>NW_022589746.1:14735075-14798775 GCF_004348235.1 Phoca vitulina
AAATGTTTTTTTAAAAAAGGGATTGATAAGATGTTGGTTGAAAAAGGGAAAAAAAAATTCAAAAAAAAAAAAAATAAAACAGTTAAAAAAAAAATTAACTTTGAAAGACTAAAGAATCATGGTAAAAAGGCCATGAATTCTATGTGCATTATTCCCCTAGCGCTGGAGTTCTGCTGTTCTCATTGATCGGTAGACTTGGTCTTGGCTGGCTGTTCTCTCTGCTCTTCTGGCGTAGGGGCCTGTTGCCGTGGTTCCCAAATGTCTTTGCCGGAGGCGAAATTGCCCCGCCCTTGCCTGGTCTGGGCTAAGTAATCTGTTCGGGTTTGCTCTCGGGAGCTTTTGTTCCCTGCAAGCTTTCCGTACAGCTTTGGAGGCGGAGAGTGAAAATGGCGGTATCCCAATCTCTGCCCCAGAGGTGCCAAGAACTTGGCCCCGCTCCTCAGTGAGCCCCCAGAGAAAAGCAATCAGTCACTCCCGTCTCCCCGGTCTCCGGCCGCACTCCGTGCTCACCCGGCCTGTGACCGCGCGTTTCTATCTCTGGCATCCGACCCCGGGTGGAGTCTCCAAACCTAGCAGATCCCCGCGGTGCGCTCCCGCACCTCTCCTCCCAGGGGAAGATGGTGAGTCTCCCTGGATCTGTCGTTTGTTGGGTCCCTGCTGGAAGAGCAGTGGCCCGACTGTGCCGCGGATCACCGTTTATGGCAAGCCCGAGCTGAGAGCCCGCGCCTGGGCTCCGTCTCTGCAGCCAGCTTCCCTGCTCCGATACCTGGGAGCTCTGCCACAGGCAGGCACCCCCGGTCTTTCTGTGACCCCGAGGGTCCTGAGACCACACTGTCCCACGAGGCTTCCTCCCCCACTTAGCCACCGGAGTGACGTCCCTCAGTGGAACAGACTTCTAAATATTCCAATTTTGTGCTCTGCTGCTCTATCACTTGCCAGAAGCGGCCGACGGAGCCCCCTTCCCCCGCCGTCCATCCTCCTGAATATCACCTCGGATTCACTTCTCTGCACGTCCTACCTTCCAGAAAGTGGTCGCTTTTCTGTTCAGAGAGTTGTTGCTCTTCTTTTCTTTGATCTCCTGTTGAGTTCGTAGGTGTTCAGAATGGTTTGATCCCTATGCAGCTGAATTCCTGAGAGGAGACGAAATCCAGGTCTCCTACTCCTCCGCCATCTTGCCACCCTCGAAGATTTGACATACATATACATAGTGGAAAGTATTACTACAGCCAAGTTCATTAACATATCTATCTCCTTCAGTAGGTACCATTTGTATGTCTGTGTGTGTCTGTGTGTGTGTGTGTGTGTTGAGAGCACCTGTAATCTACTCTCTTAGCAAATTTCCAGTATTCAATGCAATATTCTTAAATATAGTCATTAAGCTATACATTAGATCTGTACACTTATTCATCTTACCTAATTGCAACTTTGTGCCTTTGGACCAACATCTCCCTGTTTTCGTCATCCCCAGCCCTGGCAACCACCCTTTTACCCTCTGTTATAATGAGTTTGACCTTTTTAGATTCTGTATATAGTGAGATCCTGTAGTATTTGTCTTTCACTGTCTGGCTTATTTCACTTAGTATAATGTTCTCCAGGTTCATACATGTTGTTGCACATGACAAGTTTTCCCTTTTTTCAGGGTTGAATAATATTCCATTGTATGAATATACCACATTTCTTTATCCATTCCTGCCTCAATGGGCACATAAGTTGTTTCCATATTTGGCTAATGGGAATAATGCTACAATGAACATGTGAGCAGATATCTCTTCAACGTACCAATTTCATTTCCTCTGGGTATATACCCAGAAGAGGGATTGCTAGATCATATAGTAGTTCTGGTTTTAGTTTTTTTGTGGAAACTTTATGCTGTTTTTCATAGTGGCTGTACCAATTTACATTCCCACCAAAAGTAGGCAAAAATTCCCTTTTCTCCACATTCTTGCTAACATTCATTATGTCTTAACATCTGATAATAGCCATTCTAACAAGTGTGAGATGATCTTTCATTGTGGTTTTGATTTGCATTTCCCTGATGATGAGTAATATTGAGCACTTTTTAGATGCCTGTTGGCCATTCATATGTTATCTTTAGAAAAATGTTTATTCAGGTGCTTTCCTCACTTTGTAATCAGGTTGCTTATTATTTGGTATTGAATTATACGAGTTCCTTATATGTCTTGGATATTAACTCATCAAATATATGGTTTATGAGTATTTTTTTCCCAATCTGTAGGTTGCCTTTTTTTTTTTTTTTTTTTTGATTGTTTCCTTTACTGTGCAGAAGATTTTCAGTTTGATGTAGTCCCACTTGTTTGTTTGTTTGCCAGAGCTTTTGGTGTCAGAAACTCCCACCAAGAAAAAAAAAAATTGCCAAGGCCAACATCCAGGAGCTTTTTTCCTATGTTTTCGTCTAATTATATGGTTTCAGGTCTTAAGTTGAAGTCTTTAATTCATTTTGAGTTGATTTTTCTTAATGTTGTTAGATAAGGGTCCAGTTTCATATTTTTGCATGTGGGTATGCCGGGTAGACTGGGAAAACTCCAGGCCCTGGGACCTCAACCCAGCCTGTCCCAAAGATGTCACTGAAGGCTCTTGGTGTCATCAGGAGAAAGAATTCAAGGACAGACAGCACAGTGGGCAAACAACACGAGCAGGAAAATTTATTAAAGCAAAAGTACTCTCTCAAAATATGAAGGCAGGCGAGAGAGAGAGAAAGAGAGGGAGAGAGGGAGGAAGGGAAAGAGAGAGAGATGCATACCCTAGGGTTTAGGGTTCTATGTTTTATGGACAGTTGTTAACTAGGGGGTAGAATATTCATCACTTGAGGCAGGATTTCCCAAGCAGGTTTCCCTCTTTTTCTTCTTTATTTGGTCAGGGGTTTACCTGTCACGGTACCCACCATTTTGGGTCTGTCTCATTTGATGTGGCTTCTTGTGGCTTTGTTTTGCAGTGCTGCCAGCTCAGGCCTCTGACCTCCTGATAGCTGGCCCTGACTTCCTCATTGATGGACCCAGGACTCCGGTTAGAACCTGACTCACTGCCTCTTAACAGATACCCAGCTTTGAATAATTTGAAATCAGGAAATATGATGCCTTCAACTCTGTTCTTATTCCTCAGTATTACTTTGGCCATTTTGGGTCTTTTGTGGTTACATACAAATTTTAGTATTATTTTTTTCTATTTCTGTGAAAAATGCCATTGGATTTTTGATAAGGATTACACTGAATCAATCCCAGTATTGCTTTAGGTAGTAGGAATATTTTCACAATATTCATTCTTCCAATCCATGAACATGGAATAGTTTTCTATTCATTTGTGTCTTCCTTAATTTTTATCATCAACTTTCAACCCTCTCCTTTTCATTTTGTAGCCAATGTCCTTATTCAGTTCTGTTGTTTCATAAAAGGAAGTTACTCCAAAATCATATTTACCTTTATTGTATAAATGCAAACTAAATACCCTTGCCAAAAAGAGGGAAGAAAGGGGAGGGGGAAGAAAAGGAAAATCAGAGAAATACAGTAGTGTGTCAGTTACATGCACCACGGTGACCATCGGGTATTTCCATGGAATGTGAGGGAGTTGTCTTTGTGCAGTTCATCTCTGTTCATATTTCCCTCTCATTCTAAGTATTTCACTGATGAGGGAGCAGAAGGCTAGCTGAGGACAGGCAGAAGCTGACACCCCACAACTCCCCCCACCATGGGATCTATGTGACATTCCTCAGGCACTCCTGGCTGCCCTAAAGGAAAAACAAATAGTTTACTTACGAGATTATAAGCCTTTAAGACAGGAGTCTCCCTCAGTTTACAAATGTCTTAGCAGTTTACAAGAACAAAGCATTTTTATCAATGGCCTTGTTTCCAGAAGGGAATGTAGATACAATTAAACGTCCTTATAACCTGTAGCCCATTGACAGATACTTGAAGAGGGCAGAGTGTAATGTTCCTCCAGGAAGCTCCCAACCATCTTCATATTAATGCCTTGCTAGAGGGAAAAACAACCTTATCTTGATAATGGCAAGGCCTCCAGCATCCTGTGAGTCTTCTTTAACATACAGAAATCCTTTTGAAATCTCCCTTTTCCTTACCTCCCCCAACTCCCAAGTATATAATCAGCTACCCCTCACAAACCCCACAGGTCCTGTCCCTGTGCTTTCATAAAACCACCTTTTTGCACCAGAGACTTCTCAAGAATTCTTTCTTGGCCGTCAACTCCGGACAACACCCTATATTCCAAAACCCCATCATCACCACATTGAGTTACAATCTATTTCTAACTCTAGCATAGCAACTAAGTATCATTGAACAACTTTATTTGCTGCTCAATTGAAGAAAGTTCCATTGGACCAATGCTGGAAGAAGAAGAAGAAAAAAAACTGGCTCTGAATTATTGAGTGTGTTGCCTTGCAAGTTGGTAATTCTAAGGGATTTAAAAAATAAATTATACACAATTCTGCCAGTTACTGTCTTTACAAAATAAATTTAGAACATGCCCCCCCAACTATATAAAATAGGCTTGTGTATACCTTTCTTACCCCAGGCTCACCAGCTTAATCACTAAATCAGACCCTCTACTGAACCTGGATTTATTCTCTCCCCCCATTACTTTTACATAAAAATAAGTGATCCCTGTGGGTATCCACATGATTCACAGGGATGCAGTTCTCCCTGTCTAGGCTTATTGTCAAGGATTTAGGGCATACCCTTTCAAAAGGAGCTCTTATTTGTGTAGGTAAAATGTAAGCTTTGGACAGGTTATACCAGTATTTTGCATTTCTTTTGGCACTTAGTCATTGAATCAATAGGTATTTAATCAGGAGCTGTTATCTGTTGGGCCTTCCTTTTGTGCTTAAGACATTATACAGTCCAATAGATGAGGAAATAATCATTGAATGAATCACATATTCATTACTTCAGCCCTACATTGAAAACCAACTGTGGTATACAGTAGCCAATGGATAGTTTATTTGATAGTTTATTTGAAAGAGAAAGAACACATTATGAACACTGTTTGTTTCTTGAAGGGTCAGAGAGGGAAAGAGTATATGTAGTTAACATACTGGGCCTTATTCTGAGTAAGTAACTCTATTTTCTGGGATCATCCACAGTTACCTAACTCTAGAACATATCTACAAACTTTCTGAATAAATGAAACTCACAGTCCATAAGGTAGAAAATAAACACTAAATTGTGATAAAATATTTAGATCACTCTTTTCATCAGTGGCATAGAGTGGCCAAAATTTAATTGTTCTTGAAACATGACCTTTTTAAAACTTTTGGACATTGGGTAGTTCCAGCATAATATTTAAAATAAGTTAGAAAGATCAAAACAAAGCGTGAATATTTGTGACTAAGAATAGATGGCATTTTATAGTACATTAGTGTAATACAATTCCTGTACTGTGGCTATTTTTTGTAAAATTCGACATATGATTTCCAAGAGAATATTTAGAGTAGGACTATAACTATTTAAAAACTCAGGAATTATTTGAATGAGTCATAGAGCCCTCAGACAGTTGCTAACAAACAGCAAAATAGTGGGGAGAATGTTTTTCCAGGGAGACATGTTTAGATTGAACTCCAATAAAGAAGTCGCTCTCTCGGACAGGTACCTATGTCCATTATGCTTGGGGCAGCCAGTCGTCTACTCGGGAAGGAAGTTTAAACTAAAAGTCTGCTGTGAGGCTTACAACCTTCCTCATCTAACAGAGTGAATGAAACATTTGTTGAGGCTACATAAAAACTGAAGTCTGTAATATCAGATTCAATGGCTGGTGTTAGGTGCAACATTATTATTGCAATAGCAAGAAAAACCTTACCTCCTGTGTCCCTCTCAGCTTCATTCCGAAATATACAAATTACCTTTTTTTCTATAAGGAAATTGAAGTGTCAGTAAGAATTTTACCTGTATTGAGTTCTTTCTCCAAAATTGAAGGGGAAATGTGATTTTCTGATACTCGATAAAGACTTTAGTTAAAGGTTAAACACCCCTGTTAGCTAGATTTCGTTGAGGTCACCTTAGATTTTGATTCCCCTATTACAAGAATATGATTCTATTTTGTATGTTTTGAAAGGCGCAAGCTGAAATAAGTCAAAACAAAAACTCTTCTGTGACATCCAATCTCACAAAGACCAGAGGCTTTTCCTGTTGCCTGAGGATATACTGAACCTGAGTTCACTTTCCAGGACGTAGGTTGAGCCATTTTCCTGATTACAAATATCGGTACAGCGTGCTGTGCTGAGCTACCAGATCCGATCCTTTTAATACATCCCGCATCCCAGATTAGATGAAAACAGACTCCATTTTTTAATGCTTTTGAAATTTGAGTCACGACTTGGGGGTGGTGGGCAGCGCTATTATCCCGTTAGTTCCTCCAGAATTGGAACTGGCTCAGGATGAATTCCTGGTCTTGTCCAATTCTAATTTTAACCCTGTTCTCTGGATCCATTACAGTTAATTCCTGGAATTTGCATGAATATGTCTTCTAAGTATCTAATTATTCACCATTTCTCTATAAACATATATGGGATATTGAATAAATAGAAATTATTTTTGAAGGCCAATATCATGATAGAGGAGACATTAGACAGGTCACAGCTAGTTATTTAAATTTTCCAGTTTGGTTTAGATTCCTAATTCTGGAAATACTATCTTCACCAGTTCAACTTAAAAGTTTAAAAAAAAAAGATGAAAGACATTTTTTGAATTTAATATCAGCAAATAATTTAAATCCATCCTCCTCCTAAGAGTCGATTTCAAAGCATATTAGTCTCATTTTTAGCTCTTCTAACATGTTCTACCCAGTAGATGGTGCCAGAGAGTGGTGCTAGTTCTCCATACCAGTCCCTGGGTGCAGCCAGAGTCAAATCTGTCATGTAAGATTATTTAGAAGCAGACAAAACTAGGCCCACTGTAATGTAGTTAAAGCTTTCCTTCCAAACCCATCCAAAGTCTCTTTCAGCATTCATCTCCCTACTTCTGGTCCATTATTCTCTCCTTCTAGGCACATGGTGCCATGTGGCAGCTTGGCCCCAGCCCTTCGAAGACATGTAACCATTGCCCGGGAAATATACTTTCCTGCACTGTTTTCCAAGGGATAAATAACTGTCTTAAGACAAATTTTCAGAGGCGCCTGGGTGGCTCAATGGGTTAAGCATCTGCCTTCAGCTCAGGTCATGATCTCACGGTTCCTGGGATCGAGTCCCACGTTGGGCTCCCTGCTCACCAGGGAGTCTGCTTCTCCCTCTTCCTCTCCTTCTGACCCTCCACCCAGCTTGTGCACTCTCTCACTCTCTCTCAAATAAATAAATAAATTATTTTTTTTAAAAAGACAAATTTTCAGGAACATATTTTCTAAGAGGTCAACTTGTTGTAAGATAAATTTTTTCTTACCTTTGTTTTAACAAGGGATTCATCAAATAACTAACTGTGCCTTCAATGAAAGGAATGATCATCAACACCTGGGCTTTCAGTATCACATAAAGAACGACCTATGGGTGATTGCCACAAATCACATACCTTTAGCAGTAAGCAACTCTGTATACACTTTTGAGTGGTTCTCTTAAAGTTTTTGATACCAAATCAAGTTCTATGTTTCTACTAATTACCATTCTAGTTCCTAGGAAATCAAATTCGTGGCATACTAGTTTGTCTAAGAAACGATTGATTTATTTCTACCAGATATTGTGCTTTTCTGTGATGAAACTTTGCAGGGAAAACTGAGCAGGTATCATGCAACTTCCTAGATTACCAGGCTAAATTTATTTCACTTCCAGTGAAAGGGCTTTTTTCGTCCATGGGGCTATAGTGAAAAATAAATGGAGTGACAAGGCCAAGAATAGAGGTCATGCTCAGGCATTTAAAAAATTGAAAGAAGACAATCAAGAAAGGAGTGCTTGATCCACTTCCCAAACCACTAGGACTGGTTCCACACATTTAGAAACACAGATAGCACAGAGGTGCACATGCAATTGCTGAAGAGTGTGATGTGTAAATCTAACTGGATATTTAAGGACATAGCTCTGAGCAGCTACACAAGAATGAGGTTTTTACGTTGAGCCCATCAACATTTGCACCAGAAAAAATGTGAGACACATGATCCGAGAACATGATCAGATACTTAACACGGGGATGGTGGCTTGTACTAGGACCTGGGGCAGGACCGGGGCCACCAGTGGTCACCTGCAGAACTCTCAGAGCTCTCCCTGTTGTCTGGTGATGGAGGACTTGTATGTATAGCAGGTTATAGTTCCAACTCCATTTCACTTATTTTATCATAACAGTAATGTATAAAATCTTTGGTATGTGACAGCCACTGTGCTAATTAATTTGCATTTATCAAGGATTCTCAAATTGCCCTCTGGATACTTACATTAATATCACTATGACTCTTGCTAAAAATTCATTTTCTCGTAGGCATCCCAGATACCTTGCATGAGAAGATATGGGCTACATACCAGTTATGCATTTTAACATGTGTACCAGGTGATTCTTATGCAAACTAACTTTGGAGAACCTTGGGAACATGATTCATTAAATTACTACATCGACAAAATGACAAAGGTCATATTATCCCTTTTTTATAAGTAAGGAAACCTATGAAGAGATAATGTCACTACATTCAAATAAGAAACACAAATATATTTAGTTATTTGGATATAAAAATAAAAACTATAAATTAAAAAGGCTTATATTTAAATTTTTTAAGTTTTTTGTTTGTTTTGATTTTTTTGACTTTCCGTGTGTGTTTTGCTCTATACTGTGGATTAAATCCTAGTACTTTTATTGAAGTAATAATATGTGATAGGATATTCTAGAAGGGAGGTTGAATTAAAGATATGCAAGAGGCACTGTACTTTTCCCCCTAATTAGGGCACACATTTCTTCTTACCTTACTGAGGGAGAGCAAGAGCTAGTCCTCACATGTGGATAATCCACCCATTTTTAACCAGTCTGGAAACTAATCAAATTGAGGAAGAAGGCCTGTCACAGGAATGGAAAGGCTTGAGCTAGGTCACGGAGCCAACACTCAAACACAGGAGACAAAGCAAGGTTGGAAGCAGCAGATAGTTCTTTGACTTGATGTGGTAGAATTTCCAGGAAGATGGCAGCTAGAGTAGCAGTTGCATTTGCTGGCTGGAAAACAAAAAGATCTTGCCATTTCTGATCTGTACCAATCAACGCTGGGCAAGTGGCCATATTGGAGATGCGTCTGCCCAGGCAATTGAAATGATGAAAGAGCAAGTGAGACACCAGCTCTAAACACAGGTGGATTTACTGAAGTCTACACAAGTGCAGGCTTGATGGACACTTCTGAGACAGTATGCTGGGAGGTCTGGAACAAAAGGAATTCATCCACAGTAGCCCTTCCCTGGCAGAGACTTCAGACCAGAGACTGAATTCTTTCAGGCATGGCATTGTGACCAGTTCACAGATACAGAGTAATTACAGAAGACTCTAGTTATCAGGGTCTGGTGGCTGCTGAAATTGACCGAGCTTGAATGGAATAGTAAATCAAGTAATATTTGATAACGTGTGTTTGATGGCTTACACCTCTTTTGCCTGCTTTGTTCCCAGTTGTCGGATGCTGCCAACCCCTTCATATCCAAAAGGGGAACAGCTTCTGCTAACATGCAACATCATCTTTTGCTGCAAGTGATAGAATTAAATAGAGAGAAAAGAATGCCTTCATCAAACCAATAATTTTTTGACTGTGATGTAAATGTAAATTAGACAGACCTGGCAGAGAGTCTGAATGTCTTTCACTGTGGAAGCGCCTCTGACATGAAGGGTTTGTTCATCTGGACGTAGGTGATAGTAGAGGGATTCTCTTCAGCATGAAACATGTCTGAGTGAGTCACATTTAGGTGGTTCAAGCTCTGGAAACATGACGATTTCCCCTTTTGTAATAACTGCATATTTTAAAACGGAAGTGTGAAATGCAGATGATGCTTAATCTGTGTTTCATTCAACACATTTATCAAAAACCATGTATCTCAATTTGGTAAATTAGTGTTAACGTTTAAAGAATTACCCCCTGCATTTGCCCAAATGCATAGCAGTGATAGAAAATATACAAGCAGAGAAAATTAAAAATACAGACCTGAACAACAACAACAAGAATATCTTCACCAAGGATGAGAATCTGCAACAGCTTTTTTCTACTTTGAGCCCAATGTGCCAGATATTCAAACCTATCATAAACCTCTAATATCAAAATTTAGCATAAATAAGCTAGTGTGGGGTTGGAAAGATATAGACATGTAAAATAAAAAATCTAGTTTCAGACTCAAACGTAAGGGAGGTTTTGCATATCGTACAAGAGACGTTGCTGTCAGTAATCTTCACTAACATCTACTTGTCTTTCTGTTGAAGTCACAGCAAAGTCTGTTATTTCTCTGCACTTCTCATGATGGGTGGGTCCCTGGCAATGGGTTATGACCAAGGAAATATGAAGTGAGAAGTCCACGGAAAATTCTCCAGTTCCTCTCTTCCACAGCTGCCGCAATCACGGATGGGCCTCTCCATCAATTTCTGGGGAACCTCTACCTTGGGGAGCTACATGAAATCACAGAAACATTTATGTGGGTGGCGAATACAATTTTCCTTGTGTCAAAGCACAAAGATTGAGGAATTCTTTGGTACCACAACATAACAGAAGCCATCCTGCTAATATGAAAATGCATGTTATTCAAATAATCAGTTTTATATATGGTTAAAATTGAATGGGATTAATAAATACACGGATACATACACTCATAAATTTATAGAGTTTGTAGAGGGGGCAGGGCTGATACAGGGAGCAACAGGGCTCAACAGAACGCTGTGATGATTGTCCAGCTAAAGATTTTAAGAAAGGTGATGCCCACTGTCCTGAGTGGCTTGCATTAGAAAACATCTCCTTTTGTTCCTCCAAGACATCAGTAAAATCTCCCAAGTTTACTAATGATTTGGCCTGAAATCATAGGAAGGGCTAAACCTTCCTATTATGGGTGCGAAAATAATAAATATAAAAATAATGTATGTTGAAGCAAGAGTCTGTTGTTTCAAGCAGTTTAAGAGGATTGAAATCCACTGGAAATTTGCAAAACACGGAGGTCCTTTGATTTCGTCAGGCCATGCACAGTAATGAGAGTTAAGGGGGAACTTCTGAACAGTTTCTCTAGACCTTGAGGGACAGTCAGATTGTAGCTGGCTGTTAAGTTATTGAACCAAGACCACGGAGAAGGAAGAGATCGGCTGTGTTCTTAAGTGATTGATTCTGTAGCAACATAGCGACTTGGCCAAAGACCTTGCCATTTGTTGTATCACCTGGCCAGGGAGAGCAGAAAGGCATGAGCAAATGGAGCCGAAGTATAATTGGTTTTCTTTTGCTAAGTGAGCAGTCATCCTAAACTCACCATCTGTTCAACGTGAATATTACAGTGAGGGAGTCAGGAGATCATGGTAGAATATTGCTTTGCCAGTTCATTTTGCGCATAATGGTATCTTGTTATGGATAACCCTTATGTCTGTGCTTACCATTCTTCTTTACATGTCTCTCTGAGTTATTCACATTTATATTGGTATTTCCCAATCTAACTCTTTAATACCTACATTTCTATGGGACATAAGTTATCAGACTGATTTTTCAGGAAACATGTCATTTCCAGTAAATTTTTGACAGTCTCAGCTGAAAATGATCCTGAATGCAAAGAATTGTCTAAATTAAAAACAAAAAAAATCAAGAAAGAAACTGTCTGGCAATGTTGCTTTGGATTGAGTTCCTGTGGAAAAACACATTAATCAGTCTTTGAAGTATAATTTATCATGGTTAGGAAAAACCACTTAGGTTATCTGGTTCTTGTCTTAATTTCAATTTGTAAAAAAAAAAAAAGAAAAGAAAGAAAAAAAGGAAAAGAAAAGCACACATCACACACACTTAACGATGTCTATTCATTTTTCACCTTAGTAATGTGATTTTCAAAGGAGACTTCCATAGCCATAAAAAGCTTTAGTCTCTATACACTGAATCATCAGTGTGGAATAAAAACTTCTTCTTTAACTGCTTTCACTAGAGGAAAACTTATATTGATCAGTGCCTATCAATTTTCTTTGACGTGGAGGATGCTCTGTGCATGGATAAAACATTGATGTCTCTCACCTGTGCATGTATGGGGCTGTTTTTCCCTTTCTGTTCTGTTGTGATCTGGTTTTTAAATATGACTTGTCTCATCGAGGCATGCCATGAATTTTCCAACATCATTCAGAAGTATCCACAATTTCAGAGAAACCCTATCTGGACACAGTGGAAATCTTTAAATAATTGCTTAACTCTAGTGTTTGCCTGTGACAGAAATGAAGTTACTTTTGCAGGGCGCCTGGGTGGCTCAGTTGGTTGGGTGACTGCCTTCGGCTTGGGTCATGATCCTGGAGTCCTGGGATCGAGTCCCGCATCGGGCTCCCTGCTCGGCAGGGAATCTGCTTCTCCCTCTGACCCTCCTCCCTCTCATGCTCTCTGTCTCTCATTCTCTCTCTCTCAAATACATAAATAAAATCTTTAAAAAAAAAAAAAAGAAGTTACTTTTGCAAATTGACTTATCTCTCTGATTTCTTGTCTTGACACCACGGAAGGCAGAGTCATGTAATGTTAAAATGTTTTTTTGTGAGAGATAAATTAGCAAGTATTTTTGTAATCTCGGTAATATATTTAGAAATCTGTTTGCATCCCAATTTTTTTTTAATGACCCAGTAACATCCTATCTCCAACTGAAAAAAAGTATCCATTTACTTTCATTTAAGAATCGAGCTTGAGGATCACTCCATTTGGGGTCACATGTAATGCCCAAGCTTATCATCTTTCACCCACTCCTCCAGATGGTATTGAACCAAAAGCTTTGAACTAAATTTACATTGGTTTGTATCTACCAGTAACTGTAGTCTATGCTTTTAATTTATGATGTTTCCCTATTTGCAAAATTCCAAATTTGTGTGTTTTTTTCTTATATCCTCCCAATATTCACTAATAATTATAAGATTACTAATCATCTGTTGTTCTTTGAATTAATTACTCATTTTTATATTTATCTCTTTAATTAGAAAGATCATTAGAGTTAATTTAACATAAATGTAGTTGAAAAGCAAACTTTGCTGGGACATAGATATTTATCTGATTAATCCACAACCCCCTTTTTCTTGTTTAGAAGAGCAACATGTTTTAGGTTAATATTCTAATAAATCACTTTCATAGTCATTCAGATCATGTACATAAAGTTTCTAGAAGATCAAATGTCTGTCTCTCCTCACCTGTGACACTTCTCAAGTGAGTCAACTCGAGCGTGATGATGGGCAGTGTGAACTCAGGAGTCAGACTGCTGACATTTGAAGGCTGGATCTACCGCCTCTCATGTTCTTGTCTTGCGTTGAGGCTGCTGGTTTGCACTCTGGTTTCTTCCTTTGTAACTATTATTATACAATTTGTTCTCTTTACTGAATTAAGAAATGAGAAATCCCCCCAAAGAATTTTAATGGTCTTATGTAGTGACAACAAAATTTAGCAGTGAGGCACTTCAAAGTGACCATTCCAGATGCAAAAATTTAGATAATCTTGGGGCACCTGAGTGGCTCAGTGGGTTGAGCATCAGACTCTTGGTTTTGGCTCAGGTCATGATCTCAGGGTCATGAGATGGAGCCCTGCATCAGGCTCCATGCTCAGCAGGAAGTCTGTTTCTCCCTCTTCCCCTCCCTCTGCCCCATGTCTCTGCTCCTGTTTGCTCTCTCTCTCTCTCAAATAAATACATAAGTCTTTAAAAAAATAATCTTTTCCTTGTTGGTTCAGCCATTTACAAGTATTCTACCAATGTGCAATTAAAAAAAAATTTTTTTTTTGGTGTGAGGCTTCAAATTTGTAGATTAAATGCATGGACTGTGGATCCCTAATGTTCAGGTCTTCAACAAAATTATTTCATTATGGAACCATAACCTAACTTTTAAAACTAAATATTCATAAGGATGTTTCAGTGTTAAAACTCTACTAAGTTGAGCTGAATATAACTTTGTTATATTACTTTATATATTTATAAATATATATTTATATATTACTTTATATTATATATGTGCATATTTTTCTTGTTAACTCACTCAGAATTCTCAAAAGAATTTTTGAAACTCAGAAGATTCATTGTGTTGTCTTCAAAAAAAACATAAAGTTAGACCTGGATTCAAATTCTGGTTCTGCTGCTTGGTAACTCTGTCTTACAGGGAAAGGCCTACATATCACTTAAGCTCAGTTTCCTTCTCTGGAAGGGGCTGATAATATCAGAAGCTCAGAGCTGATTAGACACCCGAAACAGGACACTGCTTGGCCCATCACAGCTGTTCACTAACTTACCCCCCCCAACATGGCAGGTGCCATGCTAAACCATGACCATCTCAGGATGAATGACCCATCATGGAACATACAGTTTACTTAGGTCAAGAATATTTAAGCATTAGTGAAAACAGGCCAGCTTCCCCTGTGTTGCTCAGTAGAATGATGAACTTTTGTGGGATATGGAAATCCTGCTGCCATTCCCTTGGAACACCACAAACCTGCACCTCTAAGTTCTTCTGGTGAATTGATCATCCCTTGAAGTACCTCCAGAGTGTCGCAAAGTGGATGCATGTGTGTACGCATGCATCATGCAGTCTCTCCCAAATTTGGAGAAAATGCCTTCAGTAGTTTTTGAAGGATACTGTGGTAGACAGACAGACTGAAACTCATCTGTTTACACGAGTAATGAACTTACTCAGGATCTGTCCTGGAAAATGTGGCATTCATGGTTTCTATATTCAGCTCTCTTGGAGGAGATCCTTGCACTGTGGCTGGAGTGAGGGAGTGTGAATTTAGGCTGCCAGTAAGAAGGAGTGGAAATAATGGAGTTGGTAGAAATCTGTCTTGAAATTAAAAATACATGTTGAATGATCATGAATGTCAGATATAGCAGTAAAAAAAAAAAAAAAAAAGAAACACAAAAACACACACACAAAACTCCTGCACCTTAAGGTAATTTACTTTAGTGAAAATGAGAGATAAATCAGTAATCACAATATCAAGTGCACAGTGCTTTTAGGGATTGACAACAGAGAAAGGTGTATTTAGTGTGGTGCTATGTGATCAGGCAAGAGCTTTTTGCCTTGTATCAGGGCTCAAGGAAACTTCCAAGGGAAGCAGGTGTGAGGACATCCATATACGCTTAAGGACAGGACAACTGGTGAGTGAACCACAGTTTTAGCAGGGCCAAGCTTCTCTCTCTACACTGGAATGAATGATGAGCCGCCTATAATTTTCATTTTCCTAACATATTGACTCTTTAAGAGAACAGAGCTTCTGCGCCCCCCTCCCCGCTTTTATAACTTGCATTAGTCTTCTTTAATGATTTTCTCAATTATGAAAGTTACCTCTATAATCACCACCTCCCCCTTATAAAATAATAGAAAAAATAGATATATATGCCCCTAGTTCCTGGCACAGAGCTCTTAAGATGTTTGTAATTTCCTAAATGATTGGGGTGTCTGATATAGAGCTTCTGAACCCCTTGGAATTTTCTGAGTGGCAGGAATATCTTTTGTTCTAATGAGCAGACACTTGGTGGGCTGCTGGGTGTATAGGGGCTGGTCCCCAGAAAGAGCAGGCCATGACTAGAAGCTTGGAAGCTACAGCCCACTGCCCATCTTTCAGAGAGGGGGGAGGGCTGGACATCGAGTTAATGATCGATCATGCATACATGATGAAGCTTCCATAAAAATTCCAAAATTACAGAGTTCAGAGAGCTTCTGGGTCAGTAAACACACACACATACTGGGAGGGTGGGGCTCTCCAGCTCCATGGGGACAGAAGCTCCTGAGCTTGGGGCGCTTCCATATCTCACCTAACATGTCTTTCCATCTGGCTGTTCATCTGTATACTTTATTATATTGTTTATAATATAAGCAAGTGCTTCCCTGAGCTTTGTGAGCCATTCTAACAAATTATTGAACCCAGGGAGGGAGTCAGGATTTATAGCTGGTCGGTCAGAAGTCCAGCTAACAACTTGGATTTGGAGTCTGAAATGGGGGAGTCTTGTGGGACTGAGCTTTTAGCATGTGTGACCTGGTGCACACTCTAGGTAGATGGCATCGGAACTAAACTGAATTGTGGGACACAGAACCGCTTGGAGGGTGAGAAACCACACATCTGGTATCAGAAGTGAAGTGCTATCACAGTGTGAGCGCAGAGGAGAAACAGGGAGGTTTTCCATACATCTCCCAACTTCACCCCCAGGGTCCAGTCTTCCTGCTCCCTCTATAGCACTAAGTTCTTCAACTAGCTGGACTGGCTGAGCATACGAAGCCACTGTATAATTACTGTCTCAATTTTATCTGGGCCTTTTATTAGAGTTCTATTTTTAAGCATCATTTCATTCTTTTTTATAGCCTCCCTTAATTTATCCAACAAGGAACCTTTGATTTACCACTGTACTGTGCATATGTGAATGTTCTGAAACATAGGTCAGATGCGGAGCGTTATTTAAAAGTGTTCTCTTGTGTACTAATATACAGGCGTTAAGCATGAGGTAGCAGCAGAGATGCTACTCAGTGAAGAGAAATTGCTTTTACATGAATCAGAGCAGTAAATTCTTAAAATCCTCTACCCCTAAAATGATTAAATAAATGAGTTTTTCAAATGTTGAATAAAACATCTCAACTCAGACCATTGCAGCAAACTCAAAACAAAATAAATTACTGTAAAAATCCAAAAAGTTAGTGAAGAAAATGGAAATGTTCTACCAGATGGCCTAAAGCCTATTATTTTTGTTTTACTTAAATGTTCCTCCTACTTTAAAAAGCTATTATATTACCAATACACATGTTCTAGTAATATCAGAGGTGTTTTATGGAGCATGGGGTATTTTGTACCGCTACTTAAATTTCCACTCAGTTTAACATTAGTCTTTCAGTTACACATGGGGTGGCCTCCTGCTGGATGTAATGGACTTGTTTCTGACACTCTAGCAACCCAACGACCACCGAATCCTGCCAGTTCTGCCTCCTAAACCATTCTTCTATCATCCACCTCTCTCCTTTTCCACTCCCATACCCTGGTCCATGCTGTACTTGTTTCTCACCTGGATTATAGGAATGATTTCCAGACTGATGGCTACCAGAGCACAGGAAAGAGCTGTGACTCAGTTTGCCAAATTTGTCTTTCATTTGTTTTGGCAATGCTTACATTCCAGGCAAGGAATATCTGTGACATGTTTCACTGGAAAATACATTTTCCCCCCACCATTTATGTGGTTTCAGTGAGAATGATTTCACTGTAGAGTATGAAAGGATGAAAATGAAGTGATAAAAGTATATTTAAAATTTGAATACTTAAAATTTTCCAAGCCTGGGGGCTTTATATATATCATTTGTTCCTGGGGGTTTACAAATATCATCTTATTTAATCTATCCTGCAACTGTCTCAGATGAGCACCTATTACTAACCCTGGTTCACATATGAGAAACTAAAGTACTAGGTCACACAATCAAGTGGTGGAACTCTTTTCCATTTTGTTTTCCAGAGAGACTCTAACATGAGCATAGGATTTAGAGTCTTGCAGACCTGTGTTAAATACTGCTCCAGGGTTTAGCGCAGAGATTGCCCCTCATTCAAATATTAAATAAATGTCCAAGAAACAAACAAGCAAACACACAGAACAAAACAGAGTGTATCATTTTTGCTTTTGGAGGAAAAAGCAGGTCTTAACTCAGGGAGTCATTTCAGGATAAGGGAGGTTCTCTAGTAGAAAGATGACAGATGGACACAAAGAGGCATGGCAGATGCATGAATAAATGAATGTCTTAATAAACATTTACCTTGACCTGTTTCTCTTCAATGTAACACATGTAAACCACATAGATACTTCTTAGAAGTGATTCCAGGGAGGCACAGAGTCATTGTGGATAATATATAACCATGAGCATTTAATCCCTATTATCAGAAATCAGCTAGTGATTTTACCTGTTGAAGTATGAAGCTGAATCCAAATTGGTATTTCTTCCCCTTTATTGCCCACCCCCTCCCCATTCCTGGTCACTTTTGTAGAGAACTTACTTTCCTTTCCCTTATGTACATTTCCATCAAATACTATTTTAACGTGCTCATTACATTTTACTTTAAAAAAGTTCCTCAAAATTTCTTTCTTACTCCTACAAGGTATGGGTTGAATTGGTTTTATATGCCTAAATTAGATAAATTTAAATGCACAGAATTGCAATGTTGCTTGCAACTCTAAGGATTGAAAGCAAGTGAGCGTCTGAGATGCCTGTAGTGTCTGTATTTGTGTCTCTGCACCACAGGGTCTTGGCCATAGAGCTGTTATCTATTTTCATTTGCTTGGTGTGGACTAGAGAATGTAAGATAATTTATTGGCAAGTCAGGAAAAATACAAAACAGGATACTGATGTTTCTTATGATTATATTTTCAGGTTAAAATAGTCAATTTTTTTTTAAAAGATTTATTTATTTATTTATTTTAGAGAGAGAGAGACATGGGGGAAGGGGCAGAGGGAGAGGGAGAGAATCTCAGACTCCCCACTGAGCATGGAGCCTGACATGGGGCTTGATTTCACAACCATGAGATCACGATCTCAGCTGAAATCAGGAGTCAGCCACCCCACCGATTGAGCCACCTAGGGGCCCCAAAACATTTTATTTTTTATAAAATCAAGTCTAGAGCTGGGAACTGCAATTGCCCATGGAAAAGATTATATTTTCTCCAAAAGCACAGATTCCATTTTTCTTTATGTATCACAACAATTCTTAAGAATTTTGAGGGTAGATTTTTTGTATATATGAATGTATTTTTTTAAAGTTCAGATAGATACTTTTCAGTATGAAATAAATCAATTAATTTTGAATTTCTAGATTGATTTTGCAGTACTGGTAGGGTTTCCTGTGTTTTTTTTTTTCAAAAATGAATTTTTATATAAAAGTAGAAAATAATAGTAACAACTTATTCCTAAGGAGTGGTATAGAGGAGAGGACAATAGGAAAAGAAGTAGGAAATACTAAGTGGAAGTCAGTTTTTCTTATTGAAACAGCAAGAGTTTGTGGAATTTTTAAGTATGAAATGGTATTCTCAAATCGCATATTCACATGTAAGAGTTACTTCCCTTATCTTCAATTTCTTAACTGAAGATTATTCCTACACTTAAAATGTTTATTTTTCAAAACTTTGGAAAGTTTGCTTGGTGCCTGATTTTTAAATAGTAGAATTATTGAAACAGAAATGTCAAAAATATTACAGAAAATTTGAATACTTAAAAAATTATAGGGTCATAAAATATAACTACCTCTCACTGATGAGGATTTTAAAAAACAACTTTACTCCAAGGTAATAAATTGACATTCACAGTTACAGTCTCCAACTGTTGTACAGAAAATTATATTGACAATAATAAGACCAAAGAAGGCTGGGGAAGCACCATTAATTTTAACTATATAGACAAGTGATTAGGTAGCCTGCATTGGTGAGTACCCAAGGGAACTTCTGTGAGATTGTATAACATGAAATTTATCTGGTTTATAACATGCACTTTCAAAGTAATTCTTTTAATGACTTTTCTAGGGAAGGCCCCCTCCTTGGGAGGCAATTTATTCATATTCCTTGGGAGATTTAAATAAATTGTATTCCATTAATTTAATAAACTTTCCAGTTTTTACAAAAGTGCCTTTTGGGAATAGAACATAGATCTTGGTATAGAGAGAAAGAGTACAAATAGAAAATATTATTATCAGCATTATAGTCAGTAAAGGCAGAAGTATGGTGGGGCAAGCCCTGACTGTCAAAGATAGTCCAATGATGTCTAATAATGTGACAAAGTTGGGAAATGGGGGAAGATGTAAAGTAAGAAAATAAACAGAAGGCAGTCTTTCACCGTGATGGAGATAGCTGTGTGTGTGTGTATGTGTGTGTGTGTGTGTGCGCACGCGCGCACGTGTGTGCCCATGCACGTGTGGGTATGTGATAAACAGGCCATATGGGATTTTTCATGTTCAACTACTTAGCTATTCATTTAGCTCCTCTATGCTGAGTCATCTTGCCTTTGGGCTGCACGGCACATGGAGAGGCTGTGATAAGAAGTTTAAGAAGGAGCCAGTAGCTTTTACACTTGCTTTAATGTCTACCATAAGTCTATTTGGCTCTGCCTCTTTAAGAGTTGAACCCAAGACCAAAGGAATATGCCATGCTATACATAAACACATAAAAAGCACACCCAAATAGGCAATTATGTGAAATAACCATAGAAGGAAACAACAAAATGTCGAATTTACCTGTTTGAATCTTTTTGCATCTCTTGACTTTTTTGTTTGCCCAGTTCCACTGGCTGTTCTTTCTGTCAGTTGATTTATTGCAGTACTATATGTATTATTTTTTTTAAGGTTTCTCTGATAAAGTGCCATGGACGAGGTGGCTTAAACAATAGAAATTTATTTTTTCCACAGCTGTGAGGGTAGAAGTCCAAGCTCAGGGTGTTGGTATGGCTGCTTTCATTCTGTAGCTTCTCTCCTGGCCTCTGGGTGGCCGTGTTCTCATTGTGCCCTTGTGGGACGTTTCCCGTGTGAATGCGTGCTATCCATCCTAATGGCTGCCTACAAGGACACCGGTCATATTGGATCAGCATCACCCATATGACCTCATTTTACTTTAATTAGTTCTTTAATGGCTTTATCTCCAAGTGCAGTCACATTCTGAGGCACTGGACGTTCAGACCCACAACGTACAAGTTTTGGGGAGGACAGCAAATCTCAGCCCGTAACATTATTTTTTCCAGTTTTTACTCATGTGAATCAATTACTCACCCTCCTACAATTGAACTCTTTTGTGTGGCATCATATGATTGTTATGAATGTGGTATGAATTCAAGATATTCTGCTTCTATGGGAAGACAGTGATCTACAAGGTGTAGACTCCATTATGAAATATGCCCTCACATACTGGCCTCCTTTTCCATTGTATTGCCACTCCCTCCTTGTGGAATTAAGGCAGAAACTATTTGTTCAGTGAGATTTTAGGCAATTTGAATAGCCTCTTAGCATTATTCATGCTATGGATATCAAGAAATATCTAAACCAAATCTCTTGGATTGCTCATTTTGTACAAAGCCAGTCACCATGTGAAGACAAGACTCAAGTACCTGTAGTGGGGTTTATGTGGAGGGGAACTGAACAAGACTCAAGTACCTATAGTGGGGTTTATGTGGAGGGGAACTGAAGACTCCTGACCTCCACCAGCATCAGCTGCCTGACTTGTGAGTAAACCTCCTTGGTCGTGGATATTCCCTCCCCAGTCAAGCCTTTAGATGACCGTAACCCCATCTGACAGCCTCACTGTGGGCACATAAGAGATCTCCTGCTGGAAAGATCCAGTTAAGACATTTCTGATTTCTGGACCCCAGGAAACTGTGAGAATTGTTTCATGCATGTATTTTTATGTGTGCATTCTTGTCCCTTGTTTTTGTGCTTTTGTATGCATTCTTGTCCCTTATTGCCCCATGAACCAGTTTGGAATAACAAAATTTGATAGAAAGATATTCTGTTATCATTTTTAAACAATAAAAAATTCCCCAAGTATGTACTTCAAGTCGTTACTAGTCATACTTGTTTTACATTTCCACTGAATACATTCATTGTGATATTTAAAAATTTCTTAAGTTTTGTTACTGGTACATTTATCCATGAGACAATTCTGAGCAAATCAGAGAGAAGGAGCAAGATGAGGGTGGTAGAATGAAATATGGCACAGAGAACAAAGAGATGGGGTGGCAGGGAGAGGAGAGGCAGATCAGGAGAAAAGCAAGAGATGGGGACAGAGATATTTGAAAAATGGAGAAGAAGCAGGGAGAAGAACAGGCAAACATTTTCAAAAATCAAGAAAACTGGATCAACGCATCCTGTCTTGATCTATGTTTAAATTACCTAAAATTAACCATTATAAAAATTTACATGGAGTTTTAAAAGTTATTACTTCCCAAGGGGGCTGTTTGCAATCTGGATTTCATCTGTAATTTTACAAAGGATGCAACAAAACAATTATTAATTTTAATTCTTTTTATTTTTTCTATTTTTTAAGAAAGAGAGATTGATTGAGAGACAGAGAGAGAAAGGAATTCTGATAAACTATTGAATTGTTCCCTGCCTGAGTTTATGAGAGTATTATAGGTGGCAGTTCCCTCAAGACTCATCGAATGAAAATCTCCACCTTGGTGTAATCATTATCCTCTCATTGTAGAAGGAAAGACTGACTACACCATTAAACACCCTGTTTGCTGACTGAATCAAGAATACACATGCACAGAACTTGTATGTTAGTAAACGTGAAATAAATGCTGATTTCTATTCTTATTAACAGATACATTTTTCTATTGAAGCTATCAGTAACTAAATTCACGGGCAGAATATATTATAGAATGTGTGGCTTAGGGCCACCTGGGTGGCTCAGTCTGTTGAGCATCTGACTCTTGGTTTCTGCTCAGGTCATGATCTCAGGGCGTGAGATTGAGCCCCACGTCGGGCTCCATGCTCAGTGGGGAGTCTGCTTGAGATTCTCTCTTCTTCTGCTCCCCCCCCCAATATAAATAAATAAATCTTTTAAAAAAGAAAAAGACTGTGTGGTTTAAATGAGGCTGGAAGGTGTATCTCAATATATGTAAAATAAGTCCATAGAGGGAAAATGTACCATAAAATGTATGTCTAAGGTGGGTGAATGCTGCTTATTTTAGTTAGTTAACCTGTGGAATAAAGTAATAGGTAACATAACTGTGACATCCAAAAAACAATTATCTTCCTTTTTTTTATTTTTTATTTTATTTTTTTTTACTTATTTGTTTCTCAGTAATAGAACCTGGGAATGTGGCTGAAATATGTAAGGTATTCACCAGATGTTTTCTGAATGAGAAATTACATGTGTATATGTATGTGTGTGTGTATGTGCTTGTGTTTGTTTGCCTGTGTGTGTGTGTGTGTGTGTGTGTGTGTGGACATGTACATGTAACTACCAAGGAAGAGTAAGTGCCCCAGTTGGAGCACTGGTGTAAAAAAATCTATAAGTACCTCTGGTTGCAACCATTTAGCTAAAGGAAGTAAGCTCTCTATTCACGGCAGGTGTCTCTCACGGCCACCTCCCAGCCCTCCCCTCTTCTGTCCCTAACGGCACCCCATCCATGTCCTTAATCATAATACATGGGCCCGTGGGAGTTTGAGGAGGCAGGTTAATTTCTGTAATTGTCTCATAATTTGAATGGTCTACAACAAATAACAGCAGTGGTTCTAAGGTGCTCACATCATGCAGCCAGGTGCCTCCTGGTTGAGTCTCCTCATTTTGGCAACTCCTGTTACTTGATACCTAGCGTTGATCAGGCAGCGCTATTATTAATTTCCTGCTGGGGTTCATGACATGGTCATCCCTAGTGCTGGACCTACATGGCTGAGCTCTGTGCCCACCAGTGGGGCTCAGAGGGGCTCCATTCAGAACCCTATGTCTCCTGTTGAGTGTTCGGGCTGGATTGGAGGCAGGAGAGGAGAAAGGACCCTGAGAATGAGTCCATATGATCATACGGTGGAGAGAGTTATTTTCATATAACTACTTATTTATTTTTCATTCATTCATATTTGCCCAATCTGAAATAGATCCAGGGCTAGACAGAGCCAATACAATGCTAACAGTAATTAAGATAATATAAATACTGTATTTCCACTGGTTTCCACCTGGATTGTGTCAGAAGAGCCCTGTTAACAAGGACGTGGTAACAGCCTGTCTTCCTGTTTCTGCTGGATGATTGCGGAAATACTTTACTCAGAAGAATTACATTGGGTTACCTCTTGCATTCTTAAGCACAGAGACATCTAGCTGTATTATTTATAACTAGGAACAATTACTGTTTGGGGAGACACTGCCCACTCATAAAAAGGCCTTCTTCAGCTGATAACTTGTGAAGTACCTTAGGAAAAGTAATTTGGTTTTGATATAAAATATTAATTCTGATAAAATTGTATTTCAGCTTCTCAGTCTTCCAGCTATTAGCACCAAAATTTGAAAATCTCAGCTCCTTTGCTCCATATTCATTTGATTTGCGTGATGTTGTGCAAATTAAGAAATCTCCTTCCAGCACAGGGCAATTTCGTGTGGAGGTCACAGGCTGATAAGCCGTTTTCTCCTTCAAGAACATTTACTTGTACCTCGTTTTTTTTTTTTTTTTCTATAAAATGGAAATGCTTTTACATACAGCCTGCCACTTCATGCTGATATTGAATGAATAATTAAGACATATCTGAATGTTTTTTCTTCTTATTCCTAAGGAAAAGACACAATGAAAAAGTGGGATTGTGTTTTTGCTGATTTTCTGTATTACAGTGATTATGCAATCTTTAAGGTTATTGTTATTTAGATCTGTGATTTGATTTTTTTTTTCTTCATTTGGCTCAATATTCTAATCTAAGGTCCCTTATTTGAATAATAAAAGTCCTACGTGGCTCTTCTTTTTCTGCCATTATAAGATCTTTATAGGTACATACCACACATCTTTTAAACAGAGGAAAGCCTGTCTGTCATTCACACAGTCAGGATGGGAGGGAAATTTTTATATTACTGGCCAGACTATTTCACTGAGTCCAATTTCACAAGCCATTAACACTCCGAAAGGGAAAGTTAATTTGAATGTCTATCATACTCTAGAAAAGGGGTCCAAATATTGGGAAAAATTACTCAGTTGACCTCTTAGAAAGGTCAGACAGATGGAAGGTGAATTCATATTTTTAATAAATAAGGTGGGGGGATTGTCTCAGTTATTCATCAAGAATTTCAACAGTTTCCTCATTGTCCTCAGAGCAGTGCTAGAACAGATCCTGGGAAGCAGTAAGGCGGCTCAGAGAGCTCTGTCATGAACCCAGAGATAAACGAGAATATGCAGGAAACATGGAACAAGCTTCGGGTAACTAGAAAGAAACTCAAGAGCTGTGGCGTTGTGAACTCAGTGTCCAGAGTGCCAACAGACAGACGTGATTCCCGCATGCATGTTGTCCTTGGCCACAAATTCAGTGTATTAAACAATTAAGAATAGCACCGGGTCGGGAGGGGAGGCGCTGTTCCTGCTGGTGGCCATGACTCGATAGATATTGAAGCCAAATGTGGGGCACCTGGGTGGCTCAGTCGGTGAAGCGTCTGTCTTCAGCTCAGGTCGTGATCTCAGCGTCCTGGGATCGACCCCCGCGTCCCCCCGGGTCGGGCTCCTTGCTCAGCGGGGTGTCTGCTTCTCCCTCTCCCTCTGCTGCTCCCCCTGCATGTGCTCTCTCTGTCAAATAAATAAAATCTTTAAAAAGAAAAAAGCCAAGTGTAAATTGTTAGCTTTTTCTCCTCCTTCTCCTCCTCTTCCTCCTTCTCCTTCCTAACCCCTCACCCTCTCTTTCACATCCATCTTTTCAAAGTGGAGAAAGACGTTATGGTGAAATAACCAGAATTTACGCTTCTCAGGTCAGAAGCAACAGAAGTCAGATGCTGTCTGACAGGTGAGTGTGGAGGTGGGCAGGTGAAGTCCACAGAGCAGTAATAGGGACACCGCTACTCTACGGCCCCTGTCGCCAGCACTGTTGAGATCTGCACTCACTGCTTCTGGGACACGTTGCCCTTGAGAGATTAACTGGGCTTCATGAGCCTGCACAATAGTCAGTATCCAAACAAGAATGTTAGAGCAAAGCTATCTGACTCCAAAACCCAAACGCTTCACCACTACAAGATACGCTGTTACAAGATTGAAAGAGTTGGAATTGTTTCCAGGGGAAGAAGGTATTCTGACTTCTTCAGCAAGAAGTCCAGAAGGGCTTTGCCTTTTAAACTAAATTTTGAGGGGCGCGTGGGTGGCTCTATTGGTTGAGCACCTGACTCTTGATTTTGGCTCAGGTCATGATATTGGGGTCATAGGATCGAGCCCCACGTCTGCTCTGCATTCAGCGGGGAGTCAGCTTGAGATGCTCTCTCTCCCTCTGCCCCTCCTCTTGCTTGTGCTCTCTCTCTCTCCCTAAAATAAATAAATAAATCTTAAAAAACAACAACAACTAAATTTTGAGACTTTATGGAGGACCCTGAAGAAAGAGATTATTTCAGGGGACATTATGGTTCAATACTTGAAATCTTGTGACTAAAACCATTTATTGCCCTTAAGTGTGAAAGAAAAGCAAGGCTTGAAGAAGGCTCTATGGTGTGCATGAGCTCTGCATTCTCCTCTGCATTTTCCACTTTTATTTGCCTCCTTATCCCTTCAGGAGAGGTTGACTTTAAGCAACACTTGTCACCAGTCACTGGGCCTGAGTGGACAGGAGAGCTCTCCCTAGTGCCCACGGTTTGATCTGCCCCTGGGATAAAGTTCTGTCCTCTTTATTAATGATTTACGTGAACAACACCAATGGCACAGAATTTCAGGGAATGTGAAGCCAGCAGGAATAGCTAGAATAGTAGTTAATAAATCAGGTCCTCAAATATCTTAACAGAGTTGAGTTATGGACAGCATCTACCAAGATTGAAAATAGAATGATATAACCAAAGTGAATGTCAAGTTCTTCATTTGTGTCTAGTTAAGTAACCACAAAAACACAAAATAATGTGGCAAGGCTTAGCGGGTGCTTTAATGAAAATTTAGAGGTTTTATACGATAGAACTATAGAAATTTCACCAGAAGAAACCATTTATTACAGATGTATACAACTCCTGGAAGATCCATCATTTAAAAAAAAAAAATCTGACTTCTGTGACTCTTTATCAGATTGGTGACACTTAGGCAAAGTGAGCCTGCATTAGAAGTTAAATGCTAAGTATAGGGCAGTCACAGTCCTTCTTTCTTGAGAGTCTGAAGCAAGCAAGAATTACTTCTGAAGGAGCCAATCTAGTTGATAAGGCTCTCAAAATCATGCCACACAGCCAGTAGGGGGAGAATGAGTATGTTAAAAGGATGGAAATTGAGTACATTGAGTGAAATTCAATCCAAACCTCGTCTTGTACAGGATATACAATTGAGACTTGGTCTTTTCTTCATAAGGAAAGAAAATTTTCCCTTGGCCCTGTTCATATGTGAACTGGGAACTCATTTTGAAGGTTTAGGTTGGTGATTCAGAAATACGGGCCCGACAGCAGGTGGTGGTAGATTGGATGGTAGATTGGACCGGTCAGATGCTGTGAGCAGTGCTCAGCATGGATGGCACTGAGAGGGGCCGGAATACACGCACATCCGAGAGGACCAGCCGTTGGCCATTCAGTACAAGTCTGCCCCCATCCCTCTCTTTCTTGCTCTGCCTGGTGGACTACAAACTCTTCTCTTTGAACCCTTTCAAAGTAAGCAATCCAGAGCGGCAGAAGTGCTAAAAGTGTGGCATGAAGCCTACACTGACCACAGAAGGGATCCCACGGATGTGTGTATTGCTAGGGGAGACCCTCACATGTTTTCCCTGATCCATCTGGGGCCCGTAGACGATGACCAGCGTGCTGCATCCTCCATCTGCTCTCAGGGCAGAGGGGCGTGACAGAAGAGAGTCTGTAGAGCAGCGATGGAAACGCCGCTACCACATGTGAAAAGGCTGCACGGACAGACTGAAAATTCCTCTATCAAAAATGTTTGCATTTAGACACTTGCCAGTTAACTCTAACCTTCAATATATGAGATAATTGGAAGCAGAGTTTCCATGGCAAGAACAAAAACACAAAAATGAATGAAGTATTTTGGTGTGCTGTTAGCAAACGTGCTTTTTGTTAAAAAGACAAGCATACTTTTAATGAACAGAAGCGTCGTAATAGGAGAAGTTGACCTCATCTGACAGGCAGTTGGGCTTGTTTCAATTAGGATAGAGGTCCTCATCTTAACAGCAATTAGAGCATGGGCTGAATGAACACAGAGGCTGTGTTCATTGGAAGCAAGGGGTGCTCTTAAATACAACAGATGATCAATAGGCGTGATACAGAAAAGAGGCCATCCGTCAACTTTAGTTTCGACACACAATTCAGTTTACATAAAATACTTTAATGGACATAAAGCTAGGGTGCTTCCTGAGAACAAAAGGAAACATCTACTTTAATACAGGTCCTCTTATTTCTCTTATCCTATTGAACAAATTGTTGTAGTTCAGTGTATGGTCTGGGCTTTCTTTCCAATGCTTCCTTCCCATGGTTTGTAACCCACAGCAGACGGAGTCTTCATTAATTACAAAGCATAATTCGCAACAGGTTATTACAAGGATAATGTGGAAGGTCATATTTCCTTTGCTTATTTTTTGTATGGCCACTATCTCCAGGGTGATATAAACTACAGGATTTTGATGGAATTTTTGTTCTAAAATACTGTAATCAGTAAAATATTTTTCATACTTTCTGAGAAATTGTCTATTTGCCATTACATGCAAATGAAATCTATTTACATCCTTCGGTTTTCTTTTTGTGGAATTTTATTGCACTCTTACTAACAATCAAAAAGAAATGTTTATATTAACATTAATAGCTTGGATGATAGTTAGTACAACATATAATAATTTCTTTAGGTAAATTGCATATTTTTTGACTACCTTAAAAAATCTGTGCCTGGGAGGGAAATGTGTTCCTGCCAAATAAGTTTTGGAATCAGAAAATGTTTTCTTGCTAGTTTCTTTTCAAAGTCAACAGTGTTTTATTATCTTTTAAAAATGGGTTATTTTTATTATTTTTTTCATGTCAAGAAAACTCTATCAGAAGAATTTCTGATAAAATGTTTGCTTATGCAAGAGGAATGGACACGTGCACAGACTCACACAGAGGGACAGACAGAGACACAGGTAACATAGCTATCTGCCCCGCTCTAAGACCCAGAAATGTCCGGGCAAATCTGAGGTATGTTTGGGGTGGGTTGCCTGTAGCTTCCCGTCAAGCGAAGTGGTTTTCCTGGATGGCTGGTGCTTGTACACCCAGCATGTGTGGCTGGACGCTTAGTCACTGTGGGCTGACCAGAGCGGCAGGGTCTCCGTGGCCTCAGGAATTCATGCCTGAACGGTAAGAATGCAGGTCTGTGTGCAGCCAGAAGGGCTGGTTTCTAGAGTGCTTCTTCGGGGAGATACTGCGTGCCTTTATGTCGTTCTGCTACGTGGTCGGATAACTGGAACACAGGAAGTGTTCAGTCAACATGTGTTAAATGAGTCCATTATCGAACGAGAGTTAATTAAATTAACGGGGTGTATCCATAGTGACTGCCTTCGTACTTTGAATGTTTCAAATGCTGGCTCAGTGAGATTGGGGAATATTGTCCAAGGAACTGAGCCTTGGCCAGATGCAGCAGCAAGTAATTTGCAGTCTTCAAGTGCTGCCCTGGGAAGGAATTATGAACAAACTGCAAAGTAACACTCACATATGACCTAATGGTCTAGGTCTTGTGAGCTCAAGGTGGGACTCAGGTGTTCTCCACCCCACTCTTTCAGGGGGGCTCCATGAGCATGAGCACCTGTAGATATGGTGAGGCATGAGGTCTGCCACCCTTGCCAGAAGCTAAAAAGCAATCAAAACGGAACCACCATAAGGGGCAACCTACTGAGGCTCGCGGTGTGGTCTAGAAGGTGCAGAGCTGGACCTTGAGGGAGAGTCAGGGGCATGATGCTCAAGGCCCAGCACACGGGAAAACTGTCTGTGGAGTGGTCAGGCTTTGAGATAGAGAGGGATCTAGGGGCGAAGAAAATCTACTCCATTTTTCTCAAAGAATAGAACAGAAATGATAATTTACTTTATCTGCATGTAAACCAAGCTGTGAGCTAGGAATCAGGGTCATCTGTCCAATTAGCTCTTCTTTCCTCTCGTGGAGAGACGAAGTCTGTGCTATTTGCTAACTGATTAAGCACGACTACCGTTCAGTCCCGAGAAGTCTTGCTCTGGAGGGCTCTCCTGTTGTGCTCTGTGCAGAATGTGATCAAATAATTGACTCGGCAGCTTCTTCCGACACCTGCCTCTTCCACCTTCAAGGAATATCCCTTTGCAGAAAAGTTGGTGTAATGGGAAGAGCTGACTTTATTATTATAGCCCAATCATAAGACTGATAATTCAAGCCCTATTTAGACCTCTTGGGAATAAGAACCGTAGAAGCAGCAAATCTTTAACAAGTTCCTGGGTCTGGTTTGTGGCAACAGTTTTTCTTCCAGTCAGGCCAAAAATGCTGAGGATTATTTCCCTTCTACATGTTGCTCCTAGAATCAATTTTAATTTTTACTGGCAGAGTAGAAATACTTAGATAAGAAATAAAATAAATTATGAGATTTGAAGTACAGCAAATATGAACATTAGGTGTCAAGTACTGTACAATGTTCCATAAAACTAGAGAAGATGACTATATTTACAGTAATAAGTAACCGTGATTGCAGAGGATTAAGTGTAACTAACCATACTATGGTTTAAAAGGAGCCATTGATCGTGGGGTTTGGGGGTTGAAGAGAAGTGTTAGGGGATGGGATGCAAAGTATGTGATATTTGAAAGATTCAGAAGAAGTACTTCATTTGACAGAAATGATAGGCAAGACTTTCCAGATTGAATACTTATTTGATGGATCGAAAAGGAAAAAAGAGAGGATCAGGTATTATCCTGGATTGGCTAGCTTTAAAAGGCTTATTACCAAGCCCAGTTCCCTTCAAAACCCCAGTGCCATGACACGCACTGACATTTCCTCCCCGATGCTTGTTCGTAGGGCTGCACTAGCTCCAGCTGAAACGTTTTGATACAACAGAAACACATCTTCCTGGAGGTGTTTACTAAGCCATTATGAGGCTATGGAATGCTTTCTGAGGTAGTCTTTAAATGCTGCCAGGAAAACGAGTTTCAGGATGCTGTCCAGAATTTTCTGTAAAACCTGTTTGCTCATACCTGTTTTTGTTTTGTTTTGGTAAACCTGAAAACAAGAGCTGATAGTTATTTGGACACGTGCTCCTAAGTAAATATGTCATCCAAAGGATATGGAAGGTTAATAGAGGGAAGATACGTTTTTTTTTCCTAGAGTTTTAAGCTGTTACTTCCAGCATGGGAACAGTGTGACCTTAGTTCCCACAGGCTTTAGTAACTTGTGAGTTTAGGAAATGGGTCACACTCACAGGAGTAATCTGATTCACTGTCTTCTTGCCCGTCCCTTGGCATTGGACTCTGCTGGGCTCTCTTGCTGGTGAGGATGTAACCATAGATCACTCTGAGATACCAAGCACATGCAGGTCTTTGGGGGAGTTCCTCCCACATTGCAGCAGATACATGTGTATACTTACATGATACTGTATTTGTTTGCAGACACGTATGCTCTTGCCTCTGGAAAATGTATGGCTAACCCACATCACTGCCATTCCTCCTGGAATTTGAGGTATAATTTACATCCAATGAAAATGACCCTTTATCAGCATACAGTTCTGTCAGTGTTAACAAACATTTATAACTGTAAGCACCACCACAATCAAAATACTGAGTATTTCCAATACACTGCAGAGTTGCTTAGTGCCCCCTTTTGGAACAACTACTGTTCCAACCCTCGAATATTGCCTCTTCCCTCAGAACGTCACATAAATGGAATCACACGATACAAATCCTCCTGTCCTTGGCTTCTTGAACCCAGTGTAATGCTTTTGAGATATACTCATTTTGTTGATTATATCAGTTTTATTTGTTTATTTATTTGCTTATTTATTTACTGAATGATATTCCATTTAAGAATATTCCACATTTGTTTATCCATCCAGAAGTTGATAAACTTTTTTTTTTTTTTCCAACACAAGTCTTTCTGTAGACACATATTGTCACTTTTCTTGATTAACGGGCCAGCAATGGGATTGTTGGGTTGTATTGTAGTATCTTTTTTTTTAAGATTTTATTTATTTAGGGGCAGTCGTTAAGCGTCTGCCTTCGGCTCAGGTCATGATCCCAGGGTCCTGGGATCGAGCCCCGCATTGGGCTCCCTGCTCTGCGGGAAGCCTGCTTCTCCCTCTCCCACTCCCTCTGCTTGTATTCCCTCTCTCGCTGTGTCTCTCTCTGTCAGATAGATAAATAAAATCTTTAAAAAAAAAAAGATTTTATTTATTTATTTGAAAGAGAGCACAAGCAGGGGGGAAGGGTAGAGGGAGAAGCAGACTCCCCGCTGAACAGGGAGCCTGATGCGGAACTCGATCTCAGGACCCCGGGATCACGACCTGAGCTAAAGGCAGAAGCTTAACTGACTGAGCCACCCAGGAATTTAAAAAGCTGTCCAACTGTTTTCCAAAATGTCTTTAGCATTTTGCATGAAGTGAAAGTTCCAGGGGCTCCATATCTTCTCCAGTACTTGCTATTGTTAGCTAGATTTTAGTTGTTTGTTGTTTGTTTTGGTTTGGTTTGGTTTTATTAGTTTATTTAGTTTGGCCACTTTGATAGGTATGATTAGTATCTAATAGTGACTTCAATTTCCCTTATCTTAATCACTAATTATTTTCAATATATTTTCATGTCATTATCTGTTTCTTTTTGTTAAAGTGTCATCACATATTTTTCATGTAACTATATATGTATCTATAATATGTGTATGTGCAGGTATGTGTGTTACTACAGATTATTATGTTAGTACATATATTATATGTATGTTAGATCCTTTACCAGATAGGTATTTTGAATATATTCTATCTCGGTTTTCATGTTTTTCTTTTCCTTAACTGTATCATTTGAAAAGTGAATTTTACAAATTTAAATGAATTTCAGTTTATCAAAATAAATCATTTTTTTAATGGTTTTGTGCTTTCTGTTTGAACCAAGGTTAAAAATATTTTTTTTCTAAATTTTCCTGTAGAAGTTATAGATTTTAATAGTCTTTATAATAGTCTTTAATCTCCTTATTTTTACATGTCATAACATATAACTAATTAATACCTTTTTAAATTTGATCCATTTCCTATTATTTTTACATGTCATAGTATCTGTATATATATATATATAAATTTTTTATTAAATGTATTATCTTTTTTTTCACAGAATTGTTTATTCCAGACGACCAGTCTCAGTTACTACATGTTGACTTTTTAAAAATTTTTTATTGTTATGTTAATCACCATACATTACATCATTCGTTTTTGATGTAATGTTCCATGATTCATTGTTTATGTATAACACCCAGTACTCCATGCAGAACATGCCCTCTTTAATTATCTTTTAATTTGAAACAATTATAAGTTGATGAGAAGCTGCAACTATTTTGTACAGGGAGGTTCCTTGTACCCCCAATCATTTTCTCCACCAGTAACATCTCCCATAACTATCATATAATATTAAAGACAGGAAATTGACATTGAGTTTATTCATATTTCACCAACCTTACATACATTCCTGTTTGCATGGTGTGTGAACAAACATGAAAGGTGGTAACATTTGTACGTTCAGGATGCAGAACAGATCCATCCCCTCACAGCTTCCTATACTTTGCCTTCATTCCCCCGCACACTGCCCCACTCCTTCCCTAAGCCCTGGCAATTGCTAGTCTGTTCTCCATCTCTGTAATTTTGTTATTTCAAGAATTTTGTAGAAGGACAATCCTACAGTATATAAGCTTTTAGGATTTGCTTTTTTTTAAGGTTTTTATTTTATTTTTATTTTTTGGAGAGAAAGAGAGAGTGCACATGAGTGGAGGGAGGGGCAGAGGGAAAGGAGAGAGAGAGTCTCAAGAAGGCTCTGTGTGGAGTGTGGAGCCCAACACAGGGCTCAATCTCATGACCCTGAAATCATGACCTGAGCCAAAATCAAGAGTCGGTCACCTAACCAACTGAGCCACCCAGGTGCCCCAGTATTCGCTTTTTTTAAAAAAATTAAGCATAAAGCCTTGCAATCGATCCAAGTCATTTTGTTTATCTATGTTCTGTTCCATGGCTTGGATGTATCAAAGTTTAACTGTTCACTCACTGAAGGACACCTGAGTTGTTTCCAGTTTGGGACCAGCACAAAGGAAAGTGCTATTAACATTCATGTAGAGATTTAGGTCAGGTCATTTTTCATTTTTCTGGAATAAACGTTTCAGTAGAGCAATTGCTGAGTCATATGGTTGGTTGCCTGTTCAGATTTTCTAAGGAAGTGCTAAACTGTATCCTAGAGTTCCATTTTACCTTCCCACTAGAAATGGATGGTGATTGCATTTTCCCCACATCCTCACCAGCATGTGGTGTTATCATTACCTTTAATTTAGCCATTCTGATAGGAGTGTGGTTATTTCTAATTTCAGTCTTAATTTCCATTTCCATAGTGATATTGGACATTTTTTATATGCTTGTCTGCCATTTGGTAAAATATATCTTCTTGTCTTTATACATTTTCTAATTAGATCTTTCTCCTGTTACATTGTGGGAGATCCATATAGATTCTGGACACAAGTCCTATGTTGCATAAGTGGTTTGGTAATATTATCCCCCAGTCTGTAGCTTGTCATTTCATACTCTTAACAGAGTTTTTCACAGACCAAATAATAGTCACAACAACAATAGTAATGTCTACAACCAAGTCACCTGCACTAGATTTGAGGAATTTCTCGTTTTTTACACGAATGTTCTTTTTTTAGTTTTACATCTTTAAATATATATATAATTATTTATTTATTTTATTTATTATTTTTTAAATGAATTTTTTTAAATTATGCTATGTTAGTCACCATACATTACATCATTAGTTTTTGATGTAGTGTTCCATGATTCATTGTTTGCGTATAACACCCAGTGCTCCATGGAATATGTGCCGTCGTTAATACCCATCGCCAAGCTAACGCATCCCTCCACCCCCTCTCCTCTGAATCCCTCAGGTTGTTTTCTGTAGTCCATAGTCTCTCATGGTTCATCTCTCCTTCTGATTTCCCCCCCTTCATTTTTCCCTTCCTTCTCCTAATATCCTCCATGCTATTCCTTATGTTCCACATATAAATGAAACCATATGATAATTGTCTTTCTCTGCTTGACTTATTTTCCTTAGCATAATCCCCTCCAGTTCCAACCATGTTGATGCAAATGGTGGTTGTTCATCCTTTCTGATGGCTGAGTAATATTCCATTGTATATATGGACCACATCTTCTTTATCCATTCATCTGTTGAAGGGCATCTCGGCTCCTTCCACAGTTTGGCTATTGTGGACATTGCTGCTATGAACATTGGGTGCATGTGCCCCTTCTTTTCACTACATCATATCTTTGGGGTAAAAACCCAGTAGTGCAATTGCTGGGTCATAGGGTAGCTCTATTTTTAACTTTTTGAGGAACCTCCATACTGTTTTCCCAAGTAGCTTTACCAACTTGCATTCCCACTGACAGTGTAAAAGGTTTTCCCTTTCTCCACATACTCTCCAACATTTGTTGTTTCCTGTCTTTTTTTAAAATTTTTTACTGTTCTGTTAATCACCATACATTACATCATTAGTTTTTGATGTAATGTTCCATGATTCATTGTTTGTGCATAACACCCAGTGCTCCATGCAGAACGTGCCCTCTTTAATAAACAACACCAGGCTAACCCATCCTCCCACCCCCCTCGCCCCTAGAACCCCCAGTTTTTTTTCAGAGTCCATCATCTCTCATTGTTCTTCTCCCCCTCCGATTTCCCCCCCTTCATTCTTCCCCTCCTGCTATCTTCTTCTTCTTTTTTTTTTCCTTAACATATATTGCATTATTTGTTTCAGAGGTACAGATCTGTGATTCAACAATCTTGCACAATTCACAGCGCTCACCATAGCACATACCCTCCACAATGTCTATCACCCAGCCACCCCATCCCTCCCACCCCCCACCACTGCAACAACCCTCAGTTTGTTTCCTGAGATTAAGAATTCCTCATATCAGTGAGGTCATTTGATACATGTCTTTCTCTGATTGAATTATTTCACTCAGCATAACAATCCAGTTCCATCCACGTCATTGAAATTGGCAAGATCTCATTCCTATTGATGGCTGCATAATATTCCATTATATATATCTATGTCTATCTATAACTATCTATCTATCTATCTATCTATCTATCTATCTATATATATATACCACATCTCCTTTATCCAGTCATCTGTCGATGGACATCTTGGCTCTTTCCACAGTTTGGCTATTGTGGACATTGCTGCTATAAACATCGGGGTGCACATACCCCTTCGGATCCCTACATTTGTATCTTAGGGGTAAATACCCAGTAGTGCAATTGCTGGATGGTATGATAGCTCTATTTTCAACTTTTTGAGTAACCTCCATACTGTTTTCCAGAGTGGCTGCACCAGCTTGCATTCCCACCAACAGTGTAGGAGGGTTCCCCTTTCTCCACATCCCTGCCAACATCTGTCGTTTCCTGACTTGTTTCTGACTGGTGTGAGGTGGTATCTCATGGAGGTTTTGATTTGGATTTCCCTGATGCCCAGTGATGTTGAGCACTGTTTCATGTGTCTGTTGGCCATTTGGATGTCTTCTTTGGAAAAATGTCTGTTCATGTCTTCTGCCCATTTCTTGATTGGATTCTTTGTTCTTAGGGTGTTGAGTTTGATAAGTTCTTTATAGATTTTGGATACTAGCCCTTTATCTGATATGTCATTTGCAAATATCTTCTCCCATTCTGTCGGTTGTCTTTTGGTTTTGTTGACTGTTTCTTTTGCTGTGCAAAAGCTTTTTATCTTGATGAAATCCCAGTAGTTCATTTTTGCCTTTGGCGATGTTTCTAGGAAGAAGCTGCTGCGGCTGAGGTTGAAGAGGTTGCTGCCTGTGTTCTCCTTTAGGATTTTGATGGACTCCTGTCTCACATTGAGGTCTTTCAACCATTTTGAGTCTATTTTTGTGTGTGGTGTAAGGAAATGGTCCAGTTTTATTCTTCTGCATGTGGCTGTCCAATTTTCCCAACACCATTTATTGAAGAGACTGTCTTATTTCCATTGGACATTCTTTCCTCCTTTGTCAAAGATTAGTTGACCATAGAGTTGAGCGTCCATTTCTGGGCTCTCTATTCTGTTCCATTGATCTATGTGTCTGTTTTTGTGCCAGTACCATACTGTCTTGATGATGACAGCTCTGTAATAGAGCTAGAAGTCCGGAATTGTGATGCCTCCAGCTTTCCTTTTCTTTTTCAACATTCCTCTGGCTATTCGGGGTCTTTTCTGGTTCCATACAAATTTTAGGATGATTTGTTCCATTTCTTTGAAGAAAGTGGATGGTATTTTGATGGGGATTGCATTGAATGTGTAGATTGCTCTAGGTAGCATTGACATCTTCACAATATTTGTTCTTCCAATCCATGAGCATGGAACGTTTTTCCATTTCTTTGTGTCTTCCTCAACTTCTTTCATGAGTATTTTATAGTTTTCTGAGTACAGATCCTTTGTTTCTTTGGTTAGATTTATTCCTAGGTATCTTATGGTTTTGGGTGCAATTGTAAATGGGATCGACTCCTTAATTTCTCTTTCAGAGAAACAAGACAGAAGTCTTGTTGTTGGTGTATAGGAATGTCACTGATTTCTGTGCATTGATTTTATATCCTGCCACTTGACTGAATTCCTGTATGAGTTCTAGCAGTTTTGGGGTGGAGTGTTTGGGTTTTCCACATAAAGTATTATATCATCTCCAAACAGTGAGAGTTTGACTTCTTCTTTGCCGATTTGGATGCCTTTGATTTCTTTTTGTTGTCTGATTGCTGTGGCTAGGACTTCTAATACTACGTTGAAAAGCAGTGGTGATAGTGGACATCCCTGCCACATTCCTGACCTTAGGGGGAAAGCTCTCAGTTTTTCCCCATTGAGAATGATATTCGCTGTAGGATTTTCATAGATGGCTTTTATAATATTGAGGTATGTACCCTCTATGCCTATACTCTGAAGAGTTTTGATCAATAAAGGTTGCTGTACTTTGTCAAATGCTTTTTCTGCATATATTGAGAGGATCATATGATTCTTGTTCTTTCTTTTCTTAATGTATTTATCATGCTGATCGATTTGCGGATGTTGAACCAACCTTGCAGCCCAGGGATAAATCCCACTTGGTCGTGGTGAATAATCCTTTTAATGTACTGTTGGATCCTATTGGCTAGTATTTTGGTGAGAATTTTTGCATCCATGTTCATCAAGGATATTGGTCTGTAATTCTCCTTTTTGATGGGGTCTTTGTCTGGTTTTGGGATCAAGGTAATGCTGGCCTCATGAAATGAGTTTGGAAGTTTTCCTTCCATTTGTATTTTTTGGAACAGTTTCAGAAGAATAGGTATTCATTCTTCTTTAAATGTTTGGTAGAATTTCCCTGGGAAGCCAGCTGGCACTAGGTTTTTGTTTGTTGGGAGATTTTTGATGACTGCTTCAAATTCCTTAGGTTGTAGGTCTGTTCAGGTTTTCTATTTCTTCCTGGTTCAGTTTTGATAGTTGATACATCTCTAGGAATGCATCCATTTCTTCCAGGTTATCTAATTTGCTGGCATAGAGTTGCTCCTAATATGTTCTTATAATTGTTTGTATTTCTTGGTGTTGGTTGTGATCTCTCCTCTTTCATTCATGATTTTGTTGATTTGGGTCATTTCTCTTTTCTTTTCACTAAGTCTGGACAGGGGTTTATCATCTTGTTAATTCTTTCAAAGAACCAGCCCCTAGTTTTGTTGATCTGTTCTACTGTTCTTTTGGTTTCTATTTCATTGATTTCTTCTCTGATCTTTATTATTTCTCTTCTCCTGCTGGGTTTAGGCTTTATTTGCTGTTCTTTCTCCAGCTCCTTTAGGTGTAGGGTAAGGTTGTGTATTTGAGACCTTTCTTGTTTCTAGAGAAAGGCTTGTATTGCTATATACTTTCCTCTTAGGACTGCCTTTGCTGCATCCCAAAGATTTTGAATAGTTGTGTTTTCATTTTCATTGGTTTCCATGAATTTTTTTAATTCTTCTTTAATTTCCTGGTTGACCCATTCATTCTTTAGTAGGATGCTCTTTACCCTCCATGTATTTGAATTCTTTCCGACTTTCCTGTTGTGATTGAGTTCTAGTTTCAAAGCATTGTGGTCTGAAAATAGGCAGGGAATGATCCCAATCTTTTGGTACCAGTTGAGACCTGATTTGTGATCTAGGATGTGATCTATTCTGGAGAATGTTCCATGGGCACTAGAGAAGAATGTTTATTCTGTTGGTTTGGGATGGAATGTTCTGTGAAGTCCATTTGGTCCAGTGTGTCATTTAAAGTCTTTATTTCCTTGTTGATCTTTTGCTTAGACGATCTGTCCATTTCAATGAGGGGGGTGTTAAAGTCCCCCACTATTATTGTATTGTTGTCAATGTGTTTCTTTGCTTTTGTTATTAATTGCCTTATATAATGGGCTGCTCCCATATTAGGAGCATAGATGTTTACAATTGTTAGATCTTCTTGTTGGATAGATCCTTTAAGTAGGATATAGTGTCCTTCCTCATCTCTTATTACAGTCTTTAGTTTAAAATCTAATTTGTCTGATATGAGGATTGCCACCCCAGCTTTCTTTTGGTGTCCATTAGCATAGCATGGTAAATGGTTTTCCACCCCCTCACGTTCAATCTGGGGGTGTCTTTGGGTTTAAATGAGTCTCTTGTGGACAGCATATGGATGGGTCTTGTTTTTTTTTTTATCCAATCTGATAGCCTGTGTCTTTTGATTGGGGCATTTAGCCCATTTACATTCAGGGTAACTTTTGAAAGATATGAACTTAGTGCCATTGTATTGCCTGTAAGGTGACTGTTACTGTATTTTGTCTGTGTTCCTTTCTGGTCTATGTTGCTTTTAGGCTCTCTCTTTGCTTAGAGGATCCCTTTCAATATTTCTTGTAGGGCTGGTTTTGTGTTTGCAAAATCCTTTACTTTTTGTTTGTCTTGGAAGCTTTTTATCTCTCCTTCTATTTTCAATGAAGCCTAGCTGGATATAGTATTCTTGGCTGCATATTTTTCTCATTTAGTGTTCTGAATATATCCTGCTAGTCCTTTCTGGCCTGCCAGGTCTCTGTGGATAGGTCTGTTGCCAGTCTAATGTTTCTACCATTGTAGGTTACATATCTCTTCTCCCGAGCTGCTTTCAGGATTTTCTCGTTGTCTCTGAGACTCGTAAGTTTTACTTTTAGATGTCGGGGTGTTGACCTATTTTTATGGATTTTGAGAGGGGTTCTCTGTGTCTCCTGGATTTTGATGCTTGTGTCGTTCCCCAAATTAGGGAAGTTCTCTGTTATGATTTGCTCTAATGTACCTTCTGCCCCTCTCTCTCTTTCTTCTTTTTCTGGGATCCCAATTATTCTAATGTTGTTTCGTTTTATGGTATCACTTATCTCTCGAATTCTGCCCTCGTGATCCAGTACTTGTTTATCTCTCTTTTTCTCAGCTTCTTTATTTTCCATCATTTGGTCTTCTATCTCACTGATTCTTTCTTCTGCCTCATTTATCCTAGCAGTTAGCGCCCCCATTTTTGATTGCACCTCATTAATAGCCTTTTTGATTTCGACTTGGTTAGATTTTAGTTCTTTTACTTCTCCAGAAAGCGTTTCTCTAATAACTTCCATGCTTTTTTCAAGCCCAGCTAGTATCTTTAAAATGATGATTCTGAACTCTAGGTTCGACATCATACTAATGTCCATATTGAGAAGGTCCCTGGCAGTCGGTACTACCTCTTGTTCTTTTTGTTGAGGTGATTTTTTTCCATCTTTTCATTTTGTCCAGAGGAGAATAGATGAATGAGAGAATAAAATGCTAACACGGTAACAACCTCCCCAGAAAACATACTCTAAACAAATCAGAAAAGACCTGAAGCCAGGGGAAAAGAGAGGGAAAGAATGAAAAAAAAAAAAGAAAAAGATAAACAAAACAGAATATGATCAAATATGATCAGGCTAGTTCGTAGATCAACGCCACACACTAGATTTTGGGTGTATTTTGGTCTGTTAGAAGGAAGTACCTCCCCAAATTTTAAAGAAAGAAAAACTTATATATGTACAAAAATAAGGGTTGATATGATGCAGGGATGGAATATGACTGTAAAGATGAAAATTATAAAAAAATTTATAAAAGGAATTGATAAGAAGTTGTTTGAAAAAAGAAAGAAGAGGATTTAAAAAAAAAGGGGAGAGAATGTGATCAGGCAGGAGACTAGAACAAAGCCATACACTAGCAATTTAGGGTATATTTGATCTGTTAGAAGAAAGTGTATCTCAAAATTTTAAAGAGAGAATAACATATATATATGTGCCAAAAATAAGGGTAACTACTATGAAGGGATAGAATATGACTCTAAAAATGAAAAATAAAAATGTTTTTTAAAAAAGGGATTGATAAGATGTTGGTTGAAAAAGGGAAAAAGAAAAATTAAAAAAAAAAAGACAGTTAAAAAAAAAATTAACTTTGAAAGACTAAAGAATCATGTGGAAAAAGCCATGGATTCTATGTGCAGTATTCTCGTAGCGCTGGAGTTCTGCCGTTCTCATTGATTGGTAAACTTAGTCTTGGCTGGCTGTTCTTGCTGATCTTCTGGGGGAGGGGCCTGTTGCCGTAGTTCCCAAATGTCTTTGCTGGAGGCGGAATTGCCCTGCCCTTTCCCGGTCTGGTCTAAGTAATCTGCTTGGGTTTGCTCTCAGGTACTTTTGTTCCCTGCAAGCTTTCCGTAGAGCTTTGGAGGCGGAGAATGAAAATGGCGGCCTCCCAATCTCTGCCCCGGAGGAGCCGAGAACTCGGGGCCCCGCTCCTCAGTGAGCCCCCAGAGAAAAGCAGTCAGTCACTCCCATCTCCCCGGTCTCCGGCCGCACTCTGTGCTCACCCAGCCTGTGACCGAGCATTTCTTTCTCTGGCACCTGACCCCATGTGGAGTCTCCAAACCCAGCAGGTCCCTGTGATACGCTCCCATGGCGCTCCTCCTGGGGGAAGAAGGGGAGTCTCCCTGGATCTGCCACTTGTTGGGTCCCTGCTGGAGGAGCAGTGGCCCGACTGTGCCGCGGATCACGGTTTATGGCAACCCTGAGCTGAGAGCCCGCTCCTCAGCTCTGTCTCTACAGCTGGCTTCCCTACTCCGATATGTGGGAGTTCTGCCACACTCAGGCACCCCCGGTCTTTCTGTGACCCTGAGGGTCCTGAGACCACACTGTCCCACGAGGGTTCCACCCCCAGCTTAGCCACCGGAGCGATGTCCCTCAGTGGAGCCGACTTCTAAAAGTTCCAATTTTGTGCCCCACGGCTCTATCACTTGCCAGAAGCGGCCGACGGAGGCCCCCTCCCCCGCCATCTATCCTCCCGAATATCGCCTCTGATTCACTTCTCCGCACGTCCGACCTTCCAGAAAGTGGTCACTTTTCTGTTCAGAGAGTTGTTGCTATTCTTTTCTTCAATCTCCTGTTGAGTTCGTAGGTGTTCAGAATGGTTTGATCCCTATCCAGGGATCGGAATTCCTGAGACCAGACAAAATCCAGGTCTCTTAATCTTCTGCCATCTTGCTCCTCCTGTTTCCTGTCTTGTTAATTTTGGCCATTCTAACTGGTCTAAGGTGGTATCTCAGTGTGGTTTTGATTTGAATTTCCCTGATTGCTAATGATGTTGAACCTTTTTTCATGTGTCTGTTAGCCATCCGTATGTCTTCTTTGGATAAGTGTCTGTTTGTGTCTTCTGCCCATTTTTTGACTTCGTTATTTGTTTTTTTGGGTGTTGGGTTTGAGAAGTTCTTTATAGATCTTGGATAGCAGCCCTTTATTTGTAGTGTAATTTGCAAATATCTTTTCCCATTCCTCTTTGTTTTGTTGATATTTATTTTAGAGAGAGAGAGCGTCAGCACAGGGGGAAGGGGCAGAGGGAGAGGGAGAGAGAATCTCAAGAAGACTCCCACTGAAAATGTGGAGCCTGATGGGCTCAGTCTTCCAACCCTGAGATCATGACCTGAGCTGAAACCAACAGTCAAATGCTTAACTGACTGCACCACCCAGCCCCCCTAGTTTTACATCTTAAATATAAATATAAATCTGAGATCAGTTGTGAGTTAATTTTTCTATAAAGTGTGAGGAGTAGGTAGGGTTACTTAGTTTCTCATTAACCTGCAGATGTTCAATATTTTTGTTGAAAGTTCTATCTTTCCTCTACCGAAAGCCTATTTCACCTTAATGAAAAATCAGTGGGTGTATTTCAGTGGATCTCCTTCCGGGTTCTCTATTCCATGCCAATGATCCATGTGTCTGCCACCATACCACACTGTATTGACTATGGTAGATGGTAGTTAAAGAAATAGTAAGCCTAACATGGGGAATATTTTTTAATTGTCAAATTTATGAGCATAAACATACTCATATTATTATATATTTATTCCTTTAATGACTGTTAGATCTGTGGTAATATCTTCTGTTTCAGTCCTTATATTGGTAAGTGTCATCTGTCTTTTCCTATTTGTCAATTTTGCTAGAGTATTATCAAGTAATAACTTTTTTGAAGAACCAACCTTTTATTGATTTTTCCCTATTTTTTTCCATGTTCTACGTTTCTGCTCTGCTTGTTATATGTTTATTTTGCTCTTCATTTTCGTTTTCTTTGGCCAGGAAGTCAAATTACTGATTTGAGACCTTTCCTCTTTTCTTAAGTGAGCAGTTAATGCTATAAAGCTTTTGCTTAGTATTACCTTAACTGCAACCCATAAATTCTGATATATTGTAGTTCTGTTTTCATCAGTGTATTTTTGTAATGTCCTGTAAGGCTTTATATTTGACTCATGCATTATTTAGAAATGTGTTGTTTAGCTTCCGCATGTTTGCACATTTTCCTATTCTCTTTCTGGTTTTGATTTCTAGTTCTACTCTATTATGACTAGTGGATATGCTCTGTATAATTTGAAATGTGTAAAATTTGTTGAAGGGTATCTTATGACCGAGGATAATGTCTATTTTGGTGAATTTTCCATGGATGCTTGAGGAAATGTGTTTTCTGCTTTTGTTGGGTGGAGAGTTCTGTATGTCATTTATGTTTTGTTGTTGCTGGTGTTTGCAGTTCTTCTATAACTTCGCTGACATTCTGTCTGCTAGTTCTAGTCTTCACTGAAAGTGGGTGTGGAAGTCACCAATTGTAATTGTAGATTTGTCTATTCCTCCTTTCAAATGTATCTGTTTTTGTTTCAAATATTTTGAAGTTCTGGGTTTAGATTGCTATACCACTATTTCTTCTTGCTGGATTGATCCTTTTATTATTATATTATGTCACTCTTTGTCCCTCATAGTTTTATTTTGAAATCTACTAGATCGATATTCAAATACCCACTCTTTTTTTTTTTTTTCTCTATTACTTTTCCCATGGCATCTCTTTTTCCATTCTTATTCTTCCAGCCTTATCTGTATCATCATGTTGAACTGAATGCATTATGTGTGTTTTTACACATTTCACTTTTTCCTTTCCTATCGGAAATTCCAATCTTTCTTGTGTTATCATTTCCTTCCCATTTTGAGAATTTCCTTTAACTTTTTTTAGCACCACGTCTGCTAGTGGAAAATTCTCTAAGCTTTCTACTACCGAAGAATGTCTGTATTTCCCTATTCATTCCTGAAGAATATTTGCACTACATAAAGAATCTGCTGGAATCATTTCATCTTTTCAGCACCTGAAAAATGTTGTCTCTTCTGGATCCAAGGTTTTATATTAGAAATCTATTGACTTTAAAATGGGTATTTCCTTGTAAGTAATGTGTTGCTTTTCTTTGGCTGCTTTCAAGATTTTTATTTTGTTATCAGTTTTCAGAAGTTTTAACTATTGTATCTCTTATTGCCAATTTCTTTAGGTTTGTGTTCTGTTTGGGGTTCTGTCATTTAATGTGTATTTATGTGTCTTTTGTCAAATTTTGGAAAAGCTCAATCCATATTTCCTGAAACTCTTTCTCAACCCCTCTTCCCCTTCCCTCTGGGATGTTGACAATATAATATCAGATGTTCTGTCATTATCCCACAGGTCCCCACCCCTCTGTTCCTTTCTGCTCTCGTGGTTGGCTCCTGTCTGTTTTTCAGACTGGATCATTGGTCTTGTTCTGTGTCCCAGCTCACCAGTTCATTCTTGTCATCAGTCTCATCCAGTGAGATTTTTATTTCTGTTATTTTATTTCCAGTTCTCTAATTTCCATTCAGTTCTCTTTCATGTCTTCTGTTTCTTTGAAAAGGTTGTCAGTTGTTTATTTCTTTTGAGGACAGTTACCATTGATCACTTTTTTTTTTTTTTTATGACTGTGTTTTAGAATCCTTCAAGATAATTCTCACATATGATTCATCTCAGTGTTGTTTTCTGTTGGTTGATTTTTCTAATTCATATTACTGTTTTCCTCATCTTTGGTGTAACAAATGAGTTTTGACCATATCCTGGGTATTTTTGATACTAGCTTAGGAGACTCCTGATCCTACTAAATCCCCATTTCAGGAGGTAGTCACTCTGATTGGATTGGCCTGCAGGTCCTGGGTTCATTTCGTGGGCTACTGGTCCAGTGAAAATTTAGTTTTCAGAACCCTTAGAGTGCTCCTCTCATCTCCTTTATCTTCAGGCTGCTACTAGTGTTCCCATGGGTTCCCTACTGGCTCTGCCCACAGGAGCAAAATAAAATTCCCTGGGCCTGGTGCTGTCAGCGGGGAGTGAGGGGAGAGAAGCCAGGCCTGTTGGCATGGAAATGGGGGGGCCAGAGGAGCTCTTGCTGTCTGTACTGGAGCTACCTGCAGGGGCAGGAGGTCATTTCTGGGCTGTCCAATGCTGTTAGCAGGGGTTGGAAGATGCCAAACCCATAGTACAGAGTTTTCCTCCCGATTGCCTGTCACACCATCTAGTATCAGCAGGATTGTTGTTTAATCCACACTGGTGCTGTTCACAGGTGCAGAATATTTATCAGGATGATCAAAACAAGACTAGCATCATCATGAAAACCCAGAGAAGTAAAAATAATGCTCTAGAGTCTCAGTGTTAATCAAGGCAAAATCCTAAGTCTCTTTAACTTCAGTAATATGGCTTTCTTACTGAAGCACATGGTCTCCCTGGTATGGACAGTGTAGTCCTAACATACACCCACTCTCAGCAGTAAGTTTCAGATGTTTGAGATATAGGTAGATAGAATTTCATCTCATAAGTAAAAATAAAAATAACTATGAGAGAGCATCTAAAGAAATACCAATAAGTATCTTCTCAAGATTTTAGTTCCTTGATATCTACAGTGAACTCAGAAAGGAATTGGAGGCTTACCAGGAGCTTACAAATAGAATGTGAAAAATGTTTCTTTAAATTTATTTTTTGTTTTTTAATTTTACATTATTTTTATTTTACATTATTTTTATTTTTTATAACATATGTTTGTAAACATATATTTTTAAAAGATTTTATTTATTTATTTGAGATGAAAGAGAGAGAGAAAGAGAGCGAGGCAGGAAGGGCAAAGGGAGAGGGACAAGTAGACCCCCCGCTGAGCTGGGAGCTGGACTCAGGGCTCAATCCCAGGACCCTGAGATCATGACCTGAGCTGAAGGCAGACACTTAACCAACTGAGCCACCCAGGCGCCCCTGTAAACATACATTTTATTTCATCTTCAAAGAGAAGGTAGTCTTGCACCTGACCCTACAATAGTTCCTTTTCCAAAACCTACTTTTAAATTTTTTAGCACTTCTAAAATCAAGCAAATAACTCATAGTAATGAACTGAAAATCATGACATAACACAAAGCACATGGATCAACAAATGACTAGAAACAAAAATAATGGCAACATATAAAGGGATTTTCTACATCCTGGTCTTCTGATGCTGGAATCGACATGATAACCCTTTTCATTGCCTTAAATTTGGTTCATTTGTTCGTAGGTGCAGATATAACCTGGGAGCTAAGTATTTGACAATGAAGTTTGTCCTCATAAATTTCTCATGTTTTATGGAAACTGCCTTGACTTTCACTCTTCGTGAAATACATGATTATAAAAAGTCTGTGTAATATCAGGAAAGTGTCCACCTGAAATAATTTATGGATAGCTACTAAACAGTAAAATAAACAAATAAATACTACCTCAAGAATTGGCCTCAGGAAAGACCAGACTCAGTTGAGTGGATGGTGGTAAGGGTCATAAAATATAAATGCCAAGAAAAATAGGCATGTATGTAATTACAAATTGTGGTAAATGTTTTGAATTACATTGGTACATTCTGCCTTTGTGATTGACCAGGGGTACCTGGTCAGAAAAAGCTTCTTGGAAAAAGGTGATACCTAATCTGTGACCTAAAGAATAAGGTTGTCTCAGCATGCAGAGTCCAGGAAGAACACTCCTGGTAGGGAATATGAATATAAGAAGGTCTTTACGCAGGGCTCAACTTGACATTTGAGAAGAACTCGGATAAGAACTGGCACAAACAGGTGAACAGGGAGGTTGCCCAAGATTGGGATGGAGATAAAACCAGAGCGAGATCACATGGTATGCTAGTGTGTGCGTATTATTATTACCGGTACAGCTGCAAGCCTCTCAAATTACATGTGCTTGTGCATGATGTGACCAAAATTATATTTTTTAAAGATTATCCTACTGGTTGTGGGAGAATGGATTTGCACATGAAAGTCTGAAAAGAAAGCTTTACTTATTTATATGTATAAACCACATATTAATATGTACTATATAAAACATTATTAACAACATATATTCTGTATTAATATATAATACATGCACTCAGGGGCCATAATTCTCCATTGGAGAAGCAATGATTTTTTGGGTGGTAATGGTTGAGATGAAGAGAAGAGAGTGAACTCATGGTATGTTCTGAAGGCAGATCTCAGATATGCAGATCAAAGAGATTATAATAACAAATGAAATATTTTTCCCCTCTAGATTCCCAGTAAAGTTGAAATTCATTAAATGCCTATTTTTGCAAAAATACAAAATCAAATAAAATATGTGAAATTGTATTAAATTGTAGCAATGACTTCATATATAAGAGGTCAAGGATGGATCTACACATACCAGAAAGCTCAGATGAAAGGATGTAATGCCAGACTATCCTTTTATGTTGTCAGTAGACACATTGACTTATAATGCTCTGAAGGTCAACTGGTTTCAGTTTTATTCATTGTACACACAACTATTTTTAAAATAAATTAAAGCTTCATCCTTGAACCTCTTTTGTTGTCTCTCATTTCCTTTCAGTCTGCTACTTCCTTGTATTTTTAATAACTAACTAAAGAACACTTTCTATTTTAGATTATCTAATAGCCACTGTACAATAGAATACTGTATTAGTTGAAGAGAGCAGTGCTTCATGCCCTGGTGAACCTCATAGTCCATAAAAGGCACAGAGGAAAGTGGGAGAAGGATGGTGCCTTCACCAAAGACACCAAGTTGGCTTCTCTGCAAGCTTAGCTTGTGTTCCTTCTATATTCTTCCTCTAGTTGTGTCTTCGTCTCAGTAATAGGCACCAGGAAGAAAGATGATTGCAGAGTCAGAATGTATTTTTTATTAAAAAAAAAAAAAAAAGACATTACCCAGCCCTACATCAGGTTAATGATATTTTTTGTTCTCTCAAAAGTAGATACCAAAGCAAAGAAAGTTGGCTACTTTTTATTACCTCACTGTGTGGATGACAAAGTATCTTCCCAGGGGTTTATTTGGAATCCAAGGTAACCCATTTGTGGCTACACTAAGAAATGACACTGATGTGAGAAAATTGATGTCGTTCCTACCAAGATCCCAATGCTGAAAGGAATTATCTTATGTTCTCTTATTATTATAATCGGCATACATGGTCTGGGCGATTAAGACAATGTCATTGGAAAGCAGGACTGCTTTGAAATAAACACTATATTAAGCTTACAAACAAGTATGTGAAAATGTGCATTATCATAATTAGTCACTTGGTATAGGTATGTCTAGCATCTATGTCTAGCAGTGGTGTTTTGTATAATTGTTGAATCATATCCATTGAAGTTGTCTGATTACCTTCTTTTCTTCCAAAACCTTGACAAAAATCAAGTAAATAGACAAAAAGGAAGGAAAAATAATGCTCAGCCAACAGAAAGAAATTGTTTTAAATTATTCTCTATCCATAGAGGAAACAAAATGTTCTGCCAATGCAACGTCAAAATAAATTTTGTTCCTGGGAGATCACCTAGACCAAATACTTTCTGACCTCGACCTTGTCAGAGATATGAAGGGAAGGAAGTCATTTGTCCCTCAGGAGCCTCTGTTCATTAAATCTGAATGGAAAATAGAATTCAAAAAACATTTATTAAAATGGACATATAGAGTATGGATAACTTTAAGTCTTACAACATTTAGTATAGAATTAAAGGGAAAATTTCATTTGTGGAATATTCTGTTAATGCAAAAATACTTTAAAGCATAAAATATATATTAAGTATATTATTCTGTCTATCCTAGAGGATAATAAAAAGATAATCTGCATATATATATATAACTATATATAACTATGCATATATATAACTATATATATATATAAAACACACACACACACACACACACACACACATATATATATATATATATATATATATGGCTCCTTCCTACTCTACATATCACCATAAAAAAGTCATTATATGTTTTGTGGCATATTTAGTTCATTTTATAAAACACAGCCATGTCCTATTCCTAAATTGTTTTTAAAGATTCTAGTTGGATTTTTGTTATAATTTAAACTCTCTAAATGCATTTTTTTCTCATAAGAGACTTGATTCGTTGCAACTTAAAACAAATTTTAATTTAAAAATGTTCGAATGGTATTGTTAATGATTTATGAAGGAAAGAAGTAATGTATTCTACGGTACAGTTTTGAATTATATTGCTTTCCAGTACTATCCAGAAATACAAAGAAAAATGAAAGAGAAAAGATTAAGTCTCATGCCTGTTTGAAATTCAGAAAGTTTTATTCAATTTGGAGATGTATTAATGTTCTCTCTTTGAACTTACGAACTTGAAAGAACGAGTCCTTCGCCTACCTTTGTCCCCAAGTAAGAAATCAGTTGATCCTGGGACATAAGATCTTCTGGGACACTCACTTGTGAAAGGATGTGGATCACCTCTCAAAGGCTTCTTCAGGCCAAGTGAGCAGTGGAATAGACAAAGGACAGAAGAGTTTGCCTGCTGAAAGCAATTCTTTCCGCAGACCAGAGTCTTGCATGCTGTGGACATTAACAGAAGAGTTCAACATGTTAGTGCTGGCAAAGAATGTAAAACCTTCAGAGCAGGGAATGTATCTTTAGCACTGACTATGGGAGAAGAGATTCTATGACCCATACTTGTAAATTATATGTCTGAATAATGCATTCTCTGCAACAGATGTCCAGATTTTGCTGAGATGAATCATTAGGATCATTTAGTCAAACTGCCTCATTCTGATTTCATATTTATCAACCAACCTTCTAATTTCAACTTGAATCCCCCTTGAAATTTGACTACAAATATTTAAATAGGTATTAATATTTATCAATTGGAATTAGTCAAAATATTAAGTTTTTAATAGCATTTGGGGTGTCTGGGTTCGAATGTCCATGTGTTTATGTGTGCCGCGTATGTGTGTCTTCAATAACTCACAGCAGTGTGCATATTGGTCAAAACAAAAGTAATTTAAATTGACAAACATGGCTGTTCCTTTCCTCTCATTGGTAGAGAAAGAAGATGTGACTTCTATTTTCTCACAAGTTTTGTGGCTGATTTGGAATCTCCTGCCATGAGCAAAGCAGTGAATATTTTATCGGTTCTAGGTGTCTTATGCAAACCAGATGCTTCATAGATTGTAGGAGGAGTTACCCTACAGCAGGACAGGAGAGCTTTTGTTTTCCACACCCTCACTGGCATTTAGTGTTGTCAGTGTTTTAAATGTTACTTTTACTAATTGGTATTTAGTGGTATCTCGTCATTTACAATTCCCTAATGACTTGTAACTTGGAGCATCTTTTCATATGCTTCTTTGCCACCTGGTGAGGTCAACATTTAGATCTTTTGCTTGTTTTTTTAATTGTTTACATCTTGTTGTTTTTAAAGAGTTCTATGTATATTTGGGGTATCATCCTTTATCATAGGTGCATTGCAAGCATTTTCTCCTACACTGTAGCTTGCCTTCTCTTGCCTGTCTTCCATAGAGTTTTTAATTTTAATGCAATCCAACTTATTGACTTGTTTCCCACAGATCTTGTTTTTGGTGTTATATCTACAAAGTCTTCCCCAAACCCAAGGCCACCTAGATTTTTCTCTTGTGTTATCTTTTAGGAGTTTTCTAGTTTTGTATTTTATATTTAGACCTATAATCCAGTTCGTATAATTTTCGTTAAATGTGTGAGATCTGGGCTTAGATTCTTCTTTTTTTTGCAAGTAGATGTCCAATATTTCCAGGACCATCTGTTGAAAAGACAAGTCTTTATTGTATTGCCTTTTCTTGTTTGTTTAAGATCAGTTGACTTTGGGTCTCTTTTTGGCTCTTTATTCTGTTCCTTTGATCTATTTGTCTATTTGTTCATCAATGCCATGCTGTTTGGATTACTGTCCTTGTACAGTAAATCTTTAAGTTGAGTAGTGTCATTTTGCTAACTTTGTTCTTCTCCTCCAATATCCTGCTGGCTACTCCAGGTCCTTGCCTCTACATAAAATTTCTGAATCAGTTTGTTGATATCGATGATAAAATTTACTGGGATTTTGATTGTCATTGCATTGAATCTATAGATCAAGTTGGAAAGAAATGATATCTTGACAATATTAAGTCTTTTTATCCATGAACATGGAATATTTCTCCAGTTATTTAGATATTCTTTGATTTCTATCATAATAGTTTTGTAGTTTTCCTCACCTTGCATATTTACACTTCTGTATTTCTTTTTTACTGTTGTTGGTGCACATGTAAAGAGTATTGAGTTTTTAATGTAAAATTTCAATCATTCATTATTCTATAAGAAAGCAACTGACATTTGTATGTTAATTTCTATGTTAACTAATCCTGCAACCCTCTATAATCAATATTCCAAGATTATCTTTTTTTAAAATAAGTCACTCTCTTGATGTTGTGTTCAATAAATCTTGCCCAATCCACAGTCACAAAGATTTTTTCCTGCCTGTTCACCTTTGTGTTCTAGGTGAATGGACACTCTTATCACTATATAGTGCTTCTATATCCTCTGTCAATATTTCTTATTCTGAACTAAACTTGACTGATATTAACATAGCTATCCCATTCTTTTGATTAGTATTTGCATGGTGTATCTTCTTCTTTTAATCTATAGATTTCCTTATATTGAATGAGAGTTTTTCAAACTACTCAGTGGTAACAAGATAAATGCTGCAAAAAGATATCCAAAATATTGTAATATACTTCACAAATGAATCAAGAAACACACAAAACAGTGCTCAGCTTCACTAGTCATAAGGGAAATGCAATTTAAAAGCACTATGAGGTAAAGATAAACAACCACTATGAGAGTTAACATTTAAATGACTGGTGATAACAAATGTTCCCAAATGTTGCAAAGGATGAGGAATAACTCCCTGGAATGCATTGTTGGAGGGGTAAAATGTTAAACCTTTTGGGAAAAAATCAGTAATTTCTCATAAAACTAACCATAAACCTCTTCTTATATCCATTTACTCCTTTTAAAAACATTTAAATGAAATTTACAAGAATGCTTGTAACAGACTTATTCATAAAAGCCAAAAATTAGACAGCCCAGATATCCATCAATAAATAGAATGGTTACATGAACCTCAGTGTATTTATTTAATGGATTACAAGTCAATAAAAATGAACCAACTATTCATGTGCACAGCAATGTGAGATAGTCTCAAAAATATTATGCCAAATGAATAAGCTGTGTAAATAACATATGATTTATATAAAGTTCTGTAATAGGCAAAGCTAATTTAGGTTGAAAAATCATCATAGCAATGCTTGTTCTTGTGAGAGTGAGAACAATTGCCTGAGAAAAAGCATCTGTTAAATTTCTTGTGTCCTCGTACACTCTGTTTCCTTCTGAAGCTGATGATAGAAATGGTGACAGTGGTTTAGTCCATTTTAGAATCATGTTTCACGTTCATGGAAATCCCAGTGGAACAATGACAGTGTATAAAAGGAGCTAGAAGACTGTTAAGATAATTAACTCCTGAAGAGAGTTTTACAGCTTTGAACCTGGAAGGACCAGGACACTGTTTTAGTCCTGGGTGTGGTGGGCTGAGTAATGGCTCCCCAATCTTGTCTATGCCCCAATCTCTGGAATCTGTGAATATGACACATTGCATAGGAAAAGAAAAACTTCACAGATGTGCTCAAGTTAAGGATTTGAAAGTGGGGAGATTCACCTGGATTACCCAGGTGGGATTGATGAGGGAGCAGAAGGCAAGCTGAGGACAAAGCAGAAGCTGACACCCCAGGATCTATGTGACATTCCTCAGGCACTCCTGGCTGCCCTAAAGGAAAAACAAATAGTTAACTAATAGAGATTACAATCCTGCAAAACAGGAGTCTCCCTCAGTTTACAAATGTCCTAGTGATTTGCAAGGAAGAAGCTTTCTTATCAATAGCCTAACTTCTAGAGACCCATTAACTCAATTTCCTGAAGCCCTACTATCACCCTCCCCTCCATAAAATTGAGAGAGGCTGAGGCAGAAGGAAATGTAAATAAAATCGAATTTCTTTTAAACCTACAGCCCATTGATAAGGACCTGTGATAGGAGGAATGTAACATTCCTCCAGGAAGCTCCCAACTATCTTAATGTTAATGCCTTACTAGAAGGGTAAACAACCTTAACTTGACAAATGGCAAAGCCTCTGGTATCCTGTGTGTCTTGTTTAATACATGAAAGTTCTTTCAAAACCTCCCTTTTCCTTACTTCCCCCATCCCCATAGTATATAATCAGCCACCCCTCACAACCCTGGGGCAGCAGCTCCTTCTGCCCACGGGTCCTGTCCCCGTGCTTTAATAAAACCACCATTTTGCACCAAAGACGTCTCAAGAATTCTTTCTTGGTTGTTGGCTCCCGATCTCACCCCACCGAACCTCACCTGTATTCCAAAACTTCGTCAGGATCAGTGTCATGATAAGGATCCTATCATCAGGAGACAGGAGGATCAGAGCTGTGACAGTAGGAGAAAGGGCGATGGCAGCCAGAGGCTGGAGTGACTGGAGGAAGTTTCCGTGAACCCAGCGATGCAGGTGGCCCCTACAGCTGAAGAAAGCAGTGAAATGGACTGCCCCCTCCATCTCCAAAAGGAACCAGCCCAGCAGATACCCTGACTTCAGCCTAGAAGGGCTAACTTTGAATTTCAGATGTCCTGAACTACAAGATAATAAACTTGGGTTAAGCCACCTAAATGTGTCTTAATTTGTTACAAAAACAGTAGAAACTGAATCCATCTGCCGTATTTGTGATTTACACTGATTAAACTCTAGCTATAAGGATGATGTGGATCTGCAGGCTAGAAGAAAAAACACTGGCATACTGAACATCTCGGTTCTCTTACTTTCTGTGATTCAGATAGATTCCTCTAGGCCAGTCAGGTAGCTACCTTAGAAATAATTAAAGCAGAGAATTTTAGAGTGGAAGAAACATGCAGACTACTTAATTCAAATTTTGTTATTGAGGAAGCCGAAGTCCAGAGAGGTAAATTCACTTTTCAGAAACCACAGAGGATCACCATAATTTAGCAGTGTTCTGAACATATCCCCTAAAGAAAGAACAAAGCCTAATGGGCAACTCATTTGTGTTCTACTTGAAAATTGCATTGTTTTCCTAAGTTAGCCTAATAAATACATCCAAAAATTGTGAAGATTGAATCAAATGGGGATTTTAAATGAAAGCATTAGATAAATTGTAAAACAAATGTCAGATTCAGTGTTCTGATTTGTAAATGAAAAGAATTTTCCTTTGGAAACAAACTGCCAGATAAAATTAGATCAGTTTTTCTTGGGATTAGTTGGACCTTTATTGATCTGATCATTACATGCCAATAGTAGAGCTGATACATTTTGGACACTGAGGCCGCACCTCATTCCACTGTGAAATAACTGTCATCTGTTTCTTCACATTATGATACTAATTTTTAGTATTAAAGATGTGGAAAGGGGTATTTGTCACAAATATACCTTCTTTTTTTGGGTACTTTTCTGTTAATAAAAGATGGCTATCATTTTCTGCCATGCATTTTCATGCACATACAACTGTGAAAAGCCATAACTTGGTTGACATGCTGGTTTAATGCTTTGCATTGTGACTGACCCTTTCTTTAATTTGCTAAAAATGCTATGAAAAGCCCCTACATTTGATCTTGTGCTGGCACATTTGGGGAGATTGAAAGGAGCGAGTCTGAAGGAATGTCAACTATAGATCAAACAAAAAAGGATATTCCTACTTCCTGTTGACAGAATGTCTCTAAACCCATTTCAGAGAAACTGTGTCAGCTCTCTGCAAATGCCAAACCTAATACTAGTATTTCCTGACAAATGAAGAGGCGGTTTCATAAAATTGTAAACAAACACACAAAATTCTCTTTTTCCTAGAGTCCTCATCCTTCTCCTTCAGAGACTTTATTTTTATTTGCATCTCTGTAAAACATCAGAAATACATATACACATATGTGAGTGTGTGTGATGACACTTGGCTTGTGATTCCAGCAATTACAGGGTGTGTGTGTGTCTATTTCTAGCCATATTGCAGGAGTCACAAGCTAAATGTCTACAAAGTCCAAGCACAACAGAATGAGAAAATGGCTAGAACATATACATGTTTGTTTGTGTGCTTTATGAGTTATGGAAACTATGGGAAAATATTTTTTTTAAACATCAATGTCTATGCCATTTGAAACAGGAAAACATTCCCCAGTTACTTCCATATTTGCGGGTAATGAGTTATCATATATTATACGTGGTCAAGAGATACTAAAATTAGTGTTTTTGGGTAAGATCTGGTTTTTAAATGCTGACCTAATTTTTTACAAGTTACTATTATGGGCACACAAAATGTTTCTGACTATAAAATTATGCCAGAAGGCAGCCAACTTGACACCTGTAAAAATAAAATAAAATCATATTCTTACCAAATTGGTTTTATAAATTTAGTGTTATATGACCAAGGCATAAAGTACTCTATTATCCTTTAATAGAGCTAGCTAAATTATCTAATTTTTCCAGACCTGAAGGAATTAGTAATGGTGAAATTGAGTAGCTATTTGTACAGGAAAATGTTCAACACCCTTCCAGATCATTCAACAAGAATAACTAACTTTTATACTACTTTTAAGGCTGGTACACAGTCTCCAAACATAACAATCAACTGTAGGCTGATCTAATAAAAGGAAATAGCATTCTTGCCTTGGGCTGGTATGTTTAATGGTATGCCATAATGACTGATGAAGATAGAGAACTTTAAATCTATTTATTCCCTAAACATAATAAACTCATAAGAACTATACTATAGATAGGTTGGTGGTTTACTGATACAAGGAAATAATTGCTTAGTTAAATCTTGATAAGATTATCTCAGGCTCATCATTTCTTGTCATATGTCCATAATTTGCAGCAGTGAAAGAATAGTCTTAATGAAACTTGACAAGATTGTAAACTTTTGCAGTTTAGCCAATATGACATAGCTGTTGCAATTCTAATTATTTCTAATTAGCAAAATAGAGTTTTTGAAAATGGCAGCTAATAGTTTTCAAAATTCTTAGATAAGTCATGAGGCTTTCATAAATGTTATAATTACATATATTAAATCCCTTTATTAGTAGAACAAGTCACTATAATACACTATTATTTAAATATTTTTGTTTAAATGAGTCATTTTCCAACAAAGATTTTCCTAAATGCTAAAGTGCTAAAATGATTTTTCTATGTGAGTTTTTTGTTCTCTGTGGCAAACAGCTTTGTAAAACTGTCATTCTTATAAATATATTTCATAGATTTTGAAAGAGTAATACTTCCCAAAGGTCCAAGTTAAATCTTTCATTGTAACTGTAATTATTTAATTTTTATTTTTCTTGGTCATAATTTCTTTTAGAAAACTGCACTTGTCCTGGAAAAGTATTTAGTTTTGTTTTTATTAATCAGTAGCAAAATTCAGTGTTATTTAGTTATTAGGAGAGTAAGGATAGACTTGTGATGCAAGATAAAATAATCAATTATCATGGACATGCATTCAAATATAGGACAAAAATCTATATAATTAGAAAATATATGGGAAGATAGGATAGCACATCATTATTGAGAATGTAGGTGAAAAAAAGGAAATTAATTTTTTCCAATTATCACCAAAACCTGCTTTTTCTTGTTTGTAATTTGTGTATTTATTTACTATTTCACAAGTTTCGTCCCAAAATGCATGCTTCAAGTGGTTTAGAGGTTTTCCCTACATACTTACTATACCTAATAGTACAAAGTATCAGAATAGTTTGACTGAAATGCCCAGTTTGAGCTCCAAGAATCCAAACTTTATTTTTTTATAAATTATTTATTTATTTGAAAGAGAAAGAGAGTGTGAGCATGAGTGGGAGGGGAGAAGCAGACTCCCCACTGAGCAGGGAGCCCGACTTGGGGCTTGATCCCAGGATCCCGGGATCATGACCTGAGCCAAAGGCAGATGCTTAATGGACTGAGCCACCCACACGCCCCAGAATCCAAACTCTTTATGTAAGTGAATACTTCCATGAATTTGTCAATATCGTAGGCACAAAAGATGCAATGCACCTTTTTTTTGTTTTGTTTTTTGTTTTAAATTGACAAGCGTAGCTTTAGAACTTTGAGACAGTATAACTGGACTTTGATTCGGATTGAACATTTTTACATCAATTATTTTAAAATAACAACGATGCTCTACTTTCAGAATGTACAGATATTGTTAAAGCAGACATTCTTCCATGAGCTTAGTACTAACGAAGAGCACATTTTAGCTGCAAACAGAATTACTAGGTAGATGCCAGGAGAGATCAAGGCCATTGCCTAGAGTGTTCTTGCCAGGAACTGAATTCACATCGTCTTCTACCCACTCCTCCCAGTTCCTTCCCCAACTGTATTAAAACTTTGCCGGCATCTACTTTTTACTTTGGGACTACACCTTTGGACATTGAGAACAAGGTCTTCAGCAGTCCTCTGAGTTTCTGTCTCCAGTAGGCTACTGCTCCTTCTACAGCTATCTGAAGAAGAAGACATGCAGGTGGGCACAGTCTTAGCTGGGTTCACTACTTTCTAAGCCATGACAGATATTGCAAGGGCCATATTGAATTCAATCACATCCCTCAGCTGGGATGCCCAACACAGATTTCTTAACCAGCTGCTTGTCACCAAATGCAACCAGTTGGGACTGGATCTGAGGCTGCCTCAAGGGCTGGAAGAGATTATTATCCTAAGATGAAATTGAAATCCACTCCCTGGATGTCTGATCTAGACACAGTCTGAGTTTAAACATATGGGTTGTTTCCTCTGAGCCATCTTCATCTGCATGGGCTGCCATAATAGAATAACATAAACTGGGCAGGTTGAACAAGAGAAATTATTTCCCATAGTTCTGAAGTTGGGGAAGTCTGAGGTCAAGGTACCAGCTGATTCAGTTACTGGCAAGGACTTTCTTTCCAGCTTGCAGATGGCTCCCTTTTCACTAGGTCTTCACGTGACACAGAGAGAGAAAACCACAGACTCTCCACTGTCTCTTCAAGGGCACCAGTCCCATCATGAGGCTCACCCTCCTGACCTAATCACCTCCCAAAGGCTCTACTTCCAAATATCATCACTATGTGGGTTAAGACTTCAAGATATACATTTCGGAAAAATACATTTCTGTCCATAGCACCATCTTTAACCATTCAAAATACACCAAGAAAAAAGTTACAATTATACAAAAATATAGGTGCCTTCAATTTTGTATTTTTTCTTTTCTATGTAAATTCGTTTTCTTTCTGTGGCTTTTTCTATCTTCTGAGTTCATAGTTATGGGCATGAGGCTTAATGTGAAAGATTAATAGTTTTGTCATTAAGTTTTCTAGAAATGCATTCTCTTTAGCTTATATGCAATATTTTGGCTATCTTCTTTGTTCCAGAGCATTGAGTTTTATGTTTGTGTGTATGTATTTATGTATGTTTGTGTGCATGTGTTTGTGGGGAGGAGGAGGTGATTTCTAATAGAAATAACTGAAGCTAAGTTTCTAAAACTCGGGTGAGTCCATTTTATCTATTAATTTCCATGAGATTGGCTTGAAAATACCTACTTTTACTACATATAAAAGTTTCATCCGATAATCCACTAACCCATTTATGTGCAGAGCATAACTCTTTTCCCTCAGTAGGAAACATATAAAATTGGTCCCTCCATCTGAAAATGTTCTGTGCTTATTTTTAAATTAACATTTCAAAAAAGTAATACATTATTAACCTTCTGTTTGAATGTAATATTTCCAAGTATTGCTATCTGGAGTGCTGCATTCTTCTTTTAAATTGAGTGACAAATTTCCCAACATTGAGACATTTTAATAAATAGTGCAGAATTTCAAGTCAGGAAATAGGCATTTGTTTCCCTAATACTTAATTATAAAAATGACTATGAAAAACACTTATAGAGTCTTAAATTAAGAGAAATACATCTCTGTAATAAAGCTTTAATACCATTTGTTACCTGGCTTCTTTTTGATACTATTTTATCCATACAAGTAATTTTTTAGAATATTTCTTTGGAAAGGATTTAACTTCTGGGTCTCTATTTTACAATGTTATTTTTAACCTAATTAACTAAAAAATGTTCTCAACAATATAGTCATAATTATTATAATGAGGGTGGTGTCCCTGATGCATTAGTGTAAAGGATTTTCTGAATCCAAAAAAATAGTATATAATACCCTACAAGTGTTTTTTTTTTTTGCATACTCTTTAACCATGGCTTATCATTAAGATTTTAGTAATTTCAAACACCTCAACTCTCAAATTAAGCAATCGACTCAGACAATATCCAATTCTAAAGTTTAACCATCGTGTTACATTATCTTATTATCAACTTGGTTAAACTGGGAATTGTTTTCTAGAATCTTCTTCTTGTATGTTTCCGGCTAATTAGGAAAGGGACTTGTGCAAGATTTGAGAGTTGGAAAGAAAGCAGAGGTCTTTATGCACAAAAGGTTTTTGTGATTAGGTGCAATGATGGACAAATGCAGAAGTGACTGTCCTCATCCTGACCTCTGGCTTTGCTGACCAACAGCAACCTCAGACACCAAGGACACAAACCACCTGGTCTAGTAAAAGCAGGTTGAATAAAGAGGAAAGCACTTGCCAAACCTTTGCAAAACCAACTTTCACTTTGGATAATTCAACAGTTTCTCTGTGATTATCAATTTCTTTAGCTATAAAATAAGGATAGTATTACTACCTTATAATTACTTGGGGATTCAATGTGAACCATTTGAGAAAGCAATTTATATACTACATCACGGTAAAAATGCATGTAATTTAAATCCTCCAGTATAATACGCCTCTAGCCATAATAAAATCTTGCCTAAGTTGGGACTTTTTTTTTTTTCAAGTTTTCTGACTTGTATTATTTGTGTTAGATTCTCCTCATTATTGAAGCTTATTTTCTGACTGGAGACATTTCGTTTGACTGACAATGTAAGGCTTTGTACTGATATGCTTCCTACTATGCCAGTCTCCAAAAGATAAAGGTAGAAAGCAGCATTATTAACTAAAGGCAAGGTTTTGTTGGAGGAGATGTTGATAAAGAAAGTAATAATGATTATTATAACATGGTAATAGGATATGGTAAGTTTAGGACAGTGATGTATCCCTATTAAGCTATGTGGAAGCCCTCACCCCCACCAGCTGTGTATGTGACCCTATTTGGAATTGGGTCATTGTAGATGTCATCGAGTTGGAATGAAGTCATACTTCATGAGGGGGAGGCCCTCATCCAGTGACTGATGTCTTCGTAGGAGAAAGATGAGAGATACGGACACACAGAGACACAGATACACATGGAAAAGGGGGCTGAGGTTGTAGTTATGTTACCACAAGCTGGGGAGCTTGCTGCCAGGAATTACCAGCAGCTACCAGAAACTGAGAAGAAGCCAGGAAGGACTCCTCCATGGAGCCTTCAGAGGGAGCATCACCCTGCTGACCCTTGATTTCAGACTTCTGGCTTCCAGAACTATTTGAGAATTAATTTTTGTTGTTTCAAGACACCAGATTTCTAGTAATTTTTTACCACGGCCTTAGGAGACCAATACATCCAGTTTTTGCAAAGAGTGCTCATTAAAGCACCTGATCAGCAGCATTTTAATAAATTATTTCAGGGGGAAAAAAGACCTTGTAGTCAAACAAGTTTTCCATAACCTAAGTTTTATTTATAAAACTGAATGGATTTTATTTTGCAGTACAATACTTGTGTACATCAGTTGTTAAAATTTCAAAGCCATTTGGAAAAGGAAGACAATTATTATAGAGTATTTCCTATAATTAGGTATCTTTTAAATGATAAACTTTGGAACACACTGCTAGAAGCCAATCTGAATTCTGAAAACAGAAGTTACATCAAAAAAGATTTCAACATAATCAAGTAAGACTTATTCCAGAATTGCAAAAGTCTGCTAGAAAATTAGGCAATATATCACTGATACAAATTAAATACTTGAATAAAATAAGTATCAACATCATAATTATAAATGCAGTAAAGAAATTTTGCAAAATACAATGCAGGCTACTGGCCATAAATTCAGGAGTAAGAGAATACTAATGGTAAAACACAAGAACTATTTCAGTAATATCAGGAATGTAACAAGCTTCCTATCAATAATTTTACATATTGCTAAATACTGATTTGAAAATTCTAGTCAATACACTCACCAAAATCAAAGAGCCGTAATTATTCAAAATGAGGAGGTGAAGCCACATCGTGTGCAGAAAGTGCTGTGTCATATACCTTAGAGAACCAGTTGAAAAATAATGAAATGGAATGTGGTCATTAAAATATTTGATAAGGGGGGGCGGAGCAAGATGGCGGAGGAGTAGGAGACCTGGATTTCGTCTCCTCTCAGGAATTCAGCTGGATAGGGATCAAACCATTCTGAACACCTACAAACTCAACAGGAGATCGAAGAAAAGAATAGCAACAACTCTCTGAACAGAAAAGCGACCACTTTCTGGAAGGTAGGACGTGCGGAGAAGTGAATCCGAGGCGTTATTCGGGAGGATAGACGGCGGGGGAGGGGACTCCGTCGGCCACTTCTGGCAAGTGATAGAGCCATGGAGCACAAAATCGAAACTTTTAGAAGTCTGCTCCGCTGAGGGACGTCACTCTGGTGGCGAAGTGGGGGGTGGAGCCCTCGCAGGACAGTGTGGTCTCAGGACCCTCGGGGTCACAGAAAGACCAGGGTGCCTGAGTGCGGCAGAGCTCCCAGGTATCGGAGCAGGGAAGCCGGCGGCACAGACAGAGCCCAGGCGCGGGCTCTCAGCTCGGGGTTGCTATAAACTGTGATCCGCGACACAGTCGGGCCACTGCTCCTCCAGCAGGGACCCAACAAGCGGCAGATCTGGGGAGACCCTCCTTCTTCCCCCGGGAGAAGAGGTACGGGAGCGCACCGCGGGGATCTGCTGGGTTTGGAGACTCCACCCGGGGTCGGGTGCCAGATAGAAAGGCGCGGTCACAGGCTGGGTGAGCACGGAGTGCGGCCGGAGACCGGGGAGACGGGAGTGACTGACTGCTTTTCTCTGGGGGCTCGCTGAGGAGCGGGACCCCGAGTTCTCGGCTCCTCCGGGGCGGAGACTGGGAGGCCGCCATTTTCACTCTCCGGCTCCAAAGCTGTACAGAAAGCTTGCAGGGAACAAAAGCTCCCCAGAGCAAACCCGAGCAGATTACTTAGCCCAGACCGGCAAGGGCGGGGCAATTCTGCCTCCGGCAAAGACATCTGGGAACCACGGCAACAGGCCCCTCCCCCAGAAGATAAGCGAGAACAGCCAGCCAAGACCAAGTTTACCGATCAATGAGAACGGCAGAACTCCAGCGCTAGGGGAATACTGCACATAGAATTCATGGCTTTTTTACCATGATTCTTTAGTCTTTCAAAGTTAATTATTTTTTTTAACTGTCTTTTTTTCTTTTTTCTTTTTTTCTTTTTTTTTGAATTTTTCTTTTTCCCTTTTTCAACCAACATCTTATCAATCCCTTTTTTAAAAAAAAAAAATTATTTTTCATTTTTAAAGTCATATTCTATCCCTTCATAGTAGTTACCCGTATTTTTGGCATATATATATAAGTTGTTCTCTCTTTAAAATCTTGAGATAGTTTCTTCTAACAGATCAAAATATACTCTAAATCTCTAGTGTATGGTTTTTTTCTACTCCCCTGCCTGATCACATTCTCTCCCTTTTTTCTTTCTTTCTTTTTTTTTTAATCCTCTTCTTTCCTTTTTCAAACAACTTATCAAATCCTTTTTTAAAATTTTTTATAATTTCCATCTTTACAGTCATATTCCATCCCTTCATCATATCAACCCTTATTTTTGTACATATATAAGTTTTTCTTTCTTTAAAATTTTGGGAGGGACTTTCTTTTAACAGACCAAAATACACCCAAAATCTCGTGTGTGGCACTGATCTATAATCCAGCCTGATCATATTTGATCACATTCTGTTTTTGTTTTGTTTTGTTTTGTTCTGCTTTTGTTTGTTTTTATCTTTATCTTTATCTTTTTCCTTTTTCTTTTTTTCTTTCTTTTTCTTTTTTCTCTCTTTCCCTTTCTTTTCCCACTTCTTCAGGTCTTTTCTGATTTGTT
>NW_022589746.1:14808775-14967392 GCF_004348235.1 Phoca vitulina
TAACACCCTCCAGTTCCATCCATGTCATTGCAAATGGCAAGATCTCATTCCTTTTGATGGCTGCATAATATTCCATTGTGTGTGTTTGTGTCACATCTTCTTTATCCATTCATCCGTCGATGGACATCTTGGCTCTTTCCATAGTTTGGCTATTGTGGACATTGCTGCTATAAACATTGGGGTGCACATACCCCTTCGGATCCCTACATTTGTATCTTTGGGGTAAATACCCAGTAGTGCAGTTGCTGGATTGTATGGTAGCTCTATCTTCAACTTTCTGAGGAAACTCCATACTGTTTTCCAGAGTGTCAGGGAAATCCAAATCAAAACCTCAATGAGATATAACCTCACACCAGTCAGAATGGCTAAAATTAATAAGTTTATCTTTAAAAAATAGAATGTTACAAGGGTGCCTGGGTGGCTCAGTTGGTGAAGCTTCTGCCTTCGGCTCAGGTCATGATCCCAGGGTCCTGGGATTGAGTCCCACATCGGGCTCCCTGCTTGGCAGGAAGCCTGCTTCTCCCTCTGCTGCTCCCTCTGCTTGTGCTGTCTGTGGTAAATAAATAAATAAAATCTTAAATAAATTAATTAATTAATTTAAAATCTTAAATAAATAAATAAAATACTAACTAGATAAATAAATAAAATCTTAAATGTTAAAAAAAAAGTCAGGTCTGGTGACATGGGTTTAGTGACTCTATTTTGGGCATGTTGTTTCTTTTTAATAACATTCATAAATCTTTTTTTTTTTTTAGCATGGTGTACCAATTTTAAACTTTGTCCAAGACTAAATACCTCCCATCAGAAACCTGTTTTCACCACACCACTACCAGCACCCCTGGAATCTTACTGGTGGGAGTCGTCTTTTGTAATCCCAAATGACAACTTGTAGTATTTTTTCATTTTTTATGTATTTTGTAATCCTGATCTCCAATGTGTGTCTCAATACCTCTCTCTTAATATTTGATACAACAATTAGAGATTAAGGAATAGAGGAAACTGGGACAGTTCTGTCAAATAACTTCATCTACTTGGCCTAACAACAAAATACACAATAAATATGAAAATGTAAAATAAGTAATCAAAAAAGCAAAAAAACAAAAAAAATCATTCTTCTTCAGTGCACATGAACTATGTACCCAAATACTTCTAAATTATATCCTAAATTTAAAAGTATTGGACAGGAGAAGTTAGAGATGTCACGTCTCGTAACAAAATGAGACAGCACATGGTTTGTAAGCACAAGAACTTGCCACAATTAGTCAAGGAGACAGAGTGCAAATCAAAAATACAAGCAGATACCACTTCACACCTGTTAGAATCATTGTCATTAAAAAGCCTGAAAACCCAAAATTGGGATAGGAATAGGCATTAATTAGCACTCTTCTAGCTTCCTGCTGAGAATATAAAGTGGTAATAGCACTTTGGAGAATGGCTGGGCATTTATTATAAACATGCATCTCACTTGGGACTTAGCAATGCTGCTCCTACTTATTTGCCTCCCAGGAATGACTACATGGGTCCATTAAAGAGTTAGTAAAAGAATATTTACAGGAGCTTTATTCATAATAGTAAAAACCTTGAAGTAGAACATCATAGAATTAATAAACATTTTAGCATAGGCATCCATTGAATACCACTCAACTATAGTACAGCAAAATTAATACATACAACCAGAATAAATTTAAAAAACATTACACTGAACAGTTGAAGACAGACGTGAAGGAATATACAGGCATAATTCCACGTATGTGGAATCTATGTTTGTTTATTTTGTGGAATCTGTGTTTAAAGAAATAAGAATTTTTTTACTTCATGGAGGGTATGGATTGACTGGAAAGGGACAAGAAAGAATTTGTTGAGTTGATAAAAATATTTTATCTTGAAAAGGATATGGGGTATGTGGAAATATACATTTGTCCATAACTGTGAAATTGCACATTGAAGATGTATTTTTCTCCATGTAAAATTTTCCTCAATTAAAATGATTAAAAATGATTTAAAAAATGATTAAAAAAAAGAAGGCACCACTGAGGTTGCAGCATCCACCCAATGTGATGGGGTTTGGGGGAGAAGAGAGCCAGTCCTGTAGAAAATTATAAACTTAATAATACATGAAGCATGCCATATTGTTTTACTTTCTCTTTTCATTTATTTTTTTATGAAAATTGGTCCCACGTAGTAAAATTGTAAATTGTAAGGCTTGCTTTCCTTTCTCTCAACTTTCAATATAAATGTGTTTGTATTCTGAAATTGTCAAAGAACAAGAAATAGGTTAAATGTTAAGATGAGAAGAATGAGTCTCAATAATCAATATAGCAAATATCTGGCTTCCATTGCTGGTAATGAAGCCAGTATTTTTCATGTTAAAGATTCATATCTTTCCCATATTCATGAAGCATCTGGTCTAAAAGTCTTATGATCTGTGTTGCTTAGAATTAAATTTTCTTTAGGAAATTTTTCATAATAAAATTAATTTTAAAATATTAATTCATCCCCAGTCAATAACTTTATAACTATTCCCAGTGTGTTTCCAACCTGTAAAATGGATTGAATCCCTATATGACAAATGAAAGCCTATTCTATCTTTTTTTTTTTTCCTTTCCCACTTAGATAAATATATGATGAAAACAGGTGCCATAATCTACTTATCAGCATTTGGCACACTAGGTAAGAAATGAGAACTTTTGAAGGCTTTTGAACAGTATGGGGCAATTTTCATTCTGGCACTTAGGGAATTAGCCATGTGACTCCCATTAATTTTAATAGGAGGAGTGTGGATAATCCATAAACCATTAATGGATCCTGGAAAGTTTCACAGTGGATCAGCACAAAGTTGCACAGCACAGGTGTTTAACTGGTGATGGATATAATATCAGAGCTAAATGTGTTAAGACCAAATAATAAAAAATCAATTACTTGCAAAGATAGTAAGGTCTGGAAAATAAAATGGTCGTGTTGAATGTGGCACAGATTTGAAATCTGTTACTAACCGAACCAGAGGTGACTATCAAGTGAAACTAATCTGCATATAATTTGGTGGGTTTGGGTCTGGATATGTCTCCTTTTGGCTTAGCAGTGACTCCAGGAAACACCTTTTAAAAATATATTGTCAGTATTTTGCCATATGTGTAACTCAGTTTACATAATAATTAATTTTCACTTCAATAAATCTTACAGAGCAAAAAAAAAAAAAAAAAAAAAAAAACCCTCCCAAATCTTAACTTCAGATATTTGGCCTCAAAACTTTCATCATTATTATGTCAACAATAAAATATTCCCAATACACAAAGGAACATTCTTCAGGCCTAAAGTTACTTTTTATGGTGAATAAAGTTACTTTTTATGGTGCCCAATGAGGTAGCAGGGCCATTATCTTGACACAGTGGGCCCAGAAACCAGAGCTGCCAGATATCTTTAGGTTACCTTTCACTAGTCATGTTTGTCCAATGATCTTTCTCTCTTTTATAGTAAAAGGAATTATTCAGATATCAGCAAGACGTGTGAAAATACATCCTAACTATGCCAGATAGAAACTTGTACTCAGTTGTGATTTTACAGCAGTGATAAGGTATATTATAGTGAATTTACTAATTCTGGATTTATTGCCTATACTGTCATATGATGAACAGGGCAGAAACTTTCCTTTTCAGTTGAAGTATATTTGACACACAATGTTACGGTAGTTTTAGGTGTACAACATAGTGATTCAACAAGACTGTATGCTATGCTCAACTCAAACGTAGCTCCAGTCTGTCATCATACAACATTACTACAGTAATATTGACTATCTTCTCTTTCCTGTACCTTTTATCCACGTGACTTTCTCATTCCTTAACTGGAAGCCTGTATCTCACACTCCCCTTTGCCCATTCTGCGCACTCCATTACATCCTCCCCATTGGCAACCATCAGTTTCATCTCTGTATTTATAGATCTGGTTTTGCTTTTTGTTTGTTTGTTTGCTTTGTTGGTTAGATTCTACAAAAAAGTGAAATCATATGGTATTTGTCTTTCTCCATCTGACTCATTTCACTTAGCACAATACCCTCTAGGTCCATCCATTTTATTAAAATGGCAAGATCTCATTCTTTTTTTATGGACATCATTACATATCCATAATATATATAGCCATACATATCTCCATCAATCTGTTGATGAACATTTAGGTTATTTCCATATCTTGGCTCTTATAAATAATGCTGCAGTGAACATAGGGGTCTATCTTTTTGGGTGAGTGTTTTCATTTTCTTTGGGTAAATACATCACACATTCTTGCCAATACTTGTTATTTATTGTTCTTGATTCTAGCCATTCTGACAGGTGTTAAGGTGGTATCTCATCATGGTTTTATTTATGTTTTTCTGATGATTAGTGATGTTGAACATCTTTTCATGTGTCTGTTGGCCATCTATATATCTTCTTTGGAAAAATGACTATTCAGGTCCTCAGCCAATTTTTAAACCAATTATTTGGGGTTTTTGATGTTGAGTTGTATAAGTTCTTTATACATTTTGGATATTAACTTTTTATTCGACAAAGCATTTACATATATCTTCTCCCATTTAATGGGTTGGCTTTTTATTTTGTTGATGACAAAACGAGTTTAGAGGGAACATAGTAAAGGCCAAATATGAAAAACCCACAACTAACACCATACTCAGTAGTGAAAAACAGAACTTTTCCCTTAAGATCAGGAAAAAGACAAGGATATGCACTCTTAAACTTTTATTCAACATAGTACTAGAGTCCTAGCCACAACAATAAGACAAGAAAAGGAAATAAAAGGCATCTAAATTGGTAAGGGAAGAAGTAAAACTGTCACGATTTGCAGATGACATGATACTATACATAGAAAACCCTAAAGACTTCACCAAAAAAAAACTATTAAAATCAATGAACTCAGAAAAGTTGCATAATACAAAATTAATATACAAAAGTTAGCAGAATTTCTATACAATAATAATAATAAAGTAGCAGAATGAAAAATTACAGAAATAGTTCCATTTACAATTGTACCAAAAATAATAAAATACCTAGAAATAAACTTGACCAAGGAAGTGAAAGACCCATACTATGAAAACTATAAAACACTGATGAAAGATATTGAAGATCACACAAACATATGGAAAGATATTCCATGCTCATGGATTAAAAGAATTAATATTGTTAAAATGTCCACACTACCCAAAGCATTCTACAGATTCAGTGCAATGCCTAACAAAATACCAACAGCATTTTTCACAGAATTAGAACAAATAATCTTAAAATTTGTATGGAACCACAAGAGACCCTGAAGAGCCAAAGCAAATCTTGAGAAAGAAGAACAAAGATGGAGGTATCACAATTCCAGATTTCAAGAATTACTACAAATCTGGAGTAATCAAAATAGTATGGTACTGGGATAAAATGGACACATAGATCAATAGAACAGAATAGAGAGCCCAGAAATAAAGCCACAATTATATGGTCAATTAATCTATAACAAAGGAGGCAAGAATATACAATGGGGGAAATACAGTCTCTTCAACAAATGGTGTTGGGAAAACTGGACAGCTGCATACAGTAGAATGAAACTGAACCATTTTCTAACATCATACATAAAAGTAAACTCAAAACGGAGTAAGGACCTAAATGTGAGACCTAAAACTGCACAAATCCTAGAAGAGAGCACAAGCAGTAATTTCTCTGACAACGGCTTTAGCAACATTTTTCTAGATAAGTCACCTAAGATAGGGAAACAAAAGCAAAAACAAACTATTGGGACTACATCAAAATAAAAAACCTTTGCTCAACACAGAAACATTATTTTCAGAATTTAAATGTTACCACATTGTTTATTTTCCTCATTTGTCTAGGTTGTCATATTCGTATATGATTTAATAACAAGAAAACAATCATGAACATAATCATTTAAAAAAATTTTGGATATACATATTATGCTTTGGGAACATGGGATTCTGATTTCTGGATCAAAGCTAACCTGATCATTCATTCAAATACTTGTTTTTCCACTTCGAAATTTTTTTATGGCTATGTCTTGTGTGCTTAAATCATCTCTGTAGTCATGCAAACATGATTTTTAAATATTTCTTATTAAAGGTCTTACAATATAAGAAAATATCTATTCTATATGAGCTTTTATTTTATGACCAAGAAGTCATGTGATAATATGTGTTATTTTAAACATTATGAGAGATAGAAGATAAACAGTATTTGACATGTCAGTACTCAGTCACTGCTGGGTCCTCTTTGTCACACTTTCTGGAGCATAACAATCACCTTGGAAGACTATAGACATACACATGGTAGTGTCCCAACTCCAAACATTCTGATTCAGTAGGTCTGAAGTGGGAGCTGGGAAACTACACGTTTAGTATGTAGCTCCCAATGTTATCCTGATGCAGGTGGTCTCTGGATCACAGTTTGAAAAATGTTACCCTGGGACGGAGATGCTGCTTTTATTCGGAGGCAAAATAAAAATCTATTTTAGTATAGATTCTAAGAAAGTTGAAAAAAGTCCAATAGTTTGGAAGGCAGAAAGAAAAAGAGGCCTTTTAAAAGGTCTGTTTAAAATCTATTTTTATAGCTAAAGCTGTGCTCACTTTTCATTAATACAAACAGTATTTTGCATCCTTCTTTCAGTCACCAATTCTGTAATTAATTAATGAAATAATCACTTTATATCGGTATGAGAATCTGTTGTCTTTATTGTTTAGTACTGTGTCATGATTATAAAGGCATAGTTATTTTCTAATTAAATGAAAACCAATTTATGTTTTGTGATTTTGTGACATATAGTGAGGACCAATAATTTTGTTTCTAAATATATACTTAAATGAAACTGCAATACCCTTGCTCCTAACAATGCCTTTTCACGTAAAAATTTTATGTCACAGCAGTGTTCTTTTTTAAAGATTACTAATAAATTTTATACAAACCAAATACAAATAAATACAAATAAATTGTGTGCAAGTAGGGTTGTTCACATACACACACACTACAAACATACATATAATGAAGGAAAATTTTAAAAATTATCCAAAATATATTTCATGAAAGTATTTCCCTAGATTATTAGTATTTATAAAAGTATAAAATTCTCATTTTTCCTTTTTTTCACTATTGTATGCCTCTTTTTGAATGAACAAATTATTAGGAAAATAAAAGTCCTAAAACCTTTGTGGTATCTTTAGTTTCATTATAATTACCTTTTCCAAGATAAGAATTTCACTATGGAGTATATGGTCTCTCGATAGAAAGGCAAACCAACAAACTAATGTTCATATTAAATGCTATTTGATTTTTTTTTTTTTAAGATTTTATTTATTTATTTGACAGAGAGAGACACAGCGAGAGAGGGAATACAAGCAGGGGGAATGGGAGAGGGAGAAGCAGGCTTCCCGCGGAGCAGGGAGCCCGATGCGGGGCTCGATCCCAGGACCCTGGGATCATGACCTGAGCCGAAGGCAGACGCTTAACGACTGAGCCACCCAGGCACCCCGTGCTATTTGATTTTTTTAATAAACCTGAACAATCTGATTATAGAAAATTTAAGTTATCTTCATTTTTAGAATATTTTAACACTGCCAGTAATTCACATCTCTTGGGAACTCTTAACCCTCAAGTTCTGCTTCATTTTCAAGAGGAATTTTGTAGATAACCAACATTTACCCAGATTGGAAAAGTAGTAAAAGTAGTTACACTAAATGAAAATGAGGAGGTTTAAATTATCTTGCTACTTTGACATGAGAAATCAGGAAGTTTTATGTTTATCAAGAAAAAGAAAACTCAGATTCTTTTTAAAAAATAAAACAAAAATCACTTTTGTCTGTATTTGTTTAACAAAATGTAGGACTTTGCTTACTATTATTTATGTTATCATTATATATTTAAATTTTAATGTCTTGATACAGTATTGATTGATCTATATCTCTGTAGGGCACATGGATCTATTCTCCGTCCATTCCCACTTTGTGTACAAATCCCCTATATATGACTTGCCTTAGCGTAGGACTTCTAAAATGGTTATTAAGGATCTTGGCAAGTCTTTTCACTGAAACTTCAATAAAAATGTAAAGAAATGATCAAAACAGCCATTTAAAATTTCTGAAAATTTACCAAAGGTCATGTATCAAATAAAGAAAAATTTATTCCCCCAAATATTTATTCAGTATTGGTAAGGACAATAGGAGTCTGTGATTTAGAGCCAAATGCTCCCCTCCCTCTGTGTTGAGGGAGTTCTACACTTGGGCCCTCATGTCAGCTCCCAGGCTCCCTATGGCTCCAGTCCCATGTTGTCACATTCTGTTCTAGGGCAGACCACAAAGACTGGTATCTGTCGTCTAGCCTGAGGGAGCCACCTTTATCGAGGAGAGTGGGGAAAACTGCAAGTACAGGGGTGTTGTTGGAAACAATAGAGATCACAGTGGTGAGAAGCCTGGGAAGTCCAACTTCTCTTTGATATTAGCAAAGGCACACAAGATGGCAGTTCAATGAGAAACTTAACAGAGAGATCTGAAGAGCGAGACAGCTAAAGAGGAAACCTTTATAATCTCACTCATGTCTAGTAGCCCAGGGTGGTGCTTGCATGTGCAAGATTACTCCTATTTAGGAACAAAGAGGTTGCAAGCTGCTAATCCCTGGCTGAATGTGCAGCCGACTTAAAAACTCCCTGAACTGAACTGAAATAAAATTCACTGCTTATTAAGACAGCTTTGAATTCTTAAGGAAAAGTGAGCTACCTTTTTGATAGAAAGGTTAGGGTGAAAGAATATATAACATTTGAAGTTCTCATTGTGTATTGCTGACAACAATTTATATGAATCAGGAGAATTTACTTGAATCCCAGCCTGTTTTGTCAACAGAGACAGTCTTGGAAACCATCATAGTGAGAAAAGACCCGCAACGTCTTGAAACAATTAGATCACATTACTCAAGGAGATTTCAATTTCTAACTTTACATGAAAATAAAGTTTTGTTCTTTGTGTTCCCTTGGATTTCACAATAATGTAATATAATAATAATATTAGTTCTCCCAATCCATGAGCAAAACAGCTTTCCATTTGTTTGTGTCATTTTCAACTTCTTTCATCAGTGTTTTATAATTTTTAGAGTACAGGTCTTTCACCAACTTTGTTAACTTTATTCCAAGGTATTTTTATTATTTTGGGTGCAATGGTAAGTGGGACTGTTTTCTTAGTTTCTCTTTCTGCTACTTCATTATTAGTGTATAGAAATGCAACAGATTTCTGCATATTAATTTTGTATCCTGTGACCTTACTGAATTCATTTATCAGTTCAAGTAGCTTTTTTGGTGGAGTCTTTAGGGTTTTCTATAGTATTATGTCATCTGCAAGTATGAAAAGTTTTACTTCTTCCTTACCAATTTGGATGACTTTTCTTTCTTTTTCTTGTCTGAATTTCTTATCTTTTGTCCTTGTCTATGTCTTTTTATTTCTTTCTGCTGCAGCTAGGACTTCCAGTTCTATGCTGAATAAAAGTGGTGAGAGTGGACATTCTTGCCCTGTTCCTGCTCTTATGGGGAAGGCTCTCAGTTTTTCCCCATTGAGTATGATGCTAGCTGTGGGGTTTTCATATATGGCCTTTATTATGTATGTTGTGGTATGTTCTCTTTAAACCCACTTTTTTGAGGGGTTTTGTCCTGAATGGATGTCATACTTTATCAAATGCTTTTTCTGCATCTATTGAAATGATCATATGTTTTTTATCCTTTCTCTTGCTGATGTGATGTATCTTGAACATTGATTGATTTGTGCATCTTGAACCAATTACATCCCAGGAGTAAATAGCACTTGATTGTGGTAAATGATTTCTTAATGTATTAAATTTAATGTATTGTTGGATTCAGGTTGCTAATATTTTGTTGAGGATTTTTGCTTCTCTGTTCATCAGAAATATTGGCCTGTGTAGTTCTCTTTTTTTGTAGTGTCTATCTCATTTAGTATCAGGGTAATGCTGATCTCATAGAATGAAGCTTTCCCTTCTCTTCTAATTTTTGGAATAGTTTGAGAAGAATAGGCATTAACTCTTCTTTAAATATTTGGTAGAATTCGCCTGTGAAGCCTTCTCTCCTAGACTTCTGTTTGTGAGGAGATTTTTGATTACTGATTCAAATTCATTGCTGGTAATCAGTCTATTCAGATTTTCTATTTCTTCCTGATTCAGTTTTGTTAGGTTATATGTTTCTAGGAATTTATACATTTCTTCTAATTTGTCTAACTTGTTGGCATATAATTTTTTATAATATTTTCTCATAACCCTTTGTATTTTTGTGGTGTTGATTGTCTTTTCTCCTCTTTCATTTCTGATTTTGTTTATTTAAGACCTCTCTTTCTCCCCCCCCGCGCTTTTTTTTTTGATAATGCTGACTAAAGGTTCATCAGTTTTGTTGATATTTTCAAGGAACTAGCTTCTGGTTTCATTGATCTGTTCTATTGTTTTTTTCAGTTTCCATTTCCATTATTTCTAGTCTAATCTTCATTATTTCTTTCCTTTCTTTTTCTAGCTCCTTTATGTGTAAATGTGGGTTGTTTATTTGAGATTTTCCTTGCTTCTTGAGATAGGTTTATATTGCTATAAATTTCCTCTTAGAACAGCTTTTGCTGCATCCGATTTTGGACTGTTGTGCTCTCATTTTCATTTCTCTCCATATAATTTTTTATTTCTTCTTTGATTTCTTGGTGACTCATTGATTGTTTCATAGCTCATTATTTAACCCTCATGTATTTGTGCTCTGTCCAGATCTTTTCTTGTGATTGATTTCTAGTTTCAATAGCATTTTGGTCAGAAAAGATGCATAGTATGTCTTCCATCCTTTTTATTTTGTTGAGACTTGTTTTTTTAGCCTAATATGTGACCTATTCTGGAGAATGTTCCATATGCACTTGAAAAGAATGCATATTCTGCTGTTTTGGATGAAATGTTTTGAATATATTTGTTAGATCTATCTGGTCCTGCGTGTCATTCAAAGCCATTTCCTTGTTGCTTTTCTGTTTGGATGATCTGTCCATTGATGTAAGTGGTGTGTTAAAGTCTCCTAGTATTATTGTATTATTATTGATTACTTCTTTTATGTTTCTTTTTAGCTGCTTTATGTATTTGGGTGCTTCAGTGATGGGTGCATAAATATTTACAATTGCTGTATCTTCTGGTTGGATTGTTCTCTTTATGATTATATAGTGTTCTTTTTTTGTTTCTTGTTACAGCCTTTGTGGTAGTCTATTTTTCCGATATTGCTACCCCAGCTTTCTTCTCACTTTCACTTGCATGATAAATGCTTTTCCATCCCTTCACTTTCAATCTGCAGCTCCTTAGATCTCAAATGAGTCTCTTGTGGGCAGCATATAGATGGGTCTTGCTTTTTCTATCCATTCTCTCACCCTGTCTGTTTTGATTGGAGCATGTAGTCCATTTACACTCAAAGTAATTATTGATAGGTATGTGCTTATTGCCATTTTGTTACTGTTTTATGATTGTTTTTGTAGTTCTTCTGTGTTCCTTTCTTCTCTTGCTGTCTTTTCTCACAATTACTTGGCTTTCCTTAGTGATGTATTTGGATTCCTTTCTGTTTATTCTTTGCGTATCTATTACTGGTTTTTGATTTGTGGTTACCATTAGGTTTGAATATAACATATTCTGCATATAACAGAGTATATTAAGTTGATGGCCACTTAAGTTTAAACCCCTTCTTTACTCTTCTCCCCCACCCCATATTTTACGTATATGGTTTCATACTTACATCCTTTTATTTTGTGATTCCATTGAATGATTTTTATAAATATACTTAAATTTACTGCTTTTGTGCTCTTACTTTTCTTACTCCTACTTATCGTCTTTCCTTTCCACTCAAAGAATCCTCTTTAACATTTTTTGTAGGGCTGGTTTAGTGGTGATGAATTCCTTTAACTTTTGCTTATCTGAGAAACTCTTTATCTTTCCTTCTATTCTCAATGATATGATAGCCTTGCTGGATAGAGTATTCTTGGCTCAGGTTTTTTTTTCTTTCAGGACTTTCACTGTATCATGCCACACTCTTCTGACCTGCAGAGTTTCTGCTGAAAAATCAGTTGATAGCCTTATGGGGTTTCCCTTGTGTTTAACTCTTTTCTTTTCTCTTGCTGCTTTTAAAATTCTCTCTTTATCATTAATTTTTCCCACTTTAATTGCTATGGTTCTTGGTGTTGACCATCTTGAGTTGATTTTGTTGGGGTTTCTCTGTGCCTCCTGGATCTGGATTTCTGTTCCCTTCCCCAGATTCTGGAAGTTTTCAGCTATGATTTCTTCAAATAAATTTTCTACCCACTTTCCTCACTCTTCTTCTTCTGGGATTCCTATAATGCAAATTTTATTATGCTTGATGGTATAGCCGAGTTCCCTGAGTCTATTTTCATTTTTTTATTATGTTTTTGTCTATTCTGTTTAGTTTGATTGCTTGCCATTACTCTGTCCCCTGGGTCACTAATCTGTCCTTCTGCTTCCTCTAGTGTACTACTTATTCCCTCTACTGTATTTTCAGTATCAGTTATTGAGTTTGTCATCACTAATTGTTTCTTTTTTATGTGTTCTATCTCTTTGTTAAGGGTCTCACAGAGGTCCTCCACTGTTTTCTCAAGTCCAGTGAGTACATTTATCACCATTACTTTAAATTTTCTAACAGGTGTGTTACTTATCTTCATCCCACTTAGGTCTCTTGCTGTTGTTTTGTCCTGTTTTTTTTTTTTTTTTTTTTTTTCATTTGGGACATATTTTTCTGTCTCCTTATTTGTCTAACTCTCTGTGTCTGTTTCTTTGATAGGAGAGTTAGCTATGTCTCCTACTCTTGAAACTAGTGGCATTATGAAGAAGAGGTCCTGTAGTGCCCTGCAGTGCAGGGTCTCCTGTTCACCAGAACCTGGCACTTTAGGAGTTTCTCCTATGTGTGTTGTGTTTGCCCTGCTGTTGTGACTGAGCTGCTTTTGTCTTCAATCCAGTCATCTTCAGTGGCTCTCCTTCCTTGCCTTTTGTGGGCAGTGTTTAGCCCCTGGGGTGTTAGTGGACCAGTCTGGGGCCACCTAGGCTTGAATTGAGTCAGACCAGGTTTTCCAGAGGTGCAGTAACTTCAAACTGTGGGGTGCTTTATTTGTGTAGTCCCCTGAGAAACTTGTGTGGGTGGGCAGGATCTGTAGTCGTAGCAGATGTCTGTCTCCAGCCCATTGCTGGAGCCCCAGTGAGACTGGTGTGTGTGATTATCTTACCCTTTCCTCAGGGCAGGAGTCACTTGGAGTGGTGCTGGCCCCTTTTATGGCTCCTTGCACACTGCCAGGCTTGTGCCACCACTTTGGGTCTGCTCCTGCCAAGGGCATATTAAAGGGGACAGGTCCACAGGAGAATGCAGAGGTGGTGGAGTTATGGTTTTAGTATGTTAGGTAGCAACTATTAGCACTGCGCTGGTTCCTGCAGGTGTCCAGGTGTCTAGGCTGGGTGGGGAGAGGAAGGAAAATAGTATCTGCCAGTTCCTCTGTTCCTGGAGGAGTCTCCCAAAGATTTCTGGCCCTCCAGTACACTCTCTGTGATTAGTAAACATATCTCCCTCCTGTACACACCAGGCATTTCTCAAACTGCTGCTTCTTTGCTCTATGTCCATGGGCTGTTTGTTGTGTTGTCTCTTTAAATGTGAGGACTCAGTTTCTTCTGCCCTCCTGGCTCTCCCAGAGCCAAGCCTGTTGATTTTTTAAATTCTAAGTGTTAAGCCTCACTGATTGTAAAAACTCTTGAAATTCAGCTCATCTGGTTTTCAAAGCAAATTTTATGGTGATTTGTCTTCCCTGTGGGGATCCCCATGCCTGGGATGCTTAGTGTGAGGGTCTGCTCCTTTACCCTCTTCATGCCCAATGTGTCCCTCCCTCTTGCAGACAATCCCATGGACAGTGTACCTCTGACCTCATCTCTGCCCTTCCTATCTCTTCATTATGGCCTCCTCTCTACATTTAGCTGTGGAGAGTCTATTCTGCCAGTCTTCAGGTCCTTTTCTGGGTTATTTACACTGATGTGTGTGTTATCTAGTTGTATCCATGGGACAACATGAGTTTTGGGTCCTCCTACTCCACCATCTTCCCTGGAAGTCTTCTCATTATGCTCTTAATTCTATAATTCAATCTGTGGGATACTCAGATCCTTAAAACTAAAGAACATCACAGGAACACATCCTTTAAGGGTTTTATAGAATTTCTGCTTTTCTTTTTGGCTCTGGACTTGAAAATAGCAATGGCCATCCTACAACATCAAATATAGGTTCTTAAATTTAGGTATATATGATCTCCTCTTTCTGACAATTTATAAAAGTGGTGGAGGGAGAGTAGGATATCAAACTTAGTCACTTGGCTTTAAACAAAAATTTGTATTTTGGTTACAGGGTTTTGGCCAAGACTTCACATACTTAAATAGAAATGATGCTAGAACAAGGTTGAAAGATGTTGGAAAGTGATAACATGTAAATTAAGAATTCTCCAAAGAAAGGTATATTTTCTTCTCTGTCATCTTTGCTTTTTTTTTTTTTTTTTAAGATTTTATTTATTCATTTGAGAGAGAATGAGAGGGAGCACATGAGAGGGGGGAGGGTCAGAGGGAGAAGCAGACTCCCTGCCGAGCAGGGAGCCCGATGCGGGACTCGATCCAGGGACTCCAGGATCATGACCTGAGCCGCAGGCAGTCTCTTAACCACCTGAGCCACCCAGGCGCCCTCATCTTTGCTTTTTATAAAGATAGGTTGTACGGGATACCTGGGTGGCTCAGTTGGTTAAGCGTCTGCCTTTGGCTCAGGTCATGATACCAAGGTCCTGGGATCTAGTCCCACATCGGGTTCCTTGCTCGTTGGGGAGCCTGCTTCTCCCTCTACCTGCCGCTACTCCTGCTTGTACTCTCTCTCTCTCTCTGACAAATAAATAAATAAAAGCTTTAAAAAAAATAAAGATAGGTCATACTAATGACTCACTAATAAATTTTTGACTAATGAAAACATCTGTAATTTATTTAAACTTCTGAAAACCAGAAGTTTTAACTTTGCAAAGACCTATACTCTTAGTATCACACAAAATTGTTTCCGTCATTATGTGCATATTTCTGTTTCTCTGGCTCTACTGTTAGCTCTATGTACGGGAAATGTGACTTTACTTTTACTTTTGTGATTTTGTGACATTTCCCTTGTGATCCATGGCAAGTGTAATTCCTGGCACACAAATACATTATGATTTAATACATATTTACTGACATTACTTAGTATTGTGTGTTGGTTGTCAATGTTTCTGAATATCATATATGCTTTGCTTTTTCTGCATCAAAGTGATTCCATCAGATATATGAATTTTGTGAAAATGTTCAAGGTTTTAGAAGGAATAACCCAAATCAAAGTCCTTTGCCTGAAAGGAGAGGTTTTTTTCCTATTATTTTTCAAATGACCAAGCATTAAAATTTGCTGGTAAGGGAAGATATTTTCAACAAAATAATTAGTGTGTTATTGGTTTTCTTTTTAAAGGTTTTATTTATTTATTTGAGAGAGAGAGAGAGAGAGAGTGCAAGCAGGGGCAGAGGGAGAGAGAGAGAGAGGGAGGAGCAGACTCTCTGCTGAGCAGGGAGCCCGATGCGGGGCTCGATCCCAGGACCCAGAGATCATGACCTGAGCCGAAGGCAGAGACTTTAACCAACTGAGCCACCCAGGCACCCCTAATTATTGTGTTCTGATCCTTGTTTTTTTTTTTTTCTTTGTTAGAAGTCACTAGATATTTTGGAATAATCTTTATGGTTTTAATTCCAAATACATTTGCGCGAGTTTTCTTTTGTCAAATGATCTGTACAAGAACAATTTTTTCATATGCAGATATTAAAGTTAACACCATCTTTATTTCATTTGCATGAAATCTTGGATGTTAAATGCGCAACTCTTTTTAAACATTGGCAAGTCACTTATTATAAGAAATTTTTGGTTGTCATAATAATTCACCTTCACTTTGAACAGTAGATTTGTTCATGGAATGCTATGAACTTTAAAATGAAAAGGTGATTTTGGACATGGGTTTAAAAGTTACTAAGCAAACAATTCATGGAAATATAATCTATTCTTAATGCACTTTATCCTTCCACAAAAGGTAGTCATGTAGGGATGTGCATCTGTTATGATGTATGAATGTATTATGTATGGATGTGCATCTATTAAGCAATGACAGAAGCTCACATCAATTTATCTTGTAATCACATCCTCCACTGTATTTACCTTCATTATTGTGTGGCTAAATTTCTGATGATGAACTCTAATGCCATGTTTATCTGAAGTGTGTGTAAATATTATTGTTTAGCTTGTATCCTAGAAATATATTTAGGGATAGGAATTGAAATTGAATAGAAATGCACAAAATTACCTGAGCAAGCTCTTTCTTCAAAATAACTCATAAACATTTGAGGAGAGGGCATTACTTATCCAGAGTTAGTAACAAACAATAATATAAAACATTATTTCATAAAGTGTTAATTTAACAATTATAGTGTGGATTAGCAGAGGCAAAAATTATTAAGCTATACAGGGAGGAATTTGGACATTTTCAACCCATGTTTTCTACTGATAGCAAATTGCTTACTGTTGACTTACATTCTTGTTTCTGTCCAGTTATGAAAGAGTCCTTATGAGTAGTGTGGTTGACAGCGTATAATGATCTGGGTGGAAACTAGGGTCTTTGGCATGAAATCTTCACCTCAGTACTGTAGACACATAAATCTCTAAGAAAATTTTGATGACAATTGGTATTGAGCTGAAATGACTCTCTAGTAAATATTTATTCCCTTCTGCCTTATGTGTTCCCAAGGGTGTATTTAACTGTAAACTTAAATGATCATCAATTTCACTTAATAATGCTCTTTATTTAATAAAAATATAATTCTTTCAAAACCAAGAATGAAAAAATAACCAGTTATTAGATTACATGTTGTCTTAGTCTCTTGAGGTTGCTATAACAAAATACCCTCTGGGTAGCTTAAACAACAGGCAATATTCTGTCCTACTTCTGGAGACTGGAAAGTCTAAGGTCAGGGTGCCAGCATGGTTGGGTTCTGGTGAAGGTCCTTTTCCTGACTTGCTGATGACCCCTTTTCATTCACATAGTGAGAGAGAGAGAGAGAGAGAGAGAGAGAGAATGATCTTTATCTCTTCTTCCTAAAAGGGCATTAATCCTATCATGAGGATAACCATCTTCATGACCTTATCTAAATCTAACTACCCCCCAAAAGTTTTACCCCCAAATACCATCACATTGGGTGTTGAGTCTTCAACATCTTCATTTTGGAGATATGTCAGTGTTCACTCCATAATGCATATTTTATTTTATTTTTAAGATTTTATTTATTTATTCATGAGAGACAGAGAGAGAGACAGAGGCAGAGGGAGAAGCAGGCTCCCCGCTGAGCAGGGAGCCCGATGCGGGACTCGATCCCAGGACTCTGGGATCATGACCTGAGCCGAAGGCAGACGCTTAACCGACTGAGCCACCCAGGCGTCCCCATAATGCATATTTTAAAGAGAGGGCATGTTTCTGAGCAATATTAAATATACATTCAATGTATATTTATTAAGTATCACCTGTTAGAGTTGGATGGGTGTTTATATTAAACAGAGCTCTTTTACTCTTGGGGCTCACAATCTAGCTAGGACAGAAGACTAAAAAATAATAATATGAGATATATAATAATCAGCAAGCCCTAATTCATTTTCTGTCTCTCTATATAAAATAAGCAGTTTGATATCAAAGTTCGTACCTCATAGTGGAGTGCATGGCTGGATATGTAAGATTGGTAGATATATACAGTGTTGAAAGTCATAGGGAGAGAATTTAGACCAGGGCTGGCAACCTTCCTATAGAAGGCCAGGTACCTCTCGCCCGCCGCCCCTCCCCCCGGCGCGCCGGCCTTGCCCAGCTGTCTGGCCTGGCTCCCCTCCCCTGCCCCGACGGGTGGGCGGGCTGCCCCGAGGAGGCGGGTAGGAGAGGGCAGGGCCGCCGGCGGGTGGGCGAAGATGCGGAACTTCTGCGCTGCCCCCAGCTGCAGGAGGAAGAGCACGCAGGCGGACCTGGCCTTTTTCAGGTTCCCGCGGGATCCGGTCAGATGCCAGAAGTGGGTAGAGGATTGTAGGAGAGCGGACTTAGAAGATAAAACACCTGATCAACTAAATAATCATTATTGATTATGTGCCAAACACTTTGAGACCTCTATGATCTGTAGAACTAGTCCTTATAAGACAGGTCTTCGAGATAATGCAATACCAACAATATTTGATCTTATCAGTCATTTGAACAATCCACATAGTAGACACAGAAAAAGAATAAAAGAATTGAGTGAAGATGATATCAGGACACTGAAACAGAAAAAAAGTGATGAAACTTCTGAACAGGAACCAAAACACAAAGAAATAAACACCAGCAATGCTCAGAATCCCAGTGCAGAAGGGGGTGAAGAATAGGATGAAGACATTTTGCCTTTAACCCTTGAAGAGAAAGAAAACAAAGAATACTTAAAATCTTTATTTGAAATTTTGATTCTTATGGAAAAACAAAACATACCTCTGGATGGGCATGAAACTGATGGAATCCCAGAGGGTCTCTTTACTCCGGATAACTTCCAAGGACTGCTGGAGTGCCGGATAAATTCTGGCGAAGAGGTCTGAGAAAGCGCTTTGAGACAACAGCAGTTAACACATTGTTCTGCTCAAAAACACAGCAGAAACAGACGCTAGACATCTGTGAGAGCTGCATTCGGGAGGAGACCCTCAGGGAAATGAGAGACTCCCACTTCTTTTCCATCGTCACTGATGACGTAGTGGACATAGCGGGGGAAGAACACTTGCCTGTGTTGGTGAGGTTTGTTGATGAATCTCATAACCTGAGAGAGGAATTTGTGGGCTTCTTGCCTTATGAAGCTGATGCAGAAATTTTGGCTGTAAAATTTCACGCTATGATAACTGAGAAGTGGGGTTAAACATGGAGTATTGTCGTGGCCAGGCTTACATTGTGTCCAGTGGATTTTCTTCCAAAATGAAAGTCGTTGCTTCTAGACTTTTAGAGAAATATCCCCAAGCTGTCTACACACTTTGCTCTCCTGTGCCTTAAATATGTGGTTGGCAAAATCAGTGCCTGTTGTGGGAGTATCTGTTGCGTTAGGAACAATTGAAGAAGTTTGTTCTTTCTTCCATCGATCTCCACAATTGCTTTTGGAGCTTGACAATGTAATTTCTGTCCTCTTTCAGAACAATGAGGAAAAGGGTAAAGAACTGAAGGAAATCTGCCATTCTCAGTGGACAGGCAGGCATGATGCTTTTGAAGTTTTAGTGGACCTCCTACAAGCACTTGTTTTATGTTTAGATGGTATAAATAGTGATACAAATATTAGATGGAATAACTATATAGCTTTTGTACTCTGTAGTGGGGTTACAGATTTTGATTTCATTGTTACCATTGTTGTTCTTAAAAATGTTCTATCTTTTACAAGAGCCTTTGGGAAAAACTTTCAAGGGCAAACTTCTGATGTCTTCTTTGCAGCCAGTAGCTTGACTGCAGTGCTGCATTCACTAAATGAAGTGATGGAAAATATTGAAGTTTATCATGAATTTTGGTTCAAAGAAGCCACAAATTTGGCAACTTGATAAGCTTGATATTCAGATGAAAATCCCTGGGAAATTCCGCAGGGCACAGCAATGTAACCTGGAATCTCAGCTTACTTCTGAGAGTTACTGTAAAGAAACTCTAAGTGTTCCAACAGTGGAACACATTATTCAGGAACTGAAAGATATATTCTCAGAACAGCACCTCAAAGCTCTTAAATGCTTATCTCTTGTACCCTCTGTCATGGGACAGCTCAAATTTAATACATCGGAGGAGCACCATGCTGACATGTACAGAAGTGACTTGCCCAATCCCGACACACTCTCAGCTGAGCTGCATTGCTGGAGAATCAAGTGGAAACACAGAGGGAAAGATATAGAGCTTCCATCCACCATTTATGAAGCCCTGCATCTACCAGACATCAAGCTTTTTCCTAATGTTTATGCATTGCTGAAAGTCCTATGTATTCTTCCTGTGATGAAGGTTGAGAATGAATGCTATGAAAATGGGTGAAAGCGTCTCAAAGCACACCTGAGGAACACTTTGACAGACCAAAGGTCAAGTAACTTGGCTTTGCTTAACATAAATTTTGATATAAAACATGATCTGGATTTAATGGTGGACACATATATCAAACTCTATACAACTAAATCAGAGCTTCCTACAGATAACTCAGAAACCATTGAAAATACCTAAAAGACTTTTAAAGTAGGCTTTCTCTTATGTTTGATATTTGGAAAAATCTGTAAGAAATTTGAAAACATCTTACAGAAAAGCTGTCAGGTGTATGTAGGCCACTTAATCACTGAATATCTTGACCTGTCGACCTCTCATTGAGTACATTAGCCATTGATAATCTGCCTATTTAAATGGCCCCTGTTTAAACTCTCATGCTTTGGAGACATACCTGTTCCAGAAGATAGCATTGAAAGTGCCACATTACAACACTTCTGTGGGATCTCTGCTAATGGCACTTGGGAATTGTGTTAGTTAAGTCATTTTAGATAGAACATTTATTGTCACGGGATCCAATTGTCTGGTATTGAGTTACCAGTTCTTAGAAGATAAAGATTTTGAAGAGGTATGGGAGGAAGGAGTACATTTAATAAAATGTTACAATGAAGCTCAGAGTGACCTTTGAATAGTAGGAGTGTTAGTATGTTAAAAATCTGTAATGGACAGTTAAGGGAGTTACCAGACAGAGAGAGAGAGAAACATGTGAGCTTGCCAAGCAAGGGTTGCAGTAGAAATTTTGTCTTTATCAAATAAACTTAAAGGAACAAGTTACAGTTAAAGTTTGAATGGGAGAGCCTGCCATTGTTGTTCCACATTGGATTGTTGCTGTTTACGTTCCTTTGTTGAGCCTACATCTTCATAAGCTCTTTAGCAAGTGTATGTAGAACTCCTACATCTTCATAAGCTTTTTAGCAGGTATATGTTGAACACCTCTGTTCATGGTCAAGACAGGATCAGAGGCCATGGATACTGACAACTGATTTGTCTGTTTTCCTCTGTCTTTTTCCATGACTATATCTACTGCCTCGTCTTGATTTATAAACAAAGCCTGGAAAACCTACAAAAATAAGTGTTTTGTGGTTTATCTAGGAATAATACAGAAAATATTGCTGTTATTTTTCGTGAAGAAAATCAATTTTGTATAGTTTATTTCAACCTAAATAAAATGTGAATTTTGTTTTAAAAAAAAAGGCCAGGTAGTAAGTCTTCTAGATTTGAAGACCATATGGTCCCTGTCACAAGTACTCAAGTTGGTCCTTGCAGCATAATAACAGTGAAATATGACATAAATTAGTAGGTATGGCTGTGTTCCAATAGAATTACATTTATAAAAACAGTCACAGGGCCAAATTTTGCCCACGGGACATAGTTTGCTGATATCTGCTTTAGACCAAAACTATCTCAGTAAATGCAATGACCAGCTCTTATTACTCGTCACATGAACAATTACCTAGTTTAACTGTGACTCATCTATCCGCCTTCAATTACTTGTTCTTACAATAACCCTTGTGTCCATCAATCTGTGGTCCATGCTCCAAATGTGCTCAACACCTCTTTGTATCTTGGCTGGGGTAAAAGGAAAATTTTAGGATAGGGTAAAGTTTATTTTGTTTTTAGACAGAAGAGAAAAATACATGTAGGGGGGAAAAATCAGAAATATAAAATAAAAATTATATGATTGCTAGATCAAATTCCTGGGTGGCCAGAAAGTGTATTAGTCAGAAAACTATCTCATAAGAAGAAATCCAATTAAATTAATGAAAGCCAAATCTAAAAAAAAAAAAGTAAGAAATATTTTGACTCACAATTTTTAGTCATGAAAAGAATTGAGGTTTTGCCAATTAAGAAAATGGAAGAACGATGCTAATAAAGAATTGGGAATGTCAGCCAGAAAGTGGGACTGCACTAGAATGAGAATAAGGATCGAGTAAAGAAGAACCAACAGACGCCCATATTGGCTGACATCCTGCCCATATGTGCTGTGGTAGTTGCCAACATATTTAAATGTTTTTATACTCTTGGCAAAAGAAAAAAAAAAATAGTACTTTTTCCCAGTCTGTCAAGGTCCCTTTGTTGCTAAAACCTCCCTACATTCTCTGTAAGAAGCCCCTGACCCTCCATGACCCATCAGTTCAGGCTCATTGCGAAACAGGGGCTCAGGGCCCCGGGCTCCAGGTCTGCATTCTGTACCATCAGCACAGACCCTGTGGTGTGCTGAGGAATACCTGGGAGAAGCCGTATGCAGAGACTAAGTGTGGCTGTGCCTCAGGGACATTCACTCCTCACCTGGCTAAGGGGGTGGAGGTGGGGGGTCGTAAAACAAAGGCCAAGTGTTAAGTAGAAAGCCGAATTTAGGAAAACAAGCTGTGTAGACAGTTCCCAGAAATGGGATCACAGGGATTAGGGGAAAGCTAGATGAGAACTAGTAACAGGTGTGTGTGTGTGTGTGTGTGTGTGTGTTGGGGGGGAATATAGACAACTTTTAAGGCTGCAGTCTGGGATCACTGATTCCTTCCTGGCTCCTGTGGGGTTCTGATCAATGGGGCCTATATAAAGGGATGTGAAACTACATCTGTCAAAGCCAACCAAGATGCATTAGGTGCTTGCTCCCTAGGGAATATTAAATAACCAGTATGTTTTCCCCTTATCCACAAACTTCAGCCCCCTCTCCCCAGGGAGTTAGGGCAGTTCTGTTAAAATTATAAAAAGACACTCCTTCTGGGAGAACCAAAAACCAAAAATCATCCTCGTCCAGAAAACCTAGAGAAGTGTCCCGCTGCTCTCAGCTGGACCAAGAAGCCAAGGACTTGGAAACCTCAGTACTGTTCGGATCAAAAGGCTTGCCTGTCATCACTGCCCACCCCATCCCAAGACCTCGTGCAAGCATTTCTGTGCAGGACACAGCCCACACCTTTATCCACAGTGACTCTGATGAGCCACATTTTATTCATAGCATTCAATGTTTGGCTGTGTTGATTACAGTAATTGGTTATCTTGGCATAGAATAATCCAGCCTATGCAGAAGGTTATATCTGAGCGACGGGAGAGCAGCTGGGGCAGAATTCACAACCTTGGCATAGCTCATATGTTACTAAGCATACAAAATTACTCATCTTGTCCTCATTTGTTTCCTGGTGTTCTTAGTTTCACCCTCAAAATACGCTTTGGGCAGAGAGGTTTCAAACTTATGTTAAAGCTGAAAATCTTTCACTCTATCATTTCTTCCTTGTGGTCGTTTGTTTGCACTCTCATGGAGACTGGCTTTCCTCTGCTCCTACGTACTGCTTTCATAAATCTCCTGGACCGTAATCACACTTCATCTTGTTCCCTTGTGTATGCCCTTCACTGTAAGCTTCTTTCCTCCAAAAGTTAACGAAGTTTTCATATATATATGAAAACGAAGTTTTCATATATATACACAATACAAGGAGAATGAATTATTTATGAGTTTGGATTGCCTAAGATTACAGCTATCATACGCAGTCATTGCAATCTTAAAATTATTATGGGGAAAAATTGATTTTATTCTTCAAATAGGCCCATGGCCGGGCTTTGGAAATGCATTCTTAGATCTCCAAGACTCTGTGAAGGTTCAATACATCACCAAGGAAATGACTCTCTGGTGTTTTATTTCAATACATCACTGGTACCATGATTCTTTAGTAATATATTGCCAGGTGTCACATATCAGAAGAACACTGCAGAGCAGAGAAGCCACTTTATTTATTTATTAGTGCTATGTGTCACCACAGAGTCACCAACTGATGCTCAGGGTCATGAACCCAGATAGGACATTGTGCATCATTGTCATTATGATAAGTAATAACCTTTATGCCAAGTTCAATATAATTAAGTTTGCCTGGGGGATCCTTAAAGAGTAACTGTGAGACTTTTGATGGGGAGGCAAATATTGTTTATGTTGTCAAGTGCCAAGTAGAAATTTTAACATAAATACCACCTTAATTATTTGTAGCTCTTATTTAAAACTTATTCATATGTTGTAATTTATTAGATTTTTTCATGGATTATTTGATTATAAATTATGACTTGCTTATTTCTTCATATCGGTTGATATGTTTATTTTTTGACTGAGGAAATTTTAGATGCTGTGTAAATGACACATTTTTGTTCAACTGCTACTCCTCTCTTTTCTACCTGAAAATATCACCTATCTTTTCTCCTACGTTTGAAAATGCAAAGCCTACATTGTAAGATTTTCCTTGGAAAAAAATCATTTAATTGATTTACACTATTCACACAATAGCTTTTCTCTATTTAGTTATTTATTTACATTATTTCTACATCACTCTTTCCAAAAGACCAGTTTTCATCTTATGCAGTCCTATAAAAACCTTCCTTAGAGAACAAAGAAGAAGCTATCATATTTCAATCTTCCACCAAGAAGATATTTTATGATATTTTTGTGGCCTCGTCCTGAGACCAATATAATTATTCCTATTTCATCAAAAGAGTGCTTAGAGAAGATATATACTCTCAAAAGATGATAGAAAGAAAAAAAATCATTCAAGTAAGGAATATTGATTTTTTGAAAAGTAGGAGATATTCATTATTCCGAGAGTAGACCTCTCCGTGGTACAATTCCCACCCTGACATTAAATGAGTACATATTAAAATGATGAAGACAGTAATAATATAATAGAGGAAGCCATCTTCTAATTGCTTCATATTAATATTAATGAAACAAGAACTTCTTCCATCGAGTCTCAGTATGGCTCTGAACAGTATTGCTCACACTGAGGTCCGTCGATTCGCTGTGGCGAGATACCCAATTCTTTTCCTTCCTCCCCAGCCCAATAGGAATGTGCTTGAGGCTCTGTGAAGTTTCTCCACCTTTTGAAAAGACTGTATGTATACAAATGATAAATACCCTTTCTAATTTTGAATATGACATTACAGAACCATATTATAGATCACATTGTCCAAATTTGTGTGCTTATGATCAAGTTTCTGTCAAGTAAGAGCCAGAAAACATTGCCCACTGGGCCAATAAAGCCTTTCAATAGCTCACATAGCAGACACAGATGTGCAGGCCGACAATTTAAAACAATAGAATGAGGGAAAGTAACAGGGGCTGTATTTACTCTCCTACCTCAAAAAGCAGGCAAACACTCACAAAATGGGAAGCTGGTTTTCAGACATTGGTGGTGGCAGGTGGCAGAACAATGTGATTCCTGAGACAAGAGAAACAGGTAAGCCTACAGAAAGCACCTGCTTTCTGGCATGAACCCCAGGAAAGTGAAACGCAGAGAACCCGACATTCATGATGAGTTGAGGAGCCTGATTTCCAAGATCCCAAGAGCAGAGCAGCTAGAATGTGTGGAGAATCCTGGAGATCAGTGGGCTAACAGAAAGAGAGTTCCAGAGATCTGCATGAAGATATCAGGAATATTCGGCTAAGCACGGAAGTGAGTGCTGGTAAGAGGCACCTAACTACTCCACACGGGAAAATCCACAGAAAGGGATAGGTAGATCCTTTTATGGATTGCAGAGGGCTGGCAATATTTTCTTTCCAAAAGTCAGTGGGGGAAAGAACTTATAACACGAGAAGGCATCAGATAAAGTCCTCAGAAGCATGTTGCCTAAGTAGGTTACGAGGTAGGTACCCTCACAAAGCTTAACAAAAGGAATCCTCACAGACATCTAATTCCACGTCACTTAGCTCTGTGCCGGAACAAAACGTAACACTCTGTAAAGGAACACAGCAGAATTAAGCAAACAATAATGTATAATACACAATGTTGGCATCTAAACACATATTATCATTCATGCAAAAAAACCGCAGGAAAACAAGACCAATAATTGGGAGACCATTGATAGAAAGAGATACAAAAAATCATAGAAATGATGGAACTAGTAACCAAAGGTATTCAAAGAGCTAGTCAAGTCATTATAAATGACTTTATATGTTCAAGAATATAGAGGGAAACATGGACAATATGTGGATGATTCGTTCCAAAAAAATGGTAATGCTGGAAATGAAAAATACAACACCTGAAAAAAATTACCGGATAGAGATGAAAGAATACCCCAGAAGTAACAGTTCATGGACTTGAAAGCAGAGCAAAGGTCTTATCCAAAATAAAGAACAGAGAAATTAATCTTTAAACAATCAACAGAGCATCAGTACCCTGTATCTAGCACACATTTATAGTGTCCCAGAAGAAGGAGGGCACTACAAATATATTTGAAGAAATAATGGATGAACTTATTCCAGATTTGATGAAAACGAGAAGCCCACAAATAAAAGATGCTCAATGAATCAGGAGCGACATAAAACTCCAGTAAGGAATACCAAAATCACATGGCTGAAAACAAGTGATAAATACAAAACAGTAGGAAGAAAGATCCGTATACACAGAGGAACAATAAGAATGACAATAAAAATTTGCCTGTCAGATATCCTGCGAATCAGGAGATAATGGAGAGACATCTTTAAAGTTCTGGAGAAAAAGTCAACTTAAGATTTTTTATCCAGCAAAATTATCTTGAAAAACTAAGGTGAAATAAAGACTTTGTCAGACAACGAAAGCAATACAAAACTCAAGTAATGTAGCAGACCTGTGCTCTGTGCAGACTCAGTGTTATTAAGATGTCATTTCTTTCAAAATAAATCCAGGGCAAGCCCGACCAAAATCCCAGCAGTCTACTATGGTTAGAACTTTGCAGGTTGAATCTAAAATCTCTATAGATCCCAAGGAACTACACCACCTAAAACAATTTCAAAAAGGTGTAGCCAAGTGTAGTCTGATTTTAAAAAAAGCTACAGAAATCCAGACATTTTGGTTTTGGCGGATGTTTAAATATGTAGAGCAGCAGAACAGAAAAGAGAGTCCATAAATAGACCTCAATATATATTGCCACATGACATTTTTTTATGAATGTCCAAGATATTGTCAGAAACAATAATCAGCAAATGGTTTGGGATCATTTGGAAAACACTGAAACCTCATTTTACTCCATGTAAAACCTAACTAGAAATGGATCACAGATCTAAATGTAAGGAGCTGAAAATATAACACTTAAAAAAAGAGAAAGGATTTTTTTTCCTCATTGGGGTAGGAATAGTTTTCTTACATAGGGCCCAGAATGAAGAAATCACCAGAAAAACAACCCATACAATGCACTTTATTAAAATTTAAAAATTTATTCTTAAAATGATACACTCTACAGAGTAAAACGCAAGTCATGAATGTAGATTATATTTGCCAAATATATATCCAGTAAAGAATTGGTTCTAGAATATATAAAAAAACACATCCCGATATTAAAAAGGAACAGACCGCAAAATAAGAAAATGAGTAATTATTTGTTTTCATTTTACCAAAGACTATTTTTATTACAGGAGAACACAAGAAAATTGGCACAGCACCATTTGTCACTAAAGAAATGAAATGAAAACCACAGTGTATTTTTCTATGCATCTACCAGAACGTCTAAAATAAAAAATTGCCCTAAGAGTTGTGATCACAGGACAGGAAGAAGTCTCATATGTTGGTGGTCGAACGCAAACTGCTCTTGCCATTTTGACAACAGGGTGTAGGTTCTCCTAAGTTAGGATATAGTGTGATATAGAGAAATAAAAAGTAATAAGTCCACAGAGAAATATTTACCCATATGTGCATAACAGCTTTCTTCCTTGGGACCTGGTGAGGAAAGAAACTAGCAAGACAAGAAAAGGAACAAACAAGTGATACATGCAATAAAATGGACAAATCTCAAAACCAGTTAACTAGGGGAGCAAAGACACATACAAACCACGACACCTGCTCTGATTCCATTTGTACTAATTCTAGCAAAGTCAAACTGTAATGACAGAGAGCTAGGAGTGGGAGTGAAGTGTGGACTTGACTGCAGAAGGGCACAGAGAACTTTCTATGAGCATGACGACTGCAATATTGTAGGATTGTTTGGGTGGTTTTAAAAAAAAAGCCAACTAGAAACGTTATTCAAATTGTACTCTTCAAGTTAGTAAATTGTATTCAATGCACATTATACCTCCATAAATCTTAAATAAAGCTTACTTTTCAAATAGCAGCATTGATTTACATTCTGAATTGGTACAGGTCTTGAATCTGACACCTACTGAGATGTATCAATTTGCTATATTTTCTTACCAAGTGGTATTACATATATATTAGGCCTTTTGCTCCCAAAACAAAATTTGGATTAGGTATTCATTTAATACACTTTCCATTGACACTAAAGTTTAATGGTACATTGGTGAAAAATACAGTTTTAGTGTTAATAAATGGCAGGTCCCAAAAGTGGCAATTTCTTCTTACTGGGGTTTTGGTAAGTTCGAACCCTAACTTTTTATTTTTCCCTAGCAAATAAAGACTTAACATTATTAATTTTATGTGGTATGGCAGAGAAATTGTAAAAAAAGATAAAGTATAATATTATTGAAGTCAGAGAAAAGAAAAAAAGGTCAAACAGAACAAAACGTGGTACAAGACTTTTTCTAATTTATGTCTTAAATTGGTGATTTATTTCCAATTAAAATAATCATCCATCATGCTAAAATCTTGTTCTTAATTAGAATTTTACATGCTTTGGTAATTTTGTGTATGATTAATTTGTAAAATTTATTTTGGTCTTGTAGCTGAATAAGCACTATATATGAGGTGTTGAAACTTAATTTATACATGTGACATTAACACTAAAATAACTATAATTTCAGTCACTATTAAGGGAACAATATAATTGTATGTTGTTGAAATCACCCATACAGTATTCAAGTTTCAGGACACTGATTAAAGGAAGGATTAAAAATATATTATACACATACATATATAATTGATACACAAAAATATATAAACAAATAATGCATTTCAATTGAAAAAAATAGTACTTTACATTATTTTGTTCTCAAAATTCACTGTGTAAGGGGCCATTTTTTGGGCACTGTCCTGAAATAGATGCTGTGACCTTGAGCAAAAGCCAAACTTTATTCACTGGTAAAGTAGAGATTATCATACCTTTTCCCTCATACACACTGGTTTGTTATAGCGACACACGGCTAAAAGTGGTCTATTCCCGCACAACATCTGTAGAAAATGTGTTCATTTCATGGATTCCATAGGTTATTCAGTTAGAAATATGTAATCAACCAATCTATCCAGGGACAAAGGGATTCGATGCATCTAACTTTTAATGCTGGGGTTACGTTTTTCCCCCAGTTCCGTCTGCAGGAGCATCTCCCTTGTCCACACAGCTCCACTAGCTAAGTAGTAACACTGAAGAATGTTCTCCAACATCAGGCCATTGAAGGCACCCCTGAACTGCCTAGTAGAGCTTCCAGTAAAATGGGGCAGTGACAAGTGGGAGTGAATGCGTCTACAAGGGCATGAGCCGCTTCAGTAATGAGAAGCAGTTTTGAGTCCAGGAGGCAGCACCGGTCGTACAAATGTGTCTGGGGTAGCTGGAGAATAACACTGATAATTCTGGGTAAACATGCCAGAATTAGCATGTCTTACAATAGTAAGCCCCCCACAGACACCTTCATCCCTTCATCCCTCAAGCTGTATTTTCCTCTTTTTTAAAAAAAGATTTTATTTATTTATTTGACAGACAGAGACACAGCGAGAGAGGGAACACAAGCAGGGGGAGAGGGAGAGGGAGAAGCAGGCTTCCCGCTGAGCAGGGAGCCCGATGCGGGGCTCGATCCCAGGATCCCGGGATCATGACCTGAGCCGAAGGCAGACGCTTAACGACTGAGCCACCCAGGCGCCCCAAGCTGATTTTCCTCTTCATAGCCATAATGAATGATTACAAGTATACTTATAGCATTTGCCTAGGATATATATATTTTTTTTAGATGACTCAGAAGTCAAAGACTGCCCAACTATGCTAATGAATAAGAGGCCTATTTAAGTAATAATAGATGGCTAAATTGAGATTCGGTTGCTGTGGACCTGCCTTCTGGTGCTTCATGTCACGGTCCAGAGGGAGAGCTATGTAGTCAGAAGCAGAACTGGCCCAGGGCTCTGTGAGGGGGCTGCCTGTGAGGATGCAGACAGGAATGCATGTTGGACAAGTGTCACATCCTGCCCCTGCAGCTGTCATGGGACAGTCCCGTCTCAAGCAAAGTGGGATGCAGGTTCAGGTCCCAAGAGCAGTGAGAAAAAGAAGTTTTGGAAGGTACAGCTTAAATTACTCTAGATAAAAAGGAGTTTTATATTTTCTGAGTTGTTTTAGTTTGACAACTCTCTTAAGCAGAGCCTGAGTCAAGGATTGGGGCTACATAGTTTATTTGAGACTTTATCCAAAAAAGCAGTAAAGAGGGAGTGGGAAGGACGTGCATTATTGAGGACACCAGGGTAGGCAACCCATAAAAATTACACCAGGCCCTCTAAGAAAATTCCAGACTACCTCCATGAATGATTCATCTAGTTGATGGGAAGTTGAGAACTATGTCTGGTTAGCTTCTCCCCATTTCCAACCTGTGCTTTTTCACATGCTGAGCATCTCCATGGCTTCGGAAGAAGCTGCAAGATGGAAAAGGGCCACCAGGTTCAGAACCATGGTGAAGCAGGCCCCTGTCGGTAGGACCCTGAGCATCCCTCATGACCATAGCTGAGAAAAGAGAGCATCCAAGAGGGTGTTACTCCAGCTCTGCTGAGCTTCCCTAAATTAGAAATTGTCCGTAATCTGAATGCCCAAGGATGAAGAGATAATAGAAATGTGGCCAACTTGTTGATGTATGTAACCTATTACCTATTATCCATTGTTGTTTGGAAATAGTACAAGATGGGCAAGCCCCTGCTTTCTTGGTGCTCTCCTTGGACACAAAGGAGAAGGTTGGAGTCGTTTAAACCACAAATGTGGGCCAAATATGGTGTAACTGTAGCAAAGGTGGGATTGGTGGGCACTCCAATGATTGACACAATGGTTAGAGGAATTATTTCTAAGCTAAGCATTAAGGTTCAGCTGGAATTACACAGATGATGAAAGGAGAGAATACTTTCTAGTTAAGAAAAAAAAAAAAAACTTTTTAATTCCCACATGACCATTGGTAAGACTGTTTTCATATTTTGTATGTGGCTCTGAAATGGATTGGGACCTATTTACAACATGTGTTAAATCTTCAGTGAGCATTAACTATTATCCCATCATTATCGGCATTAATTATGTTATGTACCTTAAATTGCCCCAGGTAATGCCAGCGTTTCAGAGTCCCTTTGCTAGTGCAGTGTCCCAAGAATGCAGAGCTGAAAGCTGACAGTCATAGAGAGTGGCAGGGCCTGGGACCTGTTGGAAATTAATACAGTGGGAAGCATCTGGTGGCTTGTAAGAAGTTCTTGTAAGAAACTTTAATACCGGGAAATACACTGTAAGAGAATGGTTAAGAATCCAGAGTTCTTTATTAGAGAGATTTTGTTTTAGCTGAGTCTCCATTGATCAGCTTTGTGATTTTGACAGTAATAAATTTTCTGCATGCCTTGATTTCTGGAACTGTGAAATGGGTGTACGAATTATATCTAGCCCATGAAGTCATTATGAAGGTTAAAACATATCCTTCATGCACAGCATTTAACATAGTGTCTGAACCATCTTTACTTGTAAATAAATGTTCATTACTACTATTTCCTCCTTGTTTTTAAATACTCAATGAAGTGACCATTCAATCAAACTACCAACAATATTTTCTATAATGGTACTTTCCTACGGCATCCAATAGGACCACCTCACTGTTCTAATAGTTACAAGATCACATTGCCTTCCTGCAAATTGCTCTCAAGAATTCATATTCTCTCCATGTTGTTTTAAGTTACAAGCACTTTAGGTATCAATGAAATTGGTTTAGAAATGAGCTCCTCATGTTGAAGCGGTTCACAAAGTGACAGAAATAGGTACCTATGGTTGGATCTGACCAAGTTAAGTAGCCAGGGTTAAGACGAGTCACCCGCTCGAACCACAGTGAGAACAACCTTCTCCAGGTCAGAGATAGTGCAGTGTGTCCCTCAGTGCTGAGCGAATGGACAGAAACCAGGCAGCGGGACCTGATGACAGTGCAGTGTAGCTCTCCACTGCCATTTTGGGGGAGCTGATTTTGTTGTCAGGGTGCACATGCTGGTGAGTGAAGGACACAAGATGTGCTTTTCACGCAACATAGGTTATGTCAGGCAGGAAGGTCATATAACTCCAATGCTGCTCTGATTGAAAACAGTTCTGTCTCTTCACTTCATTATATGCCAACATCACCCTGGGTATTCATCTTCAAGTAAAATTCCCCCTCATATCTGACTTCTTAGCTTTGTCCTCTGCTACTCTCTACTCAACAATCTCACCGCAGCGTTCAGATGAGTTTATACAGCTGAGTTCAGACAATGCCGTTCTCTTGTTCAAACTGCTTGCAAACTTCCAGAAGGGAAATGCAGATGGTTTGGGCTGGTATCCACAGTCCTACCCAATCTGCCCAAACCCAACCTCCCATACTTCTTTTGTTTCTTTTAGAGATTTTATTTATTTATTTGAGAGAGAGAGAGAGAGGGAGGGAAAGAGAAAGCACGAGAGAGGGAAGCAGACTCCCCACTGAGCAGGGAGCCCAACATGAGGCTCGATCCCAAGACCCTGGGATGGTGACCTGAGCCAAAGGCAGACACTTAACCGACTGAGCCACCCAGGTGTCCCAACCTGCCATACATCTGTCCTCACCACTCGTCTGGATGTGACTTATCACACACCCATGATTATTCTCAAATACACCACTTAATTCCATACCTTTCCAGCTTTCCACATGCAGTTCTGGCTACTCAAAACTCTGCACCTTAATTTTCTCTACCTGCGAAGCCGCCTCAAGGGTCACCTTCTTCACAGAGGTTGCCTTGACTGCCTGAGGCAAAAGCCTCTCTGACCCCTCAACACTGCCTGCATCTTATAATACAGCGCCAAACATCTGTCCCATATAAGCACAAATGGCCCATTTCCGCCTCAATATTCCATTTGATTAGAAGCCATTAATGTCAGAGAGCACATCTGATTCATTTTCTTAGATCAGTTCTGCAGCTCAGCATGCTCCTTTGCACATAGTAGACATTCCAACAGCAGAATGTTACACTCAAAATGCTACAAAGCTCAGATCAGCTGAGATATCATTGTTCATTGATGAATTCTGTGCTCCAAGAGATGAGTCGCTCCTCCCTGTTGGAGCAGAGTACTTCTCGGGCCCAAGGACTCTGCCCAGAAATTTTAATCAGCAGAGGATTCCTGATTATATTATCCTGAAATATCTAAAAAGAGATACTTATGCTTCTATGGAAAAAAGGAGTGTTTTAAAAAAAATGTTTATAGGTACTGTGTCTAATTGACCTCTTACTAATTACATGAATTGTGAAAAATACGTTTTTTTTCCCCTGAATTTGATTTCATGTCTCTCACATTCACCTTAGTCAAAAGAAGTTTCTCTCACACGAAAAATGTCTTGTTAATGAGATTTCAGTAAAATCAATACTGTGGAACTCGGAATAATGAGAGAATATCTTGAGGAATCTGGGTGACTCAGTTGGTTGAGCATCCGACTCTTGATTTTAGCTCAGGTCATAATCTCAAGGTCATGGGATCCAGCCCCACATCAGGCTCCCCTCTTAGCAGGGAGAGTCTGCTTGGGAATCTCTCTCTCTCTCTCTGCCCCCCCCAACTCACATGCTCTCACGCATTCCTTCGCTCTCTAAAATAAATAAAAATAAAATCTTCAAAAAAAGAGAGAGAATATTCTTTAATTACCTAGGGAAAGTTCTTATGAAATTTAGGTATGTAAATTTTACTAAAATGTAGTAAGGAAGAAAATGACAGCAACCTATCCAGCTCAGATTGTAAGATCCTAGGATGCATTCCACCATTTGTTTAATGTGTCACATATTTGTTAGTAATGATGAATTACTGAACTTTGCAAATTCTATATATATGTACACACACATATATACACGTGTGTGTGTACATGTATGATATATATATGATATATATAGACATGTATCATGTCTATACACACACACACACACACATATATATATATATATATATATGTATCATTTAACAAATAAGAACCAACATCATCACTAAAATCATTTGTTTTGAATTTCCAGGGGAAAAATAGTGGTTGTGTTTATACACCAAAAATTCTTCATTTCTGCATAAAAACTATGGAGAAATACAGGTATTTTAAAATTATTTACTTCCTTTCAGGAGACTACTAATTTATGCACAAATTACTAGAAAATTGCCAAGCATATGCTTTGTAGAGAGAATTATTTTATTTAATTCATGGAGAATTTAAAGAATTGAAAATATCTTCTCCTTCTTACATGGTTTATATAGATTTGGAAAGATAGAAAATCTTACAAAATAATATATTATAAATGTAAATAAATTGAAGAAGATATTATATACATCATATATAACTATATAACTGTATTTATGTATATGTGTGTATAAAATAAATATCATACCCCAGTCATCTGAGCTACCCTGGTCAGTGCCTACCCACAGTCAGCAGTGAACAAACAACAACAACAAAAACCAGAAGAAAGACAAGCAGGGTAAAGAAATGTGCGGTGTTTGTAACTCAATATATTTTTTCTAAAATCGTGGCTGCTTTGGAACATTCTTAAAATCCCTTCTAAAATGAGAGCTTTTAACTTCCTTTGTGTGGCTAAGACCAGATATGACAGTAGATAATCAAGAAACCACAGCTGAATGAATAAATTAATTAATAAAGGATTCCCCTTACTGTGCATTTAGGTTCAACCATTCCTCTTGCTTTGATTGTGTTACACCTGGCCTGGTCAGCCCATAAATGTGGAGTTGGGATTCTGTTCTACCCAGTCTTTTTCTTTACTGTCATGTAATAGATGAGATCCAGTATGCATGTGGCAGGTTTCCACCGAGACTGGAGAGTAGACAGATCTTTCTATTCCTTTCCTGTAACTGGCCCATTCACCTGCAAATACGGTGGGTGATTGCCTCAGCAATAGTTTGACTTCCTTCTAGTATTCGATTCTAGTCTAAACTGAAAATCTATATTTAATCATCAATTGTTGCTAATACTGGGGACATAATCTCACTAGTGGCTTATATTTTCCATCACTATAGCTGTTCTTGTATGATCGAATTAGGTGATCATTTATCAAAGCTTTCATGTAGGAGAAATAATCCAAGCGACATGCTGCGACAGGTGGAAATATGCACAGGCTTGCTATAGTGCATTCACTGTATTTTCATAGTATGTTAATATAGTTTTTCTTATTATACTAAGCATTTCAAAGTTAAGGTTCAAACTCATTATCTTCCAAATGATGCTTTAAAATAAAATATTGATTTTTTCATACATACTAATTCCTCTGCTCTAAGCAAGATAGAAGCTGCTATAGGAAAGCCAACGAAATATTTTAAAAAGCTTTGCTTTCAAGTGTCTTAGAGTAAATTGGATACACAGACTAATTTAGATGGCATAATAAACAAACAATACAAAACAACACATTGTGTGATGATAAAAATTATGAAAAATTTTTTAAAGTTTTTACTTAAATTCCAGTTAGTTAACATACAGTGTAATATTAGTTTCAGGTGTACAATATAGTGATTCAACACTTCTATACATCACCCAGTGTTTATCAGGACAAGTGCACTCCTTCATCCCCATCACCTGTTACCCCCCATCCCCCCAATCTCGTCCCTTCTGGTGACCATCAGTGTGTTCTCTATCGCTAAGAGTCTGTTTCTTGGTTTGCCTCTCTCTCTTTTTTCCCCATTGCTCATTTGTTTTGTTTCTTAAATTCCACATATGAGTGAAGTCATTTGGTGTTTGTCTTTCTCTGACTGACTTATTTTACTTACCATAATACTCTCTAGCTCCATCCATGTCATTGCAAATGGCAAGATTTCATTCTTTTTTATGGCTGGTTAATATTCCATTGTGTATATATATACCACCACTTCTTTACCCATTCAACAATTGATGGACATTGGGCTCTTTCCATATTTTGGCTATTGTAAATAATGCTGCTGTAAACATTGGGGTGCATGTATCCCTATGACTTAGTATTCTTGTATTCTTTGGGTAAATACCCAGTAGTGTGATTGCTGGATCATAGAGTAGTCTTATTTTTAACTTTTTGAGGAATCCTCTTACTGTTTTCCACAGTGGCTTCACCAGTTTTCATCCCCACCAACAGTGCACAAGGGCCCCCCATCCTCCAAATCCTTGCCAACAGCTGGTGTTTCTTGTGTTGTTGATTTTGGCCATTCTGACAGGTGTGAGGTGGTATCTCATTTGGTGGTTTTGATTTGCATTTCCCTGATGATGAGTGATGTTGAGCATCTTTTCAAGTGTCTGTTGGCCATCTGGATGTCTTCTTTGGAAAAATTCATGTCTTCTGCCCATTTTTTAATTGGATTATTCATCTTGGGGGGTGTTGAGTTGTATAAGTTTTTTATATATTACGGATACTAGCCCTTTATCAGGTATGCCATTTGCAATTATCTTCTCCCATTAATAGAAGATAGATTTTAATAAAATAACGTACAATTAAAGATAATTTATAATGGTATCACATGCTAACAAGAACAGTGACCTTTGCTTTTCCAGCATATCATGGGAGTCTGACATAGTAATGTCAAGTAAGTCTCCATAAAAAGTAATGATATCAAATGCTGTTAGCTGATGCGCAATGTTTTCTAACCCATCTTCCCCTTTCTTTACCTCTACTATAAGACTTTCTTTTGAGGTTAGATTCCCTTGAAACTATTCTTTACTGTCCAACTGATAGTTCTAGTTAATGAACTGAGAAGTGGCAGAATTATAGAATTAAGCAGAAATTAGACTGACATAACCCATTCTTTCTTTCTACCATCTGGGACATAGGTGTGATTCCGGGGGCTGCAACAGCTGTTTTGTCTCTGTGAGTTAAACACACACACACACACACACACACACACACACACAGACGTGCATGCACACACGCACCCATACCAGGGATGACAGGATGGAAAGATCCTGGATTTGATTACATTGGTTATCTCCTGCATCAGTCCTAGATTGCCTACTTCCGTATTTCTTCTTCATGAGATTTTTTTTTATATTTTATTGCAAAAAGCACTATTAATTGAGTTGCTATCATGTGCAGTTTACAACCTCGGTTCACTGATACGATGATATGGATGAGCTGTGGTCAAAGGGTGAGTGAGGTAGGGAGAAAGTATTCCCAGGATAGAATATTTCTACTTAGGAGTAGTTTTTTTCTAATATTTTTCTGGCCTTCCTAAAGCTCTTCCCATCTTGCTTATAGCACCATAATTAATGTATGTGAAAAATAAACATATTATTAGAAAGCACATCATTTTGGGAATAAAACAAACAAACAAAATGGGAAGACTTCTCTGTCAGGCTTCTATTTCATTAAGCCAACTAAAATAAAACAAAACAAACACTCAGTAAAATTTTACATTGAATTCTTCTTCCATATTGTAGGGAAAATAAAATCATTTTGAAAAAATCCAAGTTAATTGCCTGTTACTTTTTGTCTTATATTTTTATTTTAGTTCTCTCATAGTTATAAAATTATAACACACTTTTCTAGGAAACAGCCTAGATAATTTCATAGTGAGATTTATAAGTGAGAATAGACAACATGGAGAATGTTTATTCATTATGGTTTGTGGTAAACTCAGTGTTAGGAGCCTCCTGATGTGTTGTGAGTAATAGAAGAAACTCTCAACTATTCAAGCTGTTCATATTATAGAAGCTGTCTAAGTTCACTCATACCCATGAACAGAGTCCTTAAATGCTGCTTTTAAACATTTTTGCTGGACTTAATGTTTTTATTATTTTGTTTATATTTGCTAGTACACATAGTAGGCAAAAAGATTTGTGATTATATAAAAAAAGAAAATTAAAAATACAAGTAAATAATACAATAAACCTCATCATCTCATAGTTTTAGACAATTAAAAAGGAGGCTTGAAAAGAATAAAGAACCCCAATGTGGTCTAGTGTACAGGACATCTTTGTCTTCAGATAGACTTTGAGGAAAATTCCATCTCTTCTGCTTTTAGTTGTATACTTCCTTGGAACCTGCAAAAAAGGGAAAATCATAATCATTATCCTATGAATACATATACCTTATATACCTTATATATATCCATAATGATTCTACAAAGTGGGTATTTTGAAAATTATCCTCAGATAAGTCGATTCTTTATTATAGTGACCTGTTCATAGTGGACTTAACAAAAGTTCTTTTACTAAGCCCCTCCCAAGACATTCCTACCTTTTCTTTAGACCAAGACTAAAGCATACAGCAGTAGGGTTAAGCTAAAGATGAAGAGATAAAGTTGATGCACAATATAGGCATGTAAACACTAATAACTCAAATCAGTTAAAACTACTATTGATATAGCTATTATCAAAAAGGCAAAACATAAATGCTTACGAGATTGTGGAGAGAAAGGAGACTTTGTGCAATGTTGGTAGATATGTAAACTGGAATAGCCACTATGGAAAACATTAGAGATTCCTCAATAAATTAAAAATAGAACTAATATGTGATCCAGCCATTCTTCTGGGTATACATCCAAAGGTAATGAAACTGGTATCTTGAAGAGATATCTGTACTCTTGTGCTCACTGCAGCATTATTTATAGTAGTCAAGGTATGGAAAAACGCACGTCTCCATCAATAGATGAATGGATCAAGAAAATATGCTATATATTTGTAACAGCATGGATGAATTTTGAGAGCATTATGCTAAGTGAAATAAGCCAGATGGGGAAAGACCAATATCTATGATTTTGTTGACAGCAGACAGGTTTAAAATGTTAACAAATAAGATATGAGTAATTTTAAAGAAGACAAAAAGATATTATTTCAGAAGATGCTAAAGAATAAGACATAAAGGATAAAGAAGAGATATCATATAGGAAATGTTAAAGAAGGTTTCCAGGCAGAGGGAATATAATACTATATGGAAATTTGAATCTACACAAAGGAAAGAATGACAAGAACAAAGAATAGATGGGAAAAATAAAAGATAGCTAGCAAATGATATTAAATATCAATAATTTTATTACTACAGATGGTCTGAACACCCTGGTTATATGTCAGAAATTTTCAAATAAGATAAAATATATACTGTGTACAAGATACCTACTTTAACTATAAAGACATAGGTAATTTAAAAGGTTAGAAAAAGGTATCCCATGGTAACACTATATTGATACAGTTGGATTGCCTGTATTAATATAGCACAAATTAGACTTCAGAATTAGGAGTATCATCAGGAATAAAGAGAAGCAAAACATTGATAAAGAGGTCAGTTCACCAAGAAACTATACCAATCTTAAATGCTTATGCACTAAATAATATATCTTAAAAATACATAAAGCAAAACTGATAAAAACTGAAAGGAAACATTGAAATAGAGAAAGAATATATACTCCCTCAGTATTTTTTACTTTAATTGAATTTGAAAGATAATATATTGGATATATGGTATTAAAGAAAAATATTATTAAAATAATTTTATCTGCTATTTACTTGTAATGCAGCTATAGAAAACTTAAAGTTATATCTGTGGCTAATAATATATTTCTATTTGACAATGCTACATTAGAGCACGTTTGGATTATTATAAACAATAATCTATTTCTGGGGTAGTCCCTTCACTAGGTACTCATTGCCTTATACTGTACTGAATTTATACTATCAAAGAGATTATAGTTCAAAAGTACAGAAAACTGCTTTTCCTGGGTTACCTCAGTGCTCTCTTAAATCACTTCTGTGATTGTCATAGTTTTACATGTTTCTGTATAAACAAGTTCAAATGAGAGTAAGTGAATCATTTGAAACTCTTCCAGATGGGATATGAAATTACCAGAATCAGGTGTTTTTATTGATTGGTTTATTTTTAAAAAGGTGAGTGCAATAAATGTGTTCATTTTTTAACTTCTTATTTAAAAAAAAAAAAAAAACCTTTGTGAGTTTTAAGGAAGAAAAATAAAACAAGATACAAAAAAATGTATTTGTAGCTGAGGTATGAGAGACACAAAGAAAACATAGGTGGGAATATCAGATGAAGCTGGTTATAAAATTTAGCCCTCAAAGCACATGTCAGGAGATCCTGTAACTTTCACCATCTGTAGGTCAGAATTGCGCTTTGTAGTTCCTAACTACCCTAGAAAAAAAGAAAAACACATTGATTTACAAGATCCACAGTGTAAAATCAAAAACCGAAATAAATAAATGAAAATAAAGCTTGCTCAGCAGAAGCAAAACTTACTTTTACTAGGAACTAAAATATGTTTCTTTATTTCTTATAGAATGCAATGTAATTAGGAAACATAAGAATGGCATTCTAGTCATAAATACATAAAACTAAAATCAAAAGGCTATTTGCCGGAGGGGCGGAGCAAGATGGCGGAGGAGTAGGAGACCTGGATTTCGTCTCCTCTCAGGAATTCAGCTGGATAGGGATCAAACCATTCTGAACACCTACAAACTCAACAGGAGATCGAAGAAAAGAATAGCAACAACTCTCTGAACAGAAAAGCGACCACTTTCTGGAAGGTAGGACGTGCGGAGAAGTGAATCCGAGGCGATATTCGGGATGATAGACGGCGGGGGAGGGGCCTCCATTGGCCGCTTCTGGCAAGTGATAGAGCCACGGAGCACAAAATCGGAACTTTTAGAAGTCTGCTCCGCTGAGGGACGTCACTCTGGTGGCGAAGTGGGGGGTGGAACCCTCGCGGGACAGTGTGGTCTCAGGACCCTCGGGGTCACAGAAAGACCGGCGGTGCCTGAGTGCGGCAGAATTCCAGGTATCGGAGCAAGGAAGCTGGCTGCAGAGACGGAGCCCAGGCGCGGGCTCTCAGCTCGGGGTTGCCATAAACCGTGATCCGTGGCACAGTCAGGCCACTGCTCCTCCCGCAGGGACCCAACAAGCGGCAGATCCGGGGAGACTCACTTTCTTCCCCCCGGGAGGAGTGGTGCGTGAGCGCACCGCGGGGATCTGCTGGGTTTGGAGACTCTACCCGGGGTCGGGTGCCAGATAGAAAGGCGCGGTCACAGGCCGGGTGAGCACGGAGTGTGGCCGGAGACCAGGGAGACGGGAGTGACTGACTGCTTTTCTCTGGGGGTGCACTGAGGAGCGGGACCCCGAGTTCTCGGCTCCTCTGGGGCGGAGACTGGGAGGCCGCCATTTTCACTCTCCGCCTCCAAAGCTGTACGGAAAGCTTGCAGGGAACAAAAGCTCCCGAGAGCAAACCCGACCAGATTACTTAGCCCTGACCGGCAAGGGCGGGGCAATTCTGCCTCCGGCAAAGACATTTGGGAACCACGGCAACAGTCCCCTCCCCCAGAAGATCAGCGAGAACAGCCAGCCAAGACCAGGTTTACTGATCAATGAGAACGGCAGAACTCCAGCGCTAGGGGAATACAGCACAGAATTCATTGTTTTTTCCCCATGATTCTTTATTCTTTCAAAGTAAATTATTTTTTTTAACTGTCTTTTTTTCTTTTTTCTTTTTTTCTGAATTTTTCTTTTTCCCTTTTTCAACCAACATCTTATCAATCCCTTTTTTAAAAAAAAAACATTTTTATTTTTCATTTTTAAAGTCATATTCTATCCCTTCATAGTAGCTACCTGTATTTTTGACATATATATATAAGTTGTTCTCTCTTTAAAATTTTGAGATAGTTTCTTCTAACAGATCAAAATATACTCTAAATCTCTAGTGTATGGTTTTTTTCTACTCCCCTGCCTGATCACATTCTCTCCCTTTTTTCTTTCTTTTTTTTTTTAATCCTCTTCTCTCTTTTTTCAAACAACTTATCAAATCCTTTTATAAAATTTTTTATAATTTCCGTCTTACAGTCATATTCCAACCCTTCATCATATCAACCCTTATTTTTGTACATATATAAGTTTTTCTTTCTTTAAAATTTTGGGAGGGACTTTCTTTTAACAGACCAAAATACACCCAAAATCTAGTGTGTGGCACTGATCTATAAACCAGCCTGATCATATTTGATCACATTCTGTTTTTGTATTGTTTTGTTTTGTTCTGCTTTTGTTTGTTTTTATCTTTATCTTTATCTTTTTCCTTTTTCTTTTTTTCTTTCTTTTTCTTTTTTCTCTCTTTCCCTTTCTTTTCCCACTGCTTCAGGTCTTTTCTGATTTGTTTAGAGTATATTTTCTGGGGATGTTGTTACCCTGCTAGCATTTTGTTCTCTCATTAATCTATTCTCCTCTGCACAAAATGACAAGATGGAAAAAATCACCTCAACAAAAAGAACAAGAGGTAGTACCGACTGCCAGGGACCTACTCAATACGGACATTAGTACGATGTCAGACCTAGAGTTCAGAATCATCACTTTAAAGATACTAGCTGGGCTTGAAAAAAGCATGGAAGTTATTAGAGAAACCCTTTCTGGAGAAGTAAAAGAACTAAAATCTAACCAGGTCGAAATCAAAAAGGCTATTAATGAAGTGCAATCAGAAATGGGGGCACTAACTGCTAGGATAAATGAGGCAGAAGACAGAATCAGTGAGATAGAAGACCAAATGATGGAAAATAAAGAAGCTGAGAAAAAGAGAGATAAACAACTACTGGATCACGAGGGCAGAATTCGAGAGATAAACGATACCATAAGACGAAACAACATTAGAATAATTGGGATCCCAGAAGAAGAAGAAAGAGAGAGAGGGGCAGAAGGTATAATGAAGCAAATTATAGCAGAGAATTTCCCTAATTTGGGGAAGGAAACAGGCATCAAAATCCAGGAAGCACAGAGAACCCCTCTCAAAATCAATAAAAATAGGTCAACACCCCGACATCTAATAGTAAAACTTACGAGTCTCAGAGACAAAGAGAAAATCCTGAAAGCAGCTCGGGAGAAGAGATATGTAACCTACAATGGTAGAAACATTAGATTGGCAACAGACTTATCCACAGAGACCTGGCAGGCCAGAAAGGACTGGCAGGACATATTCAGAGCACTAAGTGAGAAAAATATGCAGCCAAGAATACTATATCCAGCTAGGCTGTCATTGAAAATTGAACAAGAGATAAAAAGCTTCCAGGACAAACAAAAACTAAAGGAATTTGCAAACACAAAACCAGCCCTACAAGAAATCTTGAAAGGGGTCCTCTAAGCAAAGAGAGAGCCTAAAAGCAACATAGACCAGAAAGGAACACAAACAATATACAGTAACAGTCACTTTACAGGCAATACAATAGCACTAAATTCCTATCTTTCAATAGTTACTCTGAATGTAAATGGGCTAAATGCCCCAATCAAAAGACACAGGCTCTCAGATTGGATGAAAAAACAAGACCCATCGATATGCTGTCTGCAAGAGACTCATTTTAGACCCAAAGACACCCCCAGATTGAAAGTGAGGGGGTGGAAAACCATTTACCATGCTAATGGACACCAAAAGAAAGCTGGGGTGGCAATCCTTATATCAGACAAATTAGATTTTAAACCAAAGACTGTAATAAGAGATGAGGAAGGACACTATATCCTACTTAAAGGGTCTATCCAACAAGAAGATCTAACAATTGTAAATATCTATGCCCCTAACATGGGAGTAGCCAATTATATAAGGCAATTAATAACAAAAGCAAAGAAACACATTGACAACAATACAATAATAGTGGGGGACTTTAACACCCCCCCTCACTGAAATGGACAGATCGTCTAAGCAAAAGATCAACAAGGAAATAAAGACTTTAAATGACACACTGGACCAAATGGACTTCACAGACATATTCAGAACATTCCATCCCAAAGCAACGGAATACACATTCTTCTCTAGTGCCCATGGAACATTCTCCAGAATCGATCACATCCTAGGTCATAAATCAGGTCTCAACCGGTACCAGAAGATTGGGATCCTCCCCTGCATATTTCCAGACCACAATGCTTTGAAACTAGAACTCAATCACAAGAGGAAAGTCGGAAAGAACTCAAATACATGGAGGCTAAAGAGCATCCTACTGAAGAATGAATGGGTCAACCAGGAAATTAAAGAAGAATTAAAAAAATTCATGGAAACCAATGAAAATGAAAACACAACTATGCAAAATCTTTGGGATACAGCAAAGGCAGTCCTAAGAGGAAAGTATATAGCAATACAAGCCTTTCTCAAGAAACAAGAAAGGTCTCAAGTACACAACCTAACCCTACACCTAAAGGAGCTGGAGAAAGAACAGCAAATAAAGCCTAAACCCAGCAGGAGAAGAGAAATAATAAAGATCAGAGCAGAAATCAATGAAATAGAAACCAAAAGAACAGTAGAACAGATCAACGGAACTAGGAGCTGGTTCTTTGAAAGAATTAACAAGATTGATAAGCCCCTGGCCAGACTTATCAAAAAGAAAAGAGAAATGACCCAAATAACAAAATCATGAACGAAAGAGGAGAAATCACAACCAACACCAAAGAAATACAAACAATTATAAGAACATATTAGGAGCAACTCTATGCCAGCAAATTAGATAACCTGGAAGTAATGGATGCATTCCTAGAGATGTATCAACTACCAAAACTGAACCAGGAAGAAATAGAAAACCTGAACAGACCTATAACCACTAAGGAAATAGAAGCAGTCATCAAAAATCTCCCAAAACACAAAAGCCCAGGGCCAGATGGCTTCCCAGGGGAATTCTACCAAACATTTCAGGAAGAACTAATACCTATCCTTCTGAAACTGTTCCAAAAAATAGAAATGGAAGGAAAACTTCCAAACTCATTTCATGAGGCCAGCATTACCTTGATCCCAAAACCAGACAAAGACCCCATCAAAAAGGAGAATTACAGACCAATATCCCTGATGAACATGGATGCAAAAATTCTCACCAAAATACTAGCCAATAGGATCCAACAGTACATTAAAAGGATTATTCACCACGACCAAGTCGGATTTATCCCTGGGCTGCAAGGTTGGTTCAACATCCGCAAATCAATCAACGTGATACAATACATTAACAAAAGAAAGAACAAGAATCATATGATCCTCTCAATAGATGCAGAAAAAGCATTTGACAAAGTACAGCATCCTTTCTTGATCAAAACTCTTCAGAGTATAAGGATAGAGGGTACATACCTCAATATCATAAAAGCCATCTATGAAAAACCTACAGCGAATATCATTCTCAATGGGGAAAAACGGAGAGCTTTCCCCCTAAGGTCAGGAACGCGGCAGGGATGTCCACTATCACCACTGCTATTCAACATAGTATTGGAAGTCCTAGCCACAGCAATCAGACAACAAAAAGAAATCAAAGGCATCCAAATTGGCAAAGAAGAAGTCAAACTCTCACTCTTTGCAGATGATATGATACTTTATGTGGAAAATCCCAAAGACTCCACCCCAAAACTGCTAGAACTCATACAGGAATTCAGTCAAGTGGCAGGATATAAAATCAATGCACAGAAGTCAGTGGCATTCCTATACACCAACAACAAGTCAGAAGAAAGAGAAATTAAGGAGTTGATCCCATTTACAATTGCACCCAAAACCATAAGATACCTAGGAATAAATCTAACCAAAGAGGCAAAGGATCTGTACTCAGAAAACTATAAAATACTCATGAAAGAAATTGAGGAAGACACAAAGAAATGGAAAAACGTTCCATGCTCATGGATTGGAAGAACAATTATTGTGAAGTTGTCAATCCTACCTAGAGCAATCTACACATTCAGTGCAATCCCCATCAAAATACCATCCACTTTTTTCAAAGAAATGGAACAAATAATCCTAAAATTTGTATGGAACCAGAAAAGACCCCGCATAGCCAGAGGAATGTTGAAAAAGAAAAGCAAAGCCGGCGGCATCACAATTCCAGACTTCCAGCTCTACTACAAAGCTGTCATCATCAAGACAGTATGGTACTGGCACAAAAACAGACACATAGATCAATGGAACAGAATAGAGAGCCCAGAAATGGACCCTCAACTATAGGGTCAACTAATCTTTGACAAAGCAGGAAAGAATGTCCAATGGAAAAAAGACAGTCTCTTCAACAAATGGTGTTGGAAAATTGGACAGCCACATGCAGAAGAATGAAACTGGACCATTTCCTTACACCACACACAAAAATAGACTCCAAATGGTTGAAAGACCTCAGTGTGAGACAGGAGTCCATCAAAATCCTAAAGGAGAACACAGGCAGCAATCTCTTCGACCTCAGCTGCAGCAACTTCTTCCTAGAAACATCGCCAAAGGCAAGGGAAGCAAGGGCAAAAATGAACTCTTGGGACTATCTTCATCAAGATAAAAAGCTTTTGCAAAGCAAAGGAAACAGTCAACAAAACCAAAAGACAACTGACAGAATGGGAGAAGATATTTGCAAATGACATATCAGATAAAGGGCTAGTATCCAAAATCTATAAAGAACTCATCAAACTCAACACCCAAAGAACAAAGAATCCAATCAAGAAATGGGCAGAAGACATGAACAGACATTTTTCCAAAGAAGACCTCCAAACGGCCAACAGACACATGAAAAAGTGTTCAATATCGCTCGGCATCAGGGAAATCCAAATCAAAACGTCAATGAGATACCACCTCACACCAGTCAGAATGGCTAAAATTAACAAGTCAGGAAATGACAGTTGTTGGCGGGGATGCGGAGAAAGGGGAACCCTCCTACACTGTTGGTGGGAATGCAAGCTGGTGCAGCCACTCTGGAAAACAGTATGGAGGTTCCTCAAAAAGTTGAAAATAGAGCTACCATATGATCCAGCAATTGCACTCCTGGGTATTTACCCCAAAGATACAAAAGTAGGGACCCGAAAGGCTACGTGCACCCCAATGTTTATAGCAGCAATGTCCACAATAGCCAAACTGTGGAAAGAGCCAACATGTCCATCAACAGATGAATGGATCAAGAAGAAGTGGTATATATATACAATGGAATATTATGCAGCCATCAAAAGGAATGAGATCTTGCCATTTCCAACGACGTGGATGGAACTGGAGGGTATTATGCTGAGCGAAATAAGTCAAATAGAGAAAGACACGTATCATATGACCTCACTGATATGAGGAATTCTTAATCTCAGGAAACAAACTGAGGGTTGCTGGAGTGGGGGTGGGGTGGGAGGGATGGGGTGACTGGGTGATGGACACTGGGGAGGGTATGTGCTCTGGTAAGCGCTGTGAATTGTGCAAGAGTGTTGAATCTCAGATCTGTACCTCTGAAGCAAATAATGCAATATATGTTAAGAAAGAAAAAAAGAAGAAGAATGTAGCAGGAGGGGAAGAATGAAGGGGGGGAAATCGGAGGGGGAGAAGAACCATGAGAGACGATGGACTCTGAAAAACAAACTGAGGGTTCTAGAGGGGAGGGGGGTGGGAGGATGGGTTAGCCTGGTGATGGGTATTGAGGAGGGCATGTTCTGCATGGAGCACTGGGTGTTATGCACAAACAATGAATCATGGAACACTATATCTAAAACTAATGATGTAATGTATGGGGATTAACATAACAATAAAAAATTTTTAAAAAAAGGCTATTTGCCATTACACTCTTCAACACATATCTTTTATGTAACTACAAAGCACAATTTCATAAATCTCATGAACAGGTAAGCTAAATAATTTTTTTTTTTTCTGAACATAGGCATCATGATCTGGCATAATGCAAGGAGACAAGGCATACTACAAGAACAATGGATTTTATATCATATGGATAATCCTTACATTTATCTAAGACCTAAGATTTTGATTAGTATTATCCACTACAGAATTTGTAGTGAAGAGTTGCTAACAGATAGCAGGGAACAACACTATTTCAGTTTGCCAATTCATTAAAATGAAAGTGGAATTAACATTTCCTAATGGAAATTGGAGACATCTTCCAGACTTAGAGTTTTTCCCACCTCCACTAAAGAGAGAAAGGAGAATGAATTGTGAATAAAATGCGTATTTTCCTTTGCAAAAACATACTTATTCTCAGCCAAACATTTTCACCTTTATATAGGAATTATCTTTAAAAAATACTGTTGTTCAAAATTAAAGGGACATAGAATGCTCACTAGCAACTTGATTTCTTATTTTCTGTTGACACACACATTTAAAAATTGCCATACATTTGAAACACACACAGTCTTCCTGTCCAGAATGAGTATTGGCTCATAACTGCAATGTGGGAAGATGAAAGAGGTAAACAAAAAACTCGAGAAGGAAAGAATGCTTCTGGAGGCATTCTATCTAGTAGCTAGTTATAGTATTTGAAAATCATTTAGGTTTAACGTGCCAATATAAATTACAGTGGAAGGCAGTTCCAGGACTCTGAATAAATGAAGCAAGACAGATCATGTGTTGCAAATGTTTTGTTGTGTTTGTTTATTTTAAATAAACTTAACATGTATGTTTTCTTTTTTTTTTTTTTAAGATTTTATTTATTTTTTTGACAGAGAGAGACACAGCGAGAGAGGGAACATAAGCAGGGGGAGTGGGAGAGGGAGAGAGAGAAGCAGGCTTCCCGCTGAGCAGGGAGCCTGATGCGGGGCTCAATCCCAGGACACTGGGATCATGACCTGAGCTGAAGGCAGACGCTTAATGACTGAGCCACCCAGGCGCCCCTACATGTATGTTTTCAAGGTTCTCTAGCCCCATATTAGCAAGCAGCACTTGACTCTTGATGCTGTATTAAGATATTTTGCTTTAAGTGATTCATTTTTCTAAAAATAGAACATGCAAAACAAAGATATTGCTATGTGATGACACATTTTGATATCAGGCTTATATTTTTAGCCAATCACCACACCCAGAGAATATGAATGCTTGAATTACCAAAACACACTTGGGTTGTATGAATACACCATGTCTCTTTTCTGCACCTGTATAGATCCCAACTAAACCATTCTGAATAGGGATTATAGTGTTTCCATGGTGCTTTTACATGCATCCCTTGTCTTTGTGGAGATTGGGGATTCTGATCAGCAGAGAGAGCTCATCTGTATGCTTAGGGTCAACCAAAGCACAATGTTATCTGATGCAAAAAATAATTAGTGAATGTCTTCATAAAAGTAAACAAAGTTTGATAGAGAAATGTAATGTTCCAAGGAAATATTCATCATATTTAGATGCTAGTTCACTGCCCTCCTCTAAAAAAAAGTTTATAAAAAAAGTATCAGATTTCATCATTTTAAGTTATTTGGGCACCGGAAAGTTTCTATAACGTGGATTTTTTTTTTTTAACCAAGATACAACTAATTGACAGTGAAGTCCCCATTAGGCATTATGCTTCAAAAACACACGTAGTGGCTGATAGACAACAAATGGAGTGTCCAAATTTTTACCATCACTTAGTAAATAATTTTATTAATATATAGATATTTTATGTCGAGTAAATAATCATTTGTGCTTGTCTCTTAATAGAAAATACTGGCGGAAGAGTCTTTGTGCCAGTCATTCTTGAACACACTGCCTGGCACCAGACACAAAGTAGTTGTTCATTATATATGTGTGCTGAGAAAATGAATTAATGGCAATCTTTCTAACCAAACACCGCACCTTAAAGAACATATTGAAGTATAACAGGTAGATAGATGATAGATAGCTAGATAGAGAGATAGATATGATAGACATATATACACACACATATGTACACATATTTACATATCTGTGTACTATATCACAAATCATGTGTGCATAGATCCATGAATTTTTGCAAAGTGAACAGATTGCTGCAAGCATCTAAATCAAGAAATAGAATCTTATAAGTGCCCAGAAGCTCTCTTATTTTCCTTCCCGTCACTTCCAAAAGTAATTTCTACTCAGACTTCTAACTATAAATAATGTTGCATGTTTTTGAGCTTTATATAAGTGGAATCATTTGGTTAGTAGTATAGTGACTTTGGCTTATTTCACTCAACATTATGTTTGTGAGATTCATCCATATTGTTATATATAAACATGCTTTTGTACTTATTACATACATACTAAAACTATATATTAAAATTTCAATATGTAGCTAAAATATTGTCTTCCATTTTGTGGTTCCCACTTTTGATGGTGTCTTTGATCAACAGAAGTTGTAGTTAAATACAGTCTAATTTATCATTATTTTTCCTTTATGTTTAGTACCATTTGTGTCTTGCTTAGGAAATCTTTGGCTACCTCTGAGATTAGGACCACATTTTCCTGTTTTTCCTCTAAAGCATTTTTATTTTTCCATTTCCATTTTGATTTATAATATATTAAGAATTAAGTTTTGTTTATAGTATAATAGAAATTCACAAACATTTCCCCCCATACAATTGACCCAACACCACTTATTTAAAAGACCATAATTTCTCACTCTTACGCAGTGCCATCTTTGTGTATGTGTGGGTCTGTTTCTGGACTCTGTTTTACTCCACTGATCTATTTGCCTATACTTGCACCAATAGCAGGCCTTTCTTAACTAATGCAGGTTTAAAATATGTCTCGATATTCAATCTTATATCTAAAATATCTATACGTATAAGTATCCACGATTGTTCTTCTATGTTTGTTGAACACAGTCTTTGTATTCACAATTATGTTACACTTTATCTGTATTTTTTCTATTTTTTAATTATAAATGAAAGCTAATGTGGTTTTTATTGGAATTCAAATGTATCTATAGATAAAGTGGGGGAGAATTTCCATCTTTAAAATATTAAGTGTTGTAAATCCCCTTTATTTATTTAAGCCTATTTTACTTTGTCTCTATGATCTTCTATTGTTTTCAATTTCTGCATGTCCCCTGTCAGTGTCAGAATTTGTGCTAATATTATTAGGACAAATTCAATGACAAGTTGAGCTCAGCTCTCTATAACTCTAGTGTACTGAAATTTTATTTTGTTTTTATTTTTTTTATTTATTTTTTTTGTGTGTGTGTACTGAAATTTTAACTCACTAAAGTCTCTGACATTGTCTCTCTTCATTCTCTAAGACTGGCAATAGTTCTATTGAGTTTCCGTGTCTCTTATCAGATAAATATATTATGGAACATCCAGACAATGGAATATTATTCATCTCTAAAAAAAATGAGCTAGGAAGCCATGAAATGACATGAAGGAACCTTAAATGCATATTACTAACTGAAAGAAATCAGTATAAAAAGGCTGGGTACTGTATGATTACAATCATACAACATTGTGGAAGGGGCAGAACTATGGAGACAGTAGAAGGATCAGCATTTGCCAGGGGCTGGGGGCGGGGAGGGGCAAGAAGGATGTATAGACGCAGCACAGAGGATTTTAGAGCAGTGAAAATACTCTGTAGTATACTATAATGATAGGCACATTTATTAAATATTTGTCCAAACCTATGGAATGTGTGATACCAAGAATGAACCCTAAAGTATAGCCTTTGGATGAGTATGTCAACGAAGGTTCACGGACTGTAACAAATTGCAGCGGTACTGGAGAGGGTATGCATGTGCGGGTCAAGCCGTACATGGGAAATCTCTGTACTTTCCTTTCAGTTTTGCTGTGAATCTAAATTTCTCTTAAACAATAAAGTCTTTATAAAAAATTAATAAAATAAACCATCAAAGAACAAACAACAGAGCACTGCTCCTAGACAAGATATGATTGCTAATCCAACACAAGTGTGATTTTTACTTACCGAATCTGCATTAGAATGAGTATGATTCCATCTAAAAAAAATTCTTTGTGTTGCTCCTCTTTTTCTCCTTTAAATATAGGCCTCAAAGTAGCTAGCTGCTATGGTAGGACTAATTACTTTTAATGACTCGGAAAACCTGTGACTAACCTTACCCTTAAGTGTGACAAAGGAAAGAGCAGCTTCATTTCACTCCTCGCTTATTATGTTCACTCTGAATACGTTGTCTTTTCTCATATACGGCTTGAGCTCTGAGCCAGAGACAGGTTGAAAGACATCCACTAATCAGTGGAGGACTCTGAAGCGATGGAAACATAACGAGTTCAAGCAAAAGTAGAGGGAGGGAGGCCTTCTTCTCTGAACAGAACGTAATTCATCATCACAAACCATCATGAGCAATTTGTTCATGGGAAATCAATGCGGTCCTTAACCTTTCCTCTACTCTGTCTCTCCCAGCAAACAAATTACTTGGGACAATCTGAAACTCAAGTGATAAAAATAAAGGAAATTTCACACTGGAGAAGAAACTAGTCCATTTAATTCAGAATCCCGTTTTTATAATACTGTTCGGGGTCAGTTTTGAGAAGTGTGTGATGATTTATTTTTTTATGTCTACATAAAAATAGTAATTCTTATAATAATTGAATTGGTGTAAGTATTCTGTTTATGGCATGGGCAAGAATTTGTGGACTTCTGTGTCCCTGGTCCCCAGAAAATGCCTTATAAACTGTCACTCAAATATTTTTTATGACTCGAAGTTGAAACTAAATACATTTTTACTCTTGTTTTAGTTTTCTCTTTTTGACAATTTTGCCTCTAGAAAGCCCAGCCATGGATTGATGCATTCTGAGAATTGTAATTTTACTTTATTTATTTTTTTAAAGATTTTATTTATTTATTTAAGAGAGAGAGAGAGAGAGTATGTGGGGTGGAGGGCCAGGGAGAGAGGGAGAAGCAGACTCTCCGCTGAGCAGGGAGCCCGATGTGGGACTTGATCCCAGGACCACGGGGTCATGACCTGAGCCAAAGGCAAATGCTTAGCCAACTGAGCCACCCAGATGCCCTGAGAACTGTAATTTTAAAAGCAAGTTAAATGACAAGTGGATAAATACTTCCCTGTTTACACAATGGAGTACTATGCAGTCATAAGAATGAACAAATGATAGCTACAACTGATGATATGGATGAAACACACAAACCTAACATTGAATAAATGTAGCCACACACAAATAAGTAATGATTCCATTTACATCATTCGAATGATTGGAGTCATTCAAAATGGTTCAAAATGATTACGGTCTGATTCCATTTATACAGCACTCAGAAGCGGCACAGATAGTGCAAAAGTCAAGGTGATAGTAACTCTGGGTGGAGGGAGAGGAGTGAAAGGTTCTGTGCTGCCAGTAATCTGGATCTTGGTCACATGGGAATGCAGCCAAGTTGTACAATTATAATTGTTCCCTTTTGGGTGTATAAATCAATAAATTATTTAAAATATGTAAGCATTTAAAATATGTTTAAAACGAGGCCATTTACTTTTGCATGGAAACAATTGTGTTCTTAATACAATTTTTTTTTTACACAAAAAAACCTAGAAGAAACAATACAGTCATGTCATCTGATTAAATTTACTATTTTCATAATAGAGTTTAACTCTACATGAATTTGGAAACGCTGTGATTTTGCCCATTATCTTCTGTGTTTATGCCAAGAAAACACCCCATAAATGTCAGACTAACAAGAGGCAGTGCCCAGGTTGCAGAGAGCTCACTGTTTTCCCTGACAACTTGGCTGTGAACGTTATTCTCCCAAGTAGCGAGTAGCCACACCCCATTCTCTCATCTCAGTTAGGAAGCGGAGTGTTGGAGTTGTGCGTGGTGAGTTGTGTACATTGGCACGTCGTGGGCTCGACAGTTGTGCTCACCACAACATCACACACTTGTTTGTTGAGCACATTAGAATCGCCTGCGGTAAGGGCTAGTGTGATATCATTTGTTTTCACCAGGAAAGACTGAAAATTGTTGCCCCAGGGGCTCTCTATGATGCAAATATGTATTTTGCTTCATCTTCAAAGTGTCTTAAAGTAAGTGGAGGAAGTATTTTTAACATCTGGATCATTCGTTCACACGTGAAAAAAAATTCATATTTTTTATCTTTCTTGAAATAGCAAACCTTTTGGCATCACTAGGCCTATATTCCCAGGAAGCCGGAAGATGCTTAATGAGTAAACACTGCCCCCTTGAGAGAGGGCATTGTGCACGTCAGTTCAGAACATTCCTCTGCTTTCTTTTAACTTCCCAGCAGGGATGCCAAAATCAGTTGTCATTTGTCATTTTTCTTGAACAACTATTTTTTATAGAAGAAAAAGATGCCTTATGACAAAATCCCTCTCACAAGGAGGAAAATAATATTCAGACTTAGAGGCTGCATATTTCAGGGAGGTTTGGTGAGCACACTCTTGTTTTGTTTCAAGTGAAGACTATTTTTAGAATTTAATATGCAAAAAAAGATGTCATTTATCTTATACTCAGACTGTTTCACTCATTTATAACATGTATGGCCCCTAGAGAGAGAAAGCCAAATTTTAAATTTTTGTTCCTAAAAAAAATCTCATCTACCTTGCAAGCAGTGCCCTTGCTCAAGCCCAGGTAAGTTTACAGAAAAGATACATGTAGGGAGAAAGAACAATCACAAAAAATGTGAATAGTGTCCTGGTAAAAAGATGAAAAATAAAGAAGGATCCAGAGCAGCCCAAAGAGACACTGAAAAAGAAATAGAAGCATATCCACAAATAACTAGAGAGAACAGTTTCTGCCTACATGTGTCTTTAATAAAAAAAAAAAAAAAAAGTCAGATGAAAAGATTGGTATGACCGCTGGGATAAAGTTACCAAATCCTCTGCAGGTGGATATAAAGAAAGAGGAAAGATATGACTTGGAAACAGTTTTTGTGTGCAGGTAGGGGTATGGCAAGCATATCTCCTCAAACATTTACTTTGACATAGAATTCCCACCCAGATCCACTGACTGTGAAAATGGGGCCTGATCACCAGACACCTGTCAGAGCTCCACACCCCTGGGCTCCATATTGACCTTAGTTAAAGCAGTCTCAGACCTGCCCTAAATAGAAAAATCTTGGACCCCGGGGACAAGCTTACTATATGTCAGGACCCATTGTTTAGACACATGCTAGAACCAAAAATATACATACATATTTTTGGTACAGGGGCACCCCAAAGCCAGGCTGCAGACTGCTTTTCCACTTGTGTTTAAATAGAAGTATGAATCCAAAAGAAAAAACCTTCTCTTGTTTCTGATGAATAATTTAAGTTAAAATAATGCAAATGTGTATATCATAGTTTTCTGTGACAGTTGATTATTTTGCATGCCTTATGCTGGTGTAAAGCTAAAGCTTGCCCAGAATTACAAAGCAAACACCCAGTAAACACTCGCTGCTCTCATGTAGCACTTTGCATCTTCATTGATATCATTTTCAGTTCTTTTGCATTAGCTTGATCAAGAACAGGGGTTCCCAGTGGCAATGGAATGCAGAGGAATTTTGTCTTCTGGGTATTTCTTCATCTCAATTCCAGTGAAGGTGGAAACAGTGACTTCTTACTGAGGGCAAAGCTCAACTGCTAGATTAAAGCTTTCCTTGCCCCCCCCCCCCAAAAAAGGGAACCACAATGGTGTTAGAGCTTCGGAAACAGTAACTTGCTTGTTGTGATGAAAGTTTAAGGAAAACTACTTCTGAGACCAGTGGGAGAAGTGAATTTATTTATTTATTTATTTATTTATTTTTAAAGATTTTATTTATTTGACAGAGAGAGACACAGCGGAGAGGGAACACAAGCAGGGGGAAGCCTGCTTCTCCCTGTGTGAGCAAGGAGCCCGATATGGGGCTCAATCCCAGGACCCTGGGACCATGACCTGAGCCAAAGGCAGATGCTTAATGACTGAGCCACCCAGGCACCCCGAGAAGTGAATTTAGATTTAAATTGAATCAAAATAAAGCAAAGCCAGCATTCAAAGGTCATTCTGTGCTGATGAACATTGACAAAATCCTTTTAAATGAGCAGAAATCCCAATTGATTCCAAGACCTTATTTGGACTTATGTCCTAAAGCATTTCTGAATGTAGGGTTAGGAAATGGGATTTGCCTTGTCAAAGCAAAAGTGGCACTGTACAAATTCAAACAGACAAGGAACACTTTATTCAAGACTATTGCAACAGGGAGAGAGGCCAGAACTGAGTCTAAACTCAACTCCACTGAAGCAAAAGACAGTGCAGTTTTATAAACTGGGTTGAGGGGGATGGTAGGCTGTCTGTGTTGGCTAATTGGCTTTAGCCAAAGGAAAAGTAAACTTTTTCTTCTTGAGAGAAGGTAGTGTTACAAACTGGACTTAGGAACTGGCTGAAGTTAGACTCTTACCCTCTCATAGGAACTGGAGGGTGAGAACCTATTTTCCTTGATGATGACATTTCAGAGGGATGGGTCCTATGTCCTTGAGAAAGATAGTCCTGGGTTGCAAGAGTAGCAAGAAGCTTTTAAGAAGACTTACATCTCAAGGGGCACCTGGGTGGCTCAGTTGGTTAAGCCTCTGCCTTGGGTTCAGGTCATGATCCCAGGGTCCTGGAATCAGAGCCCCACACCATTGCACCATCGGGCTCCCTGCTCAGTGGGGAGTCTGCTTCTCCCTCACCCTCTGCCTGCCACTTCCCCTGCTTGTGCTCTCTGTCAAATAAATAAATAAAATCTTTAAAAAACAATAAAAAAAATTACATCTCAAAAGGCAGAGAACGATTTACAAGGACAAGTTTTCTATTTTTTTGTGTGTTGCAAACCTTTTATTTTTATTTTTATTTTTTAAATTTTATTTTATTATGTTATGTCATCATACATTACATCATTAGTCTTTGATGTAGTGTTGCATAATTCATTGTTTGCATATAACACCCAGTGCTCCATTCAATACGTGCCCTCCTTAATAACCATCATGGTGCTAACCCCTCCCCCCCCCCCACCTCCCCTCTAAAATCCTCAGTTTGTTTCTCAGAGTCCATAGTCTCTCATGGTCCATCTCCCCCTCTGATTCACCCTCTTCATTTTTCCCTTCCTACTATCTTTTTTTTTTTTTTTTAACATATAATGTATTATTTGTTTCAGAGGTACAGGTCTGTGATTCATCAGTCTTACACAATTCACAGCGCTCACCATAGCACATACCCTCCCCAATGTCCATCATCCAGCCACCCCATCCCTCCCACCCCCCACCACTCCAGGAACCCTCAGTTTGTTTCCTGAGATTACGAATTCCTCATATCAGTGAGGTCATATGATACATGTCTTTCTCTGATTGATTTATTTTACTTAGCATAATACCCTCTAGTTCCATCCATGCTGTTGCAAATGGCAAGATTTCGTGGGGTTTTTTTGGATGGCTGCATAATATTCCATTGTGTGTGTGTGTGTGTGTGTGTGTGTGTGTGTGTGTGTGTGTATATATACCACATTTTCTTTATCCATTCATCTGTTGATGGACATCTTGGCTCTTTCCATAGTTTGGCTATTGTGGATGTTGCTGCTACAAACATTGGGGTGCACATACCCCTTCAGATCACTACATTTGTATCTTTGGGGTAAAGACCCAGTAATGGAACTGCTATTTTCAACTTTTTGAGAGACCTCTGTACTGTCTTCCAGAGTGGCTGCACCAGCTTGCATTCTCACCAACAGTGTAGGAGGGTTGCCCTTTCTCTGCATCCTTGCCAACATCTGTCATTTCCTGACTTGTTCATTTTAGCCATTCTGACTGGTGTGAGGTGGTTTCTCATGGAGGTTTTGATTTGGATTTCCCTGATGCTGAGTGATGTTGAGCAGTTTTTCATGTGTCTGTTGGCCATTTGGATGTCTTCTTTGGAAAAATGTCTGTTCATGTCTTTTGCCCATTTCTTGATTGGATTATTTGTTCTTTGGGTGTTGAATTTGGTAAGTTCTTTATAGATTTTGGATACTAGCCCTTTATCTGATATGTCATTTGCAAATATCTTCTCCCACTGTGTTGGTTGTCTTTTGGTTTTGTTGACTGTTTCTTTTGCTGTCCAAAAGCTTTTTATCTTGATGAAGTCCCAGTAGTTCATTTTTGCCCTTGCTTCCCTTGCCTTTGGCAATGTTTCTAGGAAGAAGTTGCTGTGGCTGAGGTCGAAGAGGTTGCTGCCTGTGTTCTCCTTTAGGATATTGATGGACTCCTGTCTCACACTGAGGTCTTTCAGCCACTTGGAGTCTATTTTTGTGTGTGGTGTAAGGAAATGGTCCAGTTTCATTCTTCTGCATGTGGCTGTCCAATTTTCCCAACACCATTTGTTGAAGACACTGTCTTTTTGCCATTGGACATTCTTTCCTGCTTTGTCGAAGATTAGTTGACCCTATAGTTGAGGGTCCATTTCTGGGCTCTCTATTCTGTTCCATTGATCTATGTGTCTGTTTTTGTGCCAGTACCATACTGTCTTGATGATGACAGCTTTGTAATAGAGCTTGAAGTCCGGAATTATGATGCCATCAGCTTTGCTTTTCTTCTTCAACATTCCTCTGGCTATTCGGGGTCTTTTCTGGTTCCATACAAATTTTAGGATTATTTGTTCCATTTCGAACATTTCTATCTCTGGCACACAACCCTGTTTAGAGTCTCCAAACCCAGCAGATTCCTGCGATGCGCTCCTGCGCCGCTCCTCCCAGGGGAGGAAGGGGAGTCTCCCCAGATCTGCCGCTTGTTGGGTCCCTGCTGGAGGAGCAGTGGCCCAACTGTGCCTCGGATCATGGTTTATGGCAGCCTCAAGCTGAGAGCCCACTCCTCGGCTCTGTCTTTGTAGCTGGCTTCTCCACTCCGACACCTAGGAGCTCTGCCACACTCAGGCACCCCCGGTCTTTCTGTGACCCCAAGGGTCCTGAGACCACACTGTCCCACGAGGGTTCCACGCCCTGCTTAGCCAATGGAGCAATGTCCCTCAGCGGAGTGGACTTCTAAAAGTTCTGATGTTGTGCTCCGCTGCTCTATCACTTGCCAGAAGTGGCCGACGGAGGCTCCCTCCCCCGCCTTCTATCTTCCCAAATATCACCTTGGATTCACTTCTCTGCACATCCTACCTTCCAGAAAGTGATCGCCTTTCTGTTCAGAGAGTTGTTGCTCTTCTTTTCTTCAATCTGTTGAATTTGTAGGTGTTCAGAATGGTTTGATACCTATCCAGCTGAATTCCTGGGACCAGACGAAATTTAGGTCTCCTACTCCTCCACCATCTTGCTCCTCCCCCAAGGACAAGTTTTCTAAAGTGAATGTTCTAAGAAAAGGGAGGTCAGTGTCCTAATATCAGGAAGAAGACTAAGGTTTCGTCAAGCTCAGGGGAACATTAAGGCCGTCTTTGTCAGACTCCAGAGCACCCAGCTTCAACGTTTAGTGTTCCGTTTTCTTCTTAGAGCCTTGTTATTGTTTCTCTCATCATTTGTATGAGCATATCAAATATTAACACATGTATTGCACATTTTTAAATGTTCATAGCAGTACCAAAGGGGCATATGCTGTCCTTCATGTTCTCAGAGTATCACAAACAAATTGGTAAAGCAAGATTTTCACAAAGGTATTTGAAATTCAAGAACTGGGTTCAGAGTCTTGGCTCTGAATATCACTAGTCGCATGGCCTTGGATGGTCTACTAAACTGGTACAGTTTTCTTATCCATAAAAGAGAGTGTTAAAAAAATAAAATAAGTTGAATAAAAAATAGACACTTCCCAAACCCTATCTCTTGGGAACTCTGGTGAACAGACCCTCTAGGCGTCACCCCTCCCCACATGATCCCCACCTCCTGGAGTTCATGCTTTTATGGAATCCCCTCCCCTTGGGACTCTATTTGCTCCTTGGCGAAAGACTGGCAGAATGTCAAGGAACTTCTGGCCTCTGGGTGCTGAGGGCAGCCTCCAGGGACAGACCTGGATTTTTATCTAGGGAGTATCTTTTCACTCCTTGTGAGCTGACATGTGACCATCTTGCTGAATCTCAGTTTACCCACGTATAAAATGCAGGAATGATCCCCAAACTCCCATTCTGTTCCAGAGACCAGGGCATTGCAAACAGTGGCTCATAGTTAGAAAGTTTAGAAGCAACACATGCCTCTTTTCAATGGACAGTTTAATTGGCGAAATGACTTAACACCCTCTTTTTTTACATTTCGCCATATGCCACTAATGATATTTACTTTTTCACTGAGTATTTAGTGCTTTGGGACTTCTTTGATGTTTAATATTGCACTAGACACACAGAAAAAAGTATTACTTAAAACAAAAAAGGCAGATTGTAAATCACACCATTTGTTGCTATACAAAATATGAAATGGAAGAGTATTATTAACTTGATCATGTTTAAACATAGTTAAAGGGGAAATGCTTCTGGGAAGTTCAGAAGGTGATGCTTCTCTTGTACCAAGAATAAGAAAATTATCTTCTCAAAATGTTTTATCAGAGTAGCAAACCCTCTTCAAGTCTTAGATGATTCTGAAATCATGGAGTCTTTTTTTTTTTTTTTTTACTGGCTGTAGAGGTTATTCAAAATGTATTTGCTCCAGGAACTCCCAAAATGTTTTGAAAAACCATGTGTATACTGTCCTAAGTCCAAGTCAGCATCTAAAACTTTGTATCACAAATTTAAATAATTTCTAAAATTGTAATTTTTAGTAATAAACATTGTAAAGCAAAACAGATACTTTTAAAAAAATATATACATAATAAAATACACATGACAGTGGTTTGATACTTCCAATTCAATTTAAAAAATAAATGATCTTTATTAGCAATTGGAAATATTACATCATTTTCTTATTTTCCTGGTATAATTTTATCTCAAATTCTATCAATGTTTTAGTCATCTTTTAAATTTTAGAATGGTTTTAGATTTATAGAAAATTTACAAAGATAGCACATAGTCCCATGTTTTCCACACAGAGTTTACCATATTACATACACACACACATACACACACACACACACACACACACACATATATACACAGTAGTAATAATGAACCAATACTGACACATTATTTTTAGCTAAATTTGGCACTCTGTTCAAGCTTCTTTAGTTTTTATCTAATGATCTAATGTTCTTTCTGTAGTTTAGTATCCCATCCTGAGTACTGCATGAAATTTGGTTTTCATGTTCTGTTAGTTTTCTTTTGTCTGTGACAATTTTTAAGTCATTTTTGCTTCTGATGACCTTGACAGTTTTGAGGCATATACTGGTCAGATATTTTGTACAATGTCCCTCAATTTGGATTTGTCTGATGTTTTCCTTACAATTCAACTGGGTTTGCTTTTCTTCTGGGAGGAAAGCCACTAGGGTAAGTTCACATTCTAGAACATCACGCCATATCAAGGCTGTGTAATAGCAACCTGGCTCATTACCACTGATACTGACCTTAGTCACCCACTGCAGTTTTGTCATATTTGCCCATCACAATGTATTCCCACACTGTACTCTGGAAAGTAGTCACGATTCCTAGCCCACACTCAGGGATAGGGAGTTACACGTGGTAGTGGCTGACGCTGTGCGTGCATGGGAGCACGGGCTCCACGGGGACCTCTCTTGTTTCAATTCTGCTGTGCATCTAAAACTTCTCTAAAAAATAAGATCTATTTTATTGTATTTTTTAAAGATTTATTTATTTATTTGAGGGAATGAGAGAAAGTGGGGGAGGGGCAGAGGGAGAGAATCTTCAAGCAGATTCCCCTCTCAGCTCGGAGCTCCATGTGGGCACGGGCCTTGATTGCACAACCCTGAGATCAAGACCTGAGCTGAAACCAAGAGCCAGACGCTTAACTGACTGAGCCACCCAGGCGCCCCGATAAGATCTATTTGTAAAAATTAATAGGACCCTACCCTCCTGGAAGCAGCTTAAAACCTATTTGGAATACATTATCCCAAGTGAAAACATTTACTTGGAGTTCTTTGCTAGATTTTTCCAAAAGAAGATATTCAGGAGTTGATTCAGTAAGGACTATCTTGTCTCTGAGAAAAGACATGGATCAGATAAGAAGCTTTGAAATTATGACTTAGATGGAATGGAAATGAAGAGGTTTGAGACACATGAAGTATAGATGGGATTGGTAATTCTGTCTTCTCATTTTCTAAAGTAATCACAAAGCCTTAGGAACTTTGAATCCAACCTCTCGCATATTCTTACAGTCATTGTTTTAACTGCCATTCAAACTTTAATTGATGCTTTTTAAAAAGATTTATTTATTTAAAGAGAGAGAGAGAGCATGCACACACACTCATAGGGTGGAGGGGCAGAGGGAGAGCGAGAATCTCAAGCAGACTCTATGCTGAGTGTGGAGCCCAGCATGGGGCTCAATCTTATGACCTCGAAATCCTGACCTGAGCCAAAACCAAGAGTCCTATGCTTAACTGACTGAGCCACCCAGGCATCCCTTAATTGATGCTTATTAAAAGCCTATGAATTGCCAGGTTCTGCACTCGTAGGTGGAGATAAGATGATGAGAAAGAGACTATATTGGTCTTCAGAAAGCTAACAAGTATTTGTTTTTCCTCTGCCCGCACACCGGAGGGGAAAATGCATGCCAATACCTCATGCCTCTTCTTCCTTCATTTCCTGGGACACTCTGGATTGGAATGCATTCAGTTTCACATTGATCAGCTTAACCAGCTAAACCTTCATGCAGTTCACCCCAGCCACACACACCCTCGTTCAGGCAGGGGCAGCAGGAGGTGTTGTCTTTATAGGGCTGTCTCTCTTTTTCCTTGAAACCACCATACACGGGTCCGATCAACACAAAAACCTGCACATGAGTACTGCATCCAACTCCATGAGTTTACCAGTAGGTACACACCCATGAAACCGTCACCGCATCAAGGCCATAGACTTATCCATCACCTCCCAAAGATTTCCTCCTGTCTCCTTTAATTTTTAAAATTTATTCTTTAAAATGTTGTGTGTGTGTGTGTGGTAATGGTTCTGTATTATATGGTTAATTTGCTAAGATGGCAGATCTTATGTTAAGTGCTCTTACCACCAAAGGAAAAAACAAACAATGTGGGGCTCTCTTAGAATCAGAGACTCTTCCAGGGAGCTGTCAGCACGCCCTGTCCGGTAGCCTGGTTTGGATCCCAAATATGTAACATGTTTGTTCACTTGCAGAGTAACACCTGTTATTCATTGCCTTATTACAGCAGTCCTGCCGACTCAATGATACAGTAGTTGTCATAACTACTTTACCCAGGAAGACTCTGAGGCAGATTTAAAAGGATGGTCTGAGATCCCTGAGGTCAGGGTAGGTATGAATCTAAGCGGAGACCCATGGATTTTCAATTATGTATTCACCATATTCACCTCGCCATTTCTGAGGGGTTGTAATGATGCTGCCTATTTTTCACCTTTGTTCTTGTCTGAGAACATATGCTGTGTGGTAGGGTCATCTTTGAAGTTAAATCCATGATCCAACAATGGTCAAGGACTCTAACTTTCAGTGAGTTTTTATCAGCATGCTCAAAGTGGCAGGAGGGGTTATGAGACTTTTTCTTTTACAGCCTTATAGTTTATGCCTCCCAGTGGCTTCTTATTTTTAGTTTCTTCTTCACAATATAAAATTGCATATATTGGGGCACCTGGGTGGCTCAGTCGCTGGGCGTTCGGCTCAGGTCATGATCCCAGGGTTCTGGGATGGAGCCCCACATCGGGCTCCCTGCTCAGCGGGAAGCCTGCTTCTCCCTCTCCCACTCCCCCTGCTTGTGTTCCCTCTCTTGCTGTGTCTCTCTCTGTCAAAATAAATAAATAAAATCGTTAAAAAATTATATATATTGATGCCTCTTATGTTCATAATATCCTCACATAGAATTTAGTTTTGAAATTCCCTTCTGGCTTAATGTTTCTACAGCTTTTATCTTTATAATTTATTGTAAATCAGTTGTTGGTTTTCATAAACAAAACTCCTTTCAGCACATCTAAAATGTCATCTTTCTTCTCAGTCCACCTGTTCCTTCTGAATTCTGTTTTCCACCTAAAATGATTCATATTTACTTATCATACAAAAGAGGGAATTAATGGTGTGTGTGAATGGCAGGGAGTGGAGGTGTACATATGCATTTGGAATTTTATTCAAGTCTCAATACTAGATAGACTTGTGGTACGGGGTAACTGTAATTTTAAAGGTTAAGTTTGGGGAAAAGGGACCTGCTTGTAATTTGTCATGAAAATTCTTTTAGATTACTTTGCAGATCATTGCCTTGAACTCTCTGGTTCAAACCCCGGCTTCATTGTCTCAGGTCTGTGTGTGCACTTTGCAGTGTAAAAGTCTCCATCAATAAACATTACAAGGATGAAATTTATAACAACCAGTAGGCTGTTACAATCACACTAAGCTGGATCATCCAGCATATTTATTTAATAATAAAGAGCCCATGCATATCCTTTCCTGTGGAATTGGAAATTAAGCTTGTGTGATGATTTTTTGATACTCATAAAATAGCTTTACAGTGGGATTTAAAAAATGTTTTACAAATACTAATCCCTGTAACACTTCAACAGATAAGGATTATAAATTGTACTTTCTGAGAGGAGCTAAGAGATCATCCATTGGTGCTCCAAATTGCCAAATGTGAAGCCAACATAAGAAATAGATTTCCGCTGCTCGCTACTCTCTGGTACTCATTCTAATCAATGGATGCCCTTCTCTCAGTAAATGCCAGCCACCAGTCTGATTCTGATTCAAAAACAAACCTTGAGAAATTCAACATCTCCCAGAAGGAAGGAAGATAATATATGAGAGATAAGCAATGAAATATCCTCTCAAAGACACAGGAGTACACTGTTGTAGATTATTTTGAGAAATGTTTATTCTGTAGAATGTTTAACAAATCACTTAACAGAACAGTGTCTTCGAAGTCACGGTTGTTATTAACACTGATTATCTTATTTTGTCACATAATTACCATAACAGGGCAGTGAGCTATATCCTTTGCTCTTCCACTGGAAGGAAGTCATGACTCAAAGAACATAAAATTTGTCTCAGTCAGTTGTGACCCCAAGATTTGGGCTCTTCACACGACCATTTTGCCTTTCTAGGGGAATATCTATCGTTTATTAATTCCTTTAAAAATCCCCAAGCACTCAGCATTTGTATGTTCTTTACACTCTGAAACTTGATAACTTACAGTGGGTGGGCAAAAGGAATCGCAGGTCTCACACTACTCTCAGAAGCGTTCCAGAATTCCAAGTGGAAAGCACGGAGTCGAATAGCAGCACACCGCCTGTCTGGGAACTCGCCTCTGGTGTTTTGTAATGGAGCTGAGTGAGTGCCTGTTGACAGCCCAAAGCACCTACACGTGAACAAAGCTGGTGTCGTCAGACACGGGATCTAAAAATCCATTAATTGTGCATGTTGACGAGGCCTCCATTGTATATCAAAAGGCAGATTGGGAATTTAAGGCAGATTAGAAATAAAACTTGGGGAAAACGCAAGAAAACTACGATAGCTAGTGAAAATGGTGAAAATGAGAGTTTATTGCAAAACAGGAAGAGTTTATTGGAAAACTGAAATGAACGAGTTACATTTAAGAGCAGTCACCCTAGGGGCGCCTGGGTAGCTCAGTCGTTAAACGTCTGCCTTCGGCTCAGGTCATGATCCCAGGGTCCTGGGATCAAGCCCCGCATCAGGCTCCCTGCTCGGTGGGAAGCCTGCTTCTCCCTCTCCCACTCCCCCTGCTTGTGTTCCCTCTCTCGCTGTGTCTCTCTCTGTGAAATAAATAAATAAAATCTTAAAAAAAAAAAAAAAAGGAGCAGTTACCCATATCTTATTTGGGAGCATTTTGACAAAAAGACAAAGAAACATATTCATCTGAATAGGATTTGGGGCATCACTGTACTGTAACATCAGTTCATTGTGAATGTTCCTGTGGCGTGCAGAATTCTAAAGCCTGCGAGGTTCTCCCTGGTCCTGCTGGAGGCGCCCTTCATAATCGCTGCGTCTGTAGAGATGATGGTTCTACCCGCACAATTAGGTTATGTTATAGGGTCCAGTTGACCTTAAAATAGGGAGATTATCCGGGCATTATTTTAAAAAGCACATAAAATAGAAAGTTGTTTCCAGCTGGTGGAAAAATAGAAAGTCACTCTGGCCTGGAAGAAAGCAAACATTCATGCCTATTGGGTTACAAGAAAAAGGACCTGAAAATGGCCCCTGGAGCCGAGCATCTGCTAACAGACAGGCCACCAGGGACCCTGGATCCTACAGGGCAACCTAGGCAATTATTTCCACCACAACAAGGATCTTGGAAGTGAATTTCTTCCCGAAGCCTCCAGGGGAGATTTCAGCCCAGCTGAGACAGGCATGTCAACCCTGCAGTAATATCCCTAGCAAAGAATGAGCCAGGCATTTCCAGACCTCTGACCTGAGAACTCTGAGCTCAGAACCGGTGCTGTTTTAGACGCTTTTGCTGGTTTGTTATACGGCAACAGAAAAGTAAGACAATTCCTACTAATGAAACGTTAAATTGCTTATAAAAAGTATGTGTTTTTGGGGCGCCTGGGTGGCTCAGTCAGTTGAGCATCTGACTTTTGATTTCAGCTCATGTCGTGATCTCGGGGTTGTGGGGTCAAGCCCCCAATTGGGTTCCACACTCAGTAGAGTGTCTGCTCGAGATTCTCTCTCTCCCTCTGCCCCTCCCCCTCACTCTCTCTCTCTCAAATAAAAAAAAGGATGTGTCTTAAATTTTTGTACCTAAACCCCCATTTGTCATCTAGAATGACTCCTACCCTGGAAGGTGTGGATCCCTAAGAAGTTGACATCAGAAGTTTCTCATGTATAGATGCATATGATACACATGTTCAAATCTGATCACCTCTTCATTGCTAAAGATGTATCTGAGTATTCCAATTAGATTTCAATGTATACTTTCCTGTTTAACTGATTAACATAAATATTTGTATTGGATTTAATGAACAAATATAAAATATATTTGTATACATGAAACTTCATTATAAATGTTATTCATTTTGGTAAGCACTGAAGTTTCGTGTGCACCATTCATTCTAAAAAAAAAAAAAAAGAACTTGATTTACTCTCATTTAGATTGCAACAAATGCATTAGTTGAAATTTCTGAATAACATTCAGCAATTTTTCTACATTGTTATAAATCTATTTCAAAAGACACTGGTCAACTGCAATGAAGATAATTTAGCATTTTTTAATTATGAAAGACTTTGCACTTACTACCAGAGGTAAGAGTTTGCAACTTAACGTTTACAGTTCCAAATAGTCCAGGGATTGGGAAGACTTCGGAAAACAAGTAGCAATTGAGAGGTAGGCTAGGAGTCAGTATTTCTCAATGGGGGATGACGCAGAAGCTCAGCGTGGGAGCAGTGAGCAAGAGCAAGGGTGGCCTGGAAAACATATGACCCGTCGAAGGTGGGGGCAGCTCTGCTCAGACTGACTGTTGACATACAGGAATGTGTGGGCTCATCTTCAGACTTTTCCTGTTGAGACCAGAAACCTGCATCTTTAGGTGAAACTTCCTGTTTTTAAAAGCACTCGATAAGCCAAAACTATATGAAAGGAAAAAAAAAAGTTAGGCAAACTTGTCTTCGATTGCATATAGTATAGTTAATGAGCTGCAAATATGCCCTCTGATTTTCTGTGATTTATTTTAAGAATGTATTGCAAAGAAATCCAGGCAATTGAGAGCAATGAATAACTGAGTTTGGGTAAAAAGTAATTATCCCATATGAAAAGGTTACTTTTTGTCACTCTGCACTAATGTGGAAAACTGCCTGAATTTAAATGCATTTTTCTTTTTTTTTTTAATTTTTTTTTTTAAAGATTTTATTTATTTATTTGAGAGAGAGAGAATGAGAGACAGAGAGCACGAGAGAGAAGAGGGTCAGAGGGAGAAGCAGACCCCCTGCTGAGCGGGGAGCCCGACGTGGGACTCGATCCCAGGACTCCAGGATCATGACCTGAGCCAAAGGCAGCTGCCCAACCAACTGAGCCACCCAGGCGCCCTAAATGCATTTTTCAAGATTCTTTTGGGAGCAGTTATTTTGAGTTAAATTCGTGTGATTTTTAGATGTTAACTGTAACACTGAGCTCTGTTATACTGCAATTTACCGTATTTCTAAAATATCTCAGTCTTCCACAAGCACATTATTATGTTTCCATTTTTCAGAATTAAAGTGTTTGCTGTTTTTTTGGAATACAGTGTAGATACTTTTTGAATACAATGTCCTTTTCTGTGAAGGTCTTAGAAATTTAGAGCAGGAGTTAGAGGGAAAAACAAATATTGATGTGATCATCCAACCTATAGATTATTTATAGATAATAAAATTATTATTAACAAATGTTTATCAATTTGGGGAAATAAGCATTCATAGGACAAGGAAGTTTGTTTAGGTCATCAAGGATGAGATATGATAAAAACTGAATTGTATCATATTGTATTATATCATACGTATTATATTACAATGGAAATAATAGGAGCATGTGGATATACTCACATAGCAATGCAATTTAAAATTTAGCAATTGTATTTGCTAAAAAGTTAAAGAGGGGAAACTAGTACGCAAAGGATATGTAACTATTTAAGGGCTAGGCGGAGTTGCTCTGGTGAATAAGATGAAGAGAAAATTAAAATGAAGAATCTTCCGAGTTTGAAGGAAATAAGAAGTGGAAAGAGAAGACCACGAATGTTGATGTGGTTATGCCACAGAAGTGAAATAAGCCAGGAAGAGCATGTTAGAACTTGTCAATTATGGAAACGATTTTGGCCATCAGGAGCCCATACGACGTCTTGACCAATATTGGGTTTTATTCAAGTCATGATAATACATTCTCTTCCAAACTGACTAATGCAGTTTTAGCTTGGAAGAAAGGCCAAGAAGTTAGGAAAAGTTTGGCAGTAGACAAAGGAAGAATGAGCTCATGAGTCAAGAGCTTGTGTTGTCAAGAAAAGAGATTATCCTGGACTTGTGTGGTGAAATCCTTTTTGAGAATTATAAATGTTGTTACTCCTCCATATGATCTTGTGTCAGTCAGTTTAAGTAAATTAAATGCTTTCATGGACCCAACTAATCACACTGACCCATACCTACCAACAGAAGTACAGGGAAGGGATTCTGCAGGAGTTAACCTGGTGGGCACTGGGGATAGGGTGTGTGGGGGGGTTGGAGATAGACTACACACTTACCAATTGTATTTCAGCCATTCAATAATTTAGATTTTGGATAAACTCTGCACTAGTGATATTTGTTGTAATTATGTAAATGAATGAACACTTATAATCGCTAATTGATTTTAAGTCTTAGGAAAAGTAAAAGGTCACCTTAAAATGGTTAATAAGTCTCAGTTTTTACATAATGGATAGGCATTATGTATAATGGGATGAAAGCATCACAGATAGTGGTATTAGCAATCAATAGGCAAATCAGTGGAAATAAAATAGCAGCTCTCTTGACATTTAACTCAGCATCATTAAAATTTACCGATGACATGGTTATTTGAATAGGTATTGGTTGCAAATTAAATTTTAATCTAATTTAAGAGACACTAGATTTATATTGATAGTAGGCTAAATTGGTTTAAAAAATCAATACAATAACTACAAAACCTTCACCACGGAACAGAGTGACAAAATGAGATAAAGTGTTGGGGATTTGGAGACAGGAATTAAAACTCAGATCTCGGTGAGTTTATTTAGCTAATTAGCACTTCTTTGAAACTGAAATTGAGGTCTTTATTTTCCTCATCCACAGACTCCAGGGGTTTTGTTTGCTGGCACATTTTGTTTTGCTTTGTTTCACTGAATGTGTTTACTTGGAATGCAGGGGGATGAAGGAGCCCAGTGGAAGGTTCCGTGACAGCCCGTGTAGGATCTTAGCCATAACTGCAGTCTGAGTGGTCTCACAGGAGGCTCACTGTATCTCCTACACAATTCCATTAAAAATTGATAAGATATTCTGCCCAAACATAGGGCTTTAGTTCTGTCAGAAAACACACAGCTACCAGTTGTTGCTAGGAACCCACCTACCATCTCATGTAAAATGACGGCTACACTTTTTTTTTTTTAAGATTTATTTATTTATTTGAGAGAGAGAGAGAGCATAAGCATGGGGAGGGACCGAGGGAGAGGGAGAAGCAGACTCTGCTGAGTGTGGAGCCCGACATGGGGCTCGATCCCAGGACCCTGAGATCATGACCTGAGCTGAAACCAAGAGTTGGTCCCTTAACTGACTGAGCCACTCAGTGCCCCAATGATGGCCATACTTTTAAACAAACAAAAAATAAGTTGCCAAAGCAAAAATTTCTGATTTGAGGAAAAGTAGGCACTGCTGTTTACTCAATTGTTGAAACACTTAGTAAAGTTGAACAAATATGATGAAACTACAGGTAGAAATAGATTAATGGCTAGAGGGCTCTGACAAGATAATGTGGTATAGCTTCTGAATGCCTTTTGTCTTTTCTGTAGTATTTAATATTTAAATTTGAGACAGGAAAACAGGAAGACTTCTAATTTTCCTCTAAATATTATTCTTTTGAAATGTTTCCAATTTCCACAAAATAAAAGCTGTAACTGCCTGAATATATTGTTTTAATATGAATCATAAACCTATGAATTCATGTGAACATTTGACCATAATTAACATGTGGTTATAGCTTTCTAATGTTTATTCACAGAAAAAGCAAGATGTGTGTCAGATTTTAATATCCTCTTATGGGAACCAAAGGAAAAAAGTTTTTATTGATAAGCTCTGTTGTCTCAGGGAGAAAATAATATTCCACAATATTGGCATTGATGTGTTCCTACACACATATATGACATCCATGGAAATTTTCCAGAAAAAGAAACAATAGTGTTGGGTGTGGGTATAATTTCTAAAGTTAACAGTACATAAAAGTTTTTATGTCAGTAAAATTTATAATTTCAGTAACTCCATATATCTCCATTTTAAGAATATTACAGAATTTAGGGGTGCCTGGGTGGCTCAGTCAGTTAAGGGTCTGACTCTTGGTTTTGGTTCAGGTCACGATCTCAGGGTCGTGGGCTCGAGCCCCGAGTCAGGCTCTGCACTCAGCATGGAGTCCGCTTGAGTTTCTTTCTCCCTCCCCCTCTGCCCCTCCCCCCACTCACATGTGCTCTTTTTCTTTCTCTCTCTCAAATAAATAAATAAATCTTTAAAAAAATACTACAGAATTTATTTACCTAAAATCATTATCTTTGGGTGTTGAGATTTCCCTCCTCACGTATATCTAATTAATTGAAATAAGCATATTTTATTTAAATAACTACGCCCACTCATAATTATCCTTAGAAAACTCAAAAGTAGAGTTAGATAAAATTTCTTGAGATTTTGAAAGCCTTTCACTAAAATTTTTCTTTTTTTTTTTTTTTTCCCCTTAAAAATTCTCTTCTGGCTTTCTGTAAAGTCTTACCAGCTTGTGTCTGGCTGTATGTATAATAACACATTTTTCCCCACTTTTTCTTCCATTGAAGGAAAAAAATAGTAATTTTAGTAGTAAGTAGTAAGTAGTAATTTTAGTAGTAAGAAATCTATTGTCTCTGCTAATTGGATAGGTGAAAAATGTTACTGCATTTTGATACCCACCTTTCTGACTATATTTTGTGTTGGGGTTAGAATATATGTGTTTGAAGCCAGGGGTTTTGTCATGTGCTTACGGCTATATTCCAGACGCTTGAGTGATGCCTGGCATGTAATGTAGATGGTGCGCTCACAATGATGCTTGAGAAGCAGGTGTGGGAGGGGCGAAGATGCCTTCATCCCATTGAAGGGGTCAGACTGCAGCTATGAGGAGAAGCGACATCTGGTGGTTGGGGGATAGGTACACAGGACAGCTGGCTGGGCAGTCCCGTGATGGAACAGGCTCCCCTGAGCAGGGAACAGAGCAGGCTGGAGGAGCCCCGGGTGCTCCAGGGGGCCTGTCGCACGTCAATAGGTCTCAGTCCTGGTGAGTGGTCCTCCGTGATGAAGAGGTCCTCTGCAAGCGCTCTGCATTATGCCATGGCCACGTAAGGTTCTAGAAACGAGGCACTCTACACGAGGCGCATGGCTCGACAGGAGCAGGAAGGACACCTAAGATGGGCATGAGATCAGACAGTTAGTACATCAGGCTACAAAATATGGTGGTTTTTCCTACAAAGACTGAGCTGACTAGGATTTTGAGAAGGCAGCTTTTGTGACAGGCTTTGCTAATACCAGCTTCCACAACACCAATCATAAAAAAATCAAAGTGTGGTCTTTCTTTGAAATAACATTATTAGTGCAGCAGTGTCCTTAGACTCAACACTAGTGGTAAACACTGTTGGCCACACTCTTTCTGATTATGAAGAAGAGCAGTATAAACCAGTGTACCAAGTTCTGGGACAAACAGAAATAGGATCCCTCCCATTTTTATTTTTTGACTCCATGACATGCTTACTCTTACAGTTAGTAGGATTCTCTTCGTCTACATGGATCTGCTTTGACAAGCTGAGTTGTTGCTTTCCTAAGGTCATTTGAGTTAATTTCTGTAGTGTTCATACGTTGGTGCATGTCAAATACGTCAAAACTCAGAGACATACTGCAGCAGTGTTCCTTCTATTGCTTGCACATCTGTGGGGCAGCTGGTGTGGCTCTCCTCACTGCATTTCTCCTTCTTCTGACAGGAGCAGCAACCCAGGGTACGTCATTCTCACTGTGATGACCGAGATGCAAGACAGCAGGTGGATTTCTAGCCTGTGCTGAATTCACATCCAATAACAGCCTGTTGACCAAATCAAGTCACCCAGCCAAGGCCAACATCAATGAGACATGGGATCATTCTCTGCCCACAGGAGGAAGGAGCGGTAAGCACATATTTACTGATTAATGTTCCAACTATCCTAGTCATGAAGCCAGTTATACGAGCTATTTGGAATTACACAAGGTAATTAAGTGTTGTGCAAATCAAGCACATAGAACACCGGAAAGAGAGTTGTTTTAAAATTCCAATGCTTTGGGTTGACTCAATAAAAATAGATGCCAAAAAGATAAGTTTTGTTGAATCAGATATAGATGACGTTATTGTAAAAATATATTGGAGATGGGGACAAGGGGAAATGAAGGTCTGGATGATTCTGCCCTCAGATGACTTTGGAATGATCTTTAACTTCTCACTGCACTTGTAAAAACTAATTCCTAATTGGTGAGTGACTCTAGTTAACATGAAATCATATAGTCCTCCAGCTGGGAATTTGCAGCACTAGAATGGCCTCCGCTGGACATCAAATATTTTATTTTAAATTTAGACACACACACACCCCATTTGACGTCCAGCAGAGGCCATTCTAAAATATTTATGCATAGAGAGTTGTGATTTTCTAGAATAACATGCTTTTTAATTAACTAAAAAATACTGGCCTTGATCATATCAGAAATAAGGGCCTCCTGGTACCAAAAGTGGGGATTTAATCCTTTAAAGGAAAAAAAAAAAAAAAAAAAACCAGGTATTAGTGTGTTTACACATTTCGCTAAGTACCAAATCTTCAGAAATTCACTTGACCCTTCTCTTGAGGACAAGATGATTAAATTAGAAATGCAGTTTCAGGTGAATAGAATTCCCAATGAGATTTGTAGCACTTTGATCTCTTTATTACTCTGGGAACATTAGCAAAACAGCCTTTTACAAATGTCTCCTTTCACCAGATCACCTTCTGATCAGTATGTTCAAACAAAGGCACTATTTAGAGAAATTAACCAAATCATATCCTGGCTCAGGAGACCCTCATTTACAACTGAAGCTTAAGACAATGTGCTCGGCTGCTGGAGAGGCTCTTTCTTACCTGTCCCAAGTTCATGGACAGACTAGGGTTTTCGCCCTGGGAAAACCACCCAAGGGAAGTGTGTGTGGTTAATGTTTCAATTGGATTTAAGCTTTAAAAATTGTTCTAGATATATTTTCTTGGCTTTATTTTTCATTATTTTTTCCCCAGAGAGCATAATGCAAGTCCTTCATTTTTTGTTTTCTCTGTACTAATACCTGACAGATTTGGTTAAGATCACCACTTTCAATATGTTTTCAACAGCTTCCTGCTCTTTTTTTTTTTTTTTAGAAGTGGCCTCTTCAATTCTGTTTTTGTATCAAACTGCTTTAGTAGAACTGATTCTTTTGAACAAAAAGCTACCACTTTTTTTGTTTCCATTCCATTTTTTAATATTGAATTAAAGATATGATTGCTGTATTTTCCTAGTGGTTTCCAAGCTAGTGTCTTCCAAGCAAACCAAGTACTATGGATCAATGCATTTCAGGGACTTTGGTTTCTTTTCTTTACTGATGGACGATATAAGATAATTCTATGATCCCTGAATCACTCCTTTCCTATACACTGTCAGCTTCATCTTCTTAAATACAGTCACACTCTTTAAAGTGTAAGTTTCATCTAGAAATCTTTTATTGCATTTCCTTTACACTGCTAGTTAAATGCTCTGCAAACATACAGATGTACAGTACCACATACTGGCTAAAATTAGATCTGCCATTATAAAGGAAGCCTTTCACAGACCCGATATCATGATGAACTTAAACATATCCATGTACAATTTACCCTCTTATGTTGTCATAGAGCCTGAGGTAAGGAAAGGATATTTACAATGAAACATTTGTTGACTGTTCACATACACACATATACTCTATCCTAAAAGAGTCTTTCTTAATGATCTTAAAATAGTTACTGCAATACAAAAGAAAAAAGATTTTTAAAAGTCTTCGAAATGTTACCTTCTGTAGTGAGTTTTACCAGCTTCTTACTGCCTAGAATTGGTGAGGCATTTAAAATATATCAGGAAAGAATTGTGTTGGTCCTTCTGCCCTATAGCAAGTCACTTCTGTTTGTTTTTCTGTAAGGTGTTTTTCAGAAATCAGCATACACAACGAAAATTATTGTAGAAATTCATGGCAATTCCCTTTTGAAATTGAATTCCTTAGAAGATTGTCAGAGAAGTAGAAAAATGAAGTAGAATGGTTCTTAGAGTTGGAATGTTCTAAATTTAGTTGATTATTGCTTCTTCCACGTGGCCTTTGAAATGGGATAACTGCTTACAAAAGTAGCCAGGCAGGGAAGTAAAATATTCAGCCTGACCCAACACAAGTCAATGCAGTGGTTTTTATTATGTAAACTAATGATTAGGTCCCATTATTTTCAAAGTTAGAATGATTGTATTCTTTTTTAAATAATAGGACCCACAATATATGAACTTAATAAATGAGGTGTGTTTGTTGCATAAATTCTAACATAAACTTTATATCACTTTTCCTCTAATTTTTGACTCTCTTTAACTGTCGGAGAACAGTCTTTTGTTCAACATACTCAACTAATTTATTCTAATGAATAGTGAACAATGTAACAACCACTGGGCAGGGCATCCACGCAGTCCTAACTCAACCCGATACAATCTGGCTGTGTGAACTCTAGCAAATGCTTTCTTTTCTGATTTTTCATTAGGGAATAAACTTTTAAAAGAGTTGAAATCCCACATCTCCTTCAGAGAAATTTTAGGATTCTAGTTGATGGTAAACATTCTCAAGCATTCTTCTCAGAAAAAAAAGAAAAAGTGTTACCTTAAAAAAATTCAAGCACTACAGCAAAATAGCTGCCAATTTTTTATTTTTTTTTTTTGTAAACAGTGTCAAGAAAAAGACCTCCTATTTAATGTTTTACAAAATTAACCAATTATATATGACGGCTAAAAAGGAAGAAACATTTATAAAAATTAAAATATAGAACTCTTGTAATTATTCAAGGCATTAATCTCAAGGTTCAACCGCTTGGCATGTAAAACGGTGGTTGCACCTGTTAGCTGCGTCGGCCATGTGTCAACAGGGGGCGCCCTAGTACTGTTTTAGGTTTTAGGGGAAAGCATTCATTTTTAATTTGGTTGTGAAGATTAATATTTAAACCTGGTAAACCTCCAAATACGATAGTACCACCAGAGTGAGCCTGCTTGTTCAAAATGCCATATGGCATTAAAATTTGTCAACTGTCCTCACCAAATTCATCTTTGGGAAAATACAATTCCATCGATTATTCAAAACCTCCATGAATTATAGGAATATAAGATGTGTGTAAGTGTGTGTGTGTGTGTTTCCAATTTAAACATGAAGAAATTGAATTGCCAACATGTTCATATAATTTCAAAGTGGTCACAAAAGCAAATTTACTTGCTCCAGTTGGAATAATTTTTTGCCATTTTTGACAGAATACTTTTCATAATTCTGTGTGCATTTAGTCCAATATCACTGAGAATATTGTTTTTCCAGAACAGTATTATCTAAATGTGAGCGCAGAGAGATTAAATGAGATTATCTCCATGAGCTAAAATCTTATATATCCAGATGTACTCCAGATTAATCCATCATCAGGGATCTAGGTGAACACTAAGATGGCAGGAGAGTAATTTCTTGTGCTTTTATTTTTTTATTTTTTTAAAAATTATTTATTTATTTATTTGAGAGAGAGAGAGAGAGAGACAGCGAGAGAGGGAACACAAGCAGGGGGAGTGGGAGAGGGAGAAGCAGGCTTCCCGCAGAGCAGGGGCTCGATGCGGGGCTCCAGCCCAGGACCCTGGGATCATGACCTGAGCTGAAGGCGGACGCTTAACAACTGAGCCACCCAGGCGCCCCAGTTTCTTGTGCTTTTAAAACAAAAACTTGTATATGTAAAATATGACATGGCCATTAAAACGGAAATATAGGAAATAATTTGTGAAGCTCTTCATAGTGTCTCCCTTATCCTAATCCCTAAAGATAATAATCTTTTGGAGTGTAACGGGCCCTATTTGGCTGACAACATTGCCTATCCCTTGTCTAAAGCATCGCTTCTCACATGTTAAAATGAATATCATTCACCTGGGGATCATATTAAAATACAGATTCTGACTCAGTTGGCCTGAAATGAGACTTGCACAGTTGGATCTATAGCACCCTCGGAGGGCTGCCGCTGTTGCTGTCCCTGGACCATGCTTGGGTGCAGCAAGGAGGTGCCATCGAAATCTCCCGTGCTCCAGACCTTCACTGTCCTTTCTTTGCTGTCAGCTGAAAATGACCATGGAAGGCACGAGTTGAAGGGGGCGAAGTCTATCTTCCTCAGCCTGAGTCTCTGACTGCATGAGCACATTTCTTTTTTTTTTTTTTTTTCCTTTGAGTATAGTTGACACAGAATGTTACATTAGTTTCAGGTATATAACACAGTGATTCAACGTCTCTACATGTTATCCTGTGCTCACCACATGTGTAGCTATCCTACACCAATATTATAATACCATTGACTATATTCCCTGTGCTGTACCTCTTATTCCCATGATTTATTTACATAACGAATTTTTGAATAATTCAATATTGAATATTGGATTTACTGAGTGATTCAATATTGAATTGAATCATTATTATGAATGATTTATTCATTCCATAACTGGAAGCCTATATCTTTAATGCTAATTGGGAATAACCAGTTGGATTTATGGTTGAGAAACAAATTTTTTTTTGTATTAAGCCACTGAAATTTGAGGTTTATCTGTTACATCAGGCGAACCTTATTTTTTTTATTATTAATATATAATGTATTATTTGTTTAAGGGGTACAGGTCTGTGATTCATCAGTCTTACACAATACACAGAGCTCACCACAACACCTACCCTCCCCAATGTCCATCACCCAGCCACCCCATCCCTCCCACCCCCCCACCACTCCAGGAACCCTCAGTTTGTTTCCTGAGATTAAGAGTCTCTTATGGTTTGTCTCCCTCTCTGGTTTCATCTTGTTTCATTTTTCCCTCCCTTCCCCTATGATCCTCTGTCTTGTTTCTTAAATTCCTCATATCAGTGAGATCATATGATACTTGTCTTTCTCTGATTGACTTATTTCGCTTAGCGTAATTCCCTCTAGTTCCAGCCACGTCATTGCAAATGGCAAGATTTCATTTTCTTTCATGGCCCCATAATATTCCATTGTATATATATACCACATCTTCTTTATCTATTCATCTGTTGATGGACATCTGGGCTTTTTCCATAGTTTGGCTATTGTGGACATTGCTGCTATAAACACTGGGGTGCAGGTGCCCCTTCGGATCACTACATTTGTATCTTTGGGGTAAAGACCCAGTAGTGCAATTGCTATTATCAACTTTTTGAGGAATCTCCATACTGTCTTCCAGAGTGGCTGCACCAGCTTCCATTCCCACCAACAGTGTAGGAGGGTTCCCCTTTCTCTGAATCCTTGCCAACATCTGTCATTTCCTGACTTGTTAATTTTAGCCATTGTGACTGGTGTGAGGTGGTATCTCATTGAGGTTTGGATTTGGATTTCCCTGACGCCGAGTGATGTTGAGCACTTTTTCATGTCTGTTGGCCATTTGGATGTCTTTGGAAAAATGTCTGTTCATGTCTTCTGCCCATCTCTTGATTGGATTATTTGTTCTTTGGGTGTTGAATTTGATAGGTTCTTTATAGATTTTGGATACTAGCCTTTTATCTGATATGTCATTTGCAGATATCTTCTCCCATTCTGTCTGTTATCTTTTGGTTCTGTTGACTGTTTCTTTTGCTGTGCAAAAGCTTTTTATCTTGATGAAGTCCCAGTAGTTCATTTTTGCCCTTGCTTCCCTTGCCTCTGGCGATGTTTCCAGGAAGAAGTTGCTGCGGCTGAGGTCGAAGAGGCTGCTGCCTATGTTCTCCTCAAGGATTTTGATGGATTCCTATCTCTCATTTAGGTCTTTCATGCATTTTGAGCCTATTTTTGTATGTGGTCTAAGGAAATGGTCCAGTTTCATTCTTCTGCATGTGGCTGTCCAATTTTCCCAAGACCATTTGTTGAAGAGATTGTCTTAAACATATAGTTCAGTAATGTGAACTAATCTCCAGAACTTCTTCATTGTGTGAAACTGTGTACCCATTAAATAACACCCCATTTCCCCTCTTCCTAGCCCTTGGTAACCACGGCTCTACTTTCTCTTTCTATCATTTTGAGCACTTTAGATACCTGCAATAAGTAGAATCATACAGTATTTATCTTCTTTGTGACTGGCCCATTTTACTTAGTATAATGTCTTCAAGGTTCATACATGTTGTAGAGTGTGACAGGATCTCCTTCTTTTTGAAGGCTAAATAATATTCTATTCTATACCACATCTGGGGTGTGTGTGTGTGTGTGTGTGTGTGTGTATCTTTTTAAGAGAGAAAGAGAGCAATTGAGGGGGAGGAGCAGAGGGAGAGGGAGAGAGAGAATCTCAAGCAGACTCCACGCCCAGTGCAGAGCTGGATGCAGGACTCAGTCTCAAGACCCTGAGATCATGACCTGAGCTGAAATCAAGAGTCAGACGCTCAACCGACTGAGCCACCCAGGCGCCCCTATGGTATATTTTTCATATTGCCTAGGAATTTACCAATTTTTCTGGTAATTTACCTGTTTCTGGTTTTGTTTTCATTTTTACCAATTTTTCTATTGGACATTTTGTGTTGATTTGCATAGACTTATTATACACCATTGATTCTTGCTCTTTAGATGTTATGTACTTATGTTCATCATGACAGTTTAAGATAAATATGCAGTCAGACCTGGAGATATTTTCTCACATGACTTCTGGACAACAGTTATTTTGGTTTTATATGTAGAAGAGAGTTGGGCTCCATGATTTGATTTTTAAGTGGGCCCTGAAATTGAACATTACAGTGCAGAAGAAATCCTAAGAGGTTATATTGTCCCTACTCATTTCCCTAGCATAAATTTTAATACACAGGAATTCAATAAATACCCAATGCATTAAAATTTGAACCAATATAATGTATCATGAATTATATTTAGAAATTCCCAGTAACCATTTTATTGTACAACCCACACACATTTTCCTAAACATCAACTCTTTTTTACTTTGTCCCATGTTGAATGTAGAATCTCCTGTAAATGAGGATTAGCAGCAAAGGTTTGGTCACTCTCTTTTTGTGAATTTTAAGTGCAGTCATCTTTGAGAATAGCCTGACTGCTTGGAGACTTTCTGAGTGTGATTTCTGAATCTCCTGTGTTGAACTTAAACCTACTTATCCTTGTTCTGTGCTGAAGGGAAAGAGAGGACATCTGGCCACCAGCCTTCATGTAATTAGCCCTCATATTAGAAGATTAGAAGGTTGAGCCTTTGCCTTCTGCTTATGTCGAGCCATTAAAATCTATTCTATATCTTCTTACCAGAAAATTTTAGAAATGGGTAAGAACAAATTCTTCTTCCTATGGTGGTTTGATATACATAATAGTGGGAATAAGTGGTTAAGAATCAGGAAAGATCAGACTGTAGGGGATTTTTTTTATAGCTAAATATAAATTCAGAAGCAAGAAATAAATTTCAACATCTGCGAAATGGCTCAAATATCTATCTGATGGAAATTCCAGATAAAAAGAAATGCAAACTAAATTGGAGTTCCAATGTTATTGTTTTAGGGGATAGGAGATCCCCTATATTGTTATAGGAGATAGGAGATGTGAATATTGTCATTTCCAGATCTCTCTACTACACAACCTCAGGAAAGATTTATTTCAAAACTCTGTTTTAAGGATGACTGAGATCCAGAGTTAGAAATTATAAAAAAAAAAAAAAAAAAAAAAATTAGGGAAAGTCAGATTGTCTGGCATTTGCAAAAAATAGAAGCAGAAACAGACTTCAGTGTACAAAAAGTTTAAAGTTGCATTAGGCAGCCAATTAAGCCAGTTTGACATATTAAAAAAAAAAACACTGAAAATCAAAATGGAATGAAAAATGTATTTCAGTAAAGTACTATTCCAAATGTACACCACTCCACTGGTGGCCAATAAAATATTTGAGTATAGAGCTTGTTTGGTGGAAAGTTTTCTTGGAGAGGAAATGCACTCTTGCTCTGGTCAGTTTGAATTCCTGGGAAACACTATGGTGGAGATTAGCATGCAGAAGTTCTGGTAGAAATGTCCTTCAGATCAGCATCTGTGGAAAGGAAGGAAGGATTGGACAGAGGAAAACTGGAGCAGGGATGATGTTTCTCTGGAATTCTCAGCCAATCCCCAGTCGTGAAATGGGGGATAGCCCTTCAAAGCTGCCCCAGATTGGACAGTCAAGTCTTTGCATTCCCATATGGATGAATTACTGGATGCAGGCTGGCACCAGAATGGGGAATGACCTCAGGTGAATTTCAAAGGGAGATGACAGCCAGGGCCTCTCTAAATAAAAAGCAAGGGGTAGTCTTCGATGATAGTAACTACAGCTGTCCACCTTTGAGATAAAAAAATCCAAAAATATTTTATTCTCAAAGCTTCTTTTTGATGTGTAATTGAGACCTGCATTTCCTGACAAGATTTCTTTTTATTATTTCTTTCAGGATTGATTCTGCTTCTTCACCTGAAGCATTTAGAAGAGAGATTATTGAAGATCAGTAGAAAGAGATTGTTTTAGAAACCTAGATGAAGGCATTTGCATGACCTAGAAAATGGACGGGGTCCAAACTGGTGCTGGGAGGGTCCATAACATGAACCAGGACAGGTTCTCTGGTTTTCCTACCAGTTCTGGGATAACGTTTTTGCCGGCCCCAAACCAAGGCTCAAATCATCAGTAGCTGACCTTCTGGCTAAACTAGACAATTTATAAATTTGGCTTAGCTTGGTTGGACCACTACTTAATAGCCGTGTCTTTTTCCAGGTGACTTAAATTACTTGAGTTTCAGTGTCCTTATCTAGAAAATGGGAATAATTATTCTTTTCTTACAATCTTAAGATTGAAGTAAATTCTATTTATTTATTTATTTATTTATTTATTTATTTATTTATTTAAGAGAGAGCACAAGCAAGGGGAGGGGCAGAGAGAGAGAGAGAGAATCTCAAGCAGACCCCCCACTGAGCATGGAACCCTCCATGGGGCTCCATGTCAGAACCCTGAGATCAAGACCTGAGCTGAAAGCAAAAGTTGGATGCTCAACTGACTGAGCCACCCAGGTGCTCCAAGACTGAAGTGAATTTTAAAGGAAGTAACACATATAGAACATTCAGCTAAATGTCTAGTCAGTAATGTAAATAATTATTAGCTGTTCCCATAGGTGAGCAGAGTTGGGACCATAAGAGCATCAAGTGATAATAGCTAGTACTTTTTAAGGACAAATAGCAGATGTGGTCTGCATTTGACAGAGTCTATGTTTGATATTTTCTCTCTAGAGAGGCTTACATTTGCTTGGAGGGGAACCAATCCTATGACATTTTTTAAAGTCAAATACGATGCCGAACTGCTTTAAAAAAAAATGCATTAACATATTTAAGTCTCATGACAGCTCTGTGAGATATTCTTATCCCTATCGTATAGACCAGAAAATGAGACACATAAAGGTTAAGCAATTCTTCAACACTCATACTGTTTGTTAGCAGTGGGCCAGGGATCCACCCCAAGAAGTTGGCACCAGGGCTCACGTGTTCAACCACAATACCATTCCATCTCTCCAATAATAAATTTCCCCATCGCTCAGGAGTTGTGATTGACACTAGTCACTTACCTCACATGAAATCTTGTAATTAGGCTAAAAAATTAGTGTGCACATATAGAAAAAGGGTAACATGATTGGATCATTCTTAGTATGGAAAAAAAAGTATGATTATAAGTATTGATTTGCCATAATTTAATATTAGCCAGCAGCATAACCCACTTTATTATATTTATGTTTTTTGCAAGTTCTTCAGCTCTTTATAATAAGGATAACCTTTCCTCCGGTTTTCAATAACATGTTCCTCATTTCCATCAGAAGCACTTCATCAGAAGCACTCGATATCCATGTTTCTATCAACTGTCTCTTCAAGGTATGGTGGACAGTCCCACTTTCTTCATGATCAGTGGCTCCTGAAGACTTCCTGGAATCCAGCCCTCAAACTCCCCCAAACCACAGAGCACAATTGAGGGGCAGCAAGCTCATGGTGCGGCAGGGTCTCAGAGCATGGCGGAGGGTACAACCGTGAAGGTGAAGAGGTGATCCTGAGCTCTAAACAGGATGCCAAGATATCATCTGCTATGGCGTGGGGGTAGAATAGTAGAGCCCGATGGCTTGGAACATAACCCACTGTATAACAAGGAAACAGTTGCCTCAGAAGGCATTAATATGGTTGAGATCCATATCAAAATTATAATTTTATCATGCTTCATACCAATCTTATATCATCTAAGATATTGTGTTTAGTATAATATAAAAAAAAAAAAAAATCAACAGCAACAAAGGTATATCCAAAATATGGGGACCAAGAAAAGGAGGATTCCTGAAGCCAGGTCCTTTAAGGACCTCTAAAGGAAAGCAGGGGAGTAATTACATACATGAATAACTGGCATGAAGAAGAATGAAGAGATCTCCAGGACGATTTCAATCTATTATAAGACATTTTTGAACTAGTGAAATTCAACATGGTTTCCTGAAAGGAGTGACCTCCATGTTCTTGGCTTGTTCAAGTCAAGGGAAGATCATCTTTATTCAGAAATAGTATATGATGTAGAAAGGTTAATCTCATAAAGGCCCCCAACTGATGCTTAAATCATCATCAACTGATCTTCTAACTAGACAAATGACGTCTGATATCCTCTTAACTCTATGATTGAATGATACTATGATTCTAAGATACTATAAGAATAAAGAAATATCTCTGGGGCACCTGGGTGGCACAGTCAGTTGAGTATCTGACTATTGGTTTCGGCTCAGGTCGTGATCTTGCAGTCGTGGGATGAAGCCCCACATAGGACTCTGTGCTCAGTGTGGAGTTTGCTTGGGACTCTCTCTCCCTTTCCTTCTACTCTCCCCTCCCCTCCCCCCGTGCGCTCTCTCTCTCTCTTTCAAATACATAAAAGAATCTTTAAAAAGAAAAGAAAGAAAAAGAAATTACTCTCTGTCATTGTGTTCAGGCTCTGTGCTAGTGAACACGTATCTGCTTGGGCAATTATTAATTGTAATCGTGAGCTAATAACTGCTCTCAACCATTAGTTTCTTATTTGTAAAATGGGAACGATCATAATGCCCACAACTTCAGACACAATTTTTATTCCTGCCAAGGATATTCAGCCCCATCCACCTGAAAGGGCCTCAGGTAAATGCAAATACCTCACCCTCCAACACCATCAGTTTATTCTGCTTCTTGGGTGAGCAGAGGCCTCATGCAGCATTCCTTCTAAAGATCTCCTTTTCTCTCAGGTCCTTAAATCTTTACTAGGGGTCTCCCAGCCAGCATCAGTTAGGAAAGCATGGTGCAAGGGTTAAGTGATTTTCCCAAACTAGCGTGCAGTTTGGCTCTAATGACTTGTTATGTCCTTTATTCAGTCTTCAGTGATACAACGAGATATTGCCAATGTCACATGCTAGCCAACAGTTTGTGGTATTGGACCCCAGATGCTTGAGACATGATTCTTCTTCTAAAAGGTATCATCAAATACATGAACTGAAGACAGGAGCATTCTCCATTTTATAGGAAAGAAAGGTTTTCCTCTTTTAGTTTCAGACTTCATTGGAAATTTAATGTGATGTCACAATTTTATAAACAAATGATACAAATGGGAAGCAGGGAATATCCAGAATTTCTCTATGGAAATGGCTCAGAAGCACCAAATGGTTTGGAACAAGACTTGAAGCTACACTCGCCTGATTCTCCTTGAGAAATAGTAATGGTAATGCTGACTAACCCTTGGAATGATGCATTTTAAGAAGTCATAAACAGAATAATTTTAATAAAAGAATAAAATTGAGGAATAAATACATCTCACATTTTAGGGGCAAGTACTTGTTCTTAAAAAGATTTATTTTTGTTTATGTTTTAACATGTATGTATATTGGGTGCAATCGTTATCTATTTTTTCATAATAAATTGTTCTCCAAAAGAGTGCCTTAAAACAATGAAAATGTATTAACTCACAGTGGATCATTCAGTCAGGAATTTGGGAATGCCTCAGATTCTCTCATGAGGTTGCCATCAAGATGCTGGCCAGGATTAGAGTCATTTGATGGCTTGACTGGGGCTGGATGGTCTACTTCCAAGATGGCACACTCAAGTGGCTTTCCATGGGAGGCCTCAGTTCCTTACAACGTGGCAGCTGGCTTTGCCCAGAGCAAATGTTCAAAAGAAAGAGCAAAACAGAAGCCCTGATGTCTTTTATGGGTCACCTTTGGATGGCACATTCCATCAACTGCATCATTTTCTTTTGGTTACAAGAGTCATTCCTATGTAATGTGGGAAAAGACTATGGGATGGTGAAAATACCAGGACGTAGTGATCAGCTCAAGCCTTCTTGCAGGCCGGTCGCCACAAATGATTACAAGGTAAATATTTCCCTTACTATAAGTTACAATCAAAATTGGTTTGAAAAACAAAATATGCAGCTTATATAATCAGAAGACTTCACTTTGAAAACCAATTCTTTAATCATGAGTAAATTATTTCATCTTTAAGCCTAATTTTCTTATCTGAAAAATAAGATAAAAATATTTCCCTTTCTTTTTCTGCATTGACGATGGTAGTGTTAATCAAGACTATGAATAAATGTTTTGTCATAAATTAGTTTGTTCCCTTATACTCTCTAGAATATTATTAGTACTATTAATCCTTAAGTAAAACTTTAAGTAAAGCTATCACAAAGGACAAATGTTGGTTTTATTATTGCAATGAAGATTCAATTAAAATACAGAAAATTTCTGATTTTAAGGATTGACATCATGTGAAAACTAATGCTGTTTTCTCAATATGCATATCTCATCCTTTTTCTTCTTTATACTACTGGGTTTCTCATATTTTTAATATATTTGGTTTTAGGGGCACCTGGGTGGTGCAGTCGATTAGGCATCCTTGTCCAGGCTTTGGCTCAGGTCGTGATCTCAGGGTCATGAGATCGAGCTCCGCATCAGGCTCCACACTCAGTGCAGAGTCTGCTTGAGACTCTATCTCCCCCTCCTTCTGCCCCTCCCCACCGCATTCTCTCTCTCTCTAGAATAAATAAATAAATCTTTAAAATATATATATGTGTATATGTGTGTGTGTATATATATATACATATATACACATATATATATATGTGTGTGTATATATATATATATAATTTTATATACGTGTATATATATATATATATATAATTTTATGTCCCAAATAAAAAATCTGTTACTGAATTTGAACATATACTTTTATGTGATTAACACAATAGCATCCATAGGGACAATAACTATTTTCTTTTGCCCAGGCCATTGGTAAAATGGTATATCATCATATAGACATTTATTTTACTAAAATTTATCTATACTTTGTGGCAAGAAGAAGTATTAAAGTATAAAAAGAGAAAGGAAGACATAATCATAAAGAATTTACATTGTGTGGACAATCACACTTGCCTTTCCCATCAGTGAACCCCTAACGTGGCATCTACTATATTTTCTGCAATTTACTTTATATGTAAAGTATGTACTTTATATGCCAGAGTATGCAAGTCAGCCTTAATCAATCCCCAGGGAAAGATACTTAGCAGTTAGTAGTATCTGAAATCCTCTAGGAAGAAATCCACAGTAAAGAGATCACTGACTACAGCAAGCATGGTAGGGATCTTTGATCCCTAGAAGGAATGCCAGAAATTATTTTTCTTTGGTGAAATGGGTGATATTAAAGAAAATGTGATTGTCTGCAAAGAATGTATAACCCATGAGGGCTTTGCATGGATTATTTCCTCTATTAGACTGTTCACCATGACTAATTCCCTCACTTCCTTCAAATCTTTGTTCAGAAGGCTATTTGGCAATATTGTCGACTTTGACCACCCTGTTTTAAATTCTACCACCGCTTCACCCTGGAAATCTTGGTCCCTTTTACCCAGTTCTGTTTTTTCTCTTTTCCACTCTAATTGTCTTTTACTTTCTGGTTCACTGTGTTTTATTGTCTGACTTTTTCCTGTAAGCTTCATAAGGGCAGATATTCTTATCTTTTTTAAAAATGCTGGGCACCAGGGGAGCCCGGGTGGCTCAGTCACTTAAGCGTCTGACTCTTGGTTTCGGCTCAGGTCATGATCTCAGGGTCGTGAGATTGAGCCCCGTGTGGGGATCCAGGCTGGATGTGGAGCCTGCTTGGGATTCTTTCTCTCCCTTTCCCTCTGTCCCCCTAAAGATAAAAAATAGGGGTGCCTGGGTGGCTCAGTTGGTTAAGCAACTGCCTTTGGCTCAGGTCATGATCCCAGGGTCCTGGGATCAAGCCCCACATCGGGCTCCTTGCTCAGTTGGGAGCCTGCTTCTCTCTCTGCGTGCCGCTCCCCCTGCTTGTGCTCTCTCTCTCTCTGTCAAATAAATAAAAATAAAATCTTTTAAAAATATATTAAAAATAAATAAATTAAATTAAATTAAAAAATAAAATTCTGGGCACCAGGTTCTAGAACACTGCCACTCAATGGGTGATTAATAAATATTTATTGGATAAATGATTGAATAAGTACTACTTCTGTCTCCCTTTACTAATACATCTTTTTGTATCTAAAGATATATACATAGGGTATCTCTAATTTATAGAGGTTTTTTTTCTTCTCCTTTAAAATTGTCCCTTATTATCACTTCTGTGATGACTCTTTCCAGTTTACAAACATGCCTGAAGTTGGTAGACATTTTCTATCCTATAAAACAGTAATGCTCAAACCTTGGTGTGATAAGAAAAAAGCAGAGAAGTCTGCTAAAATTGCAAAATTTCAGTTGCAGTCCCCCAAATCCAATTCACTAAGTCTGGGAAGGGACCCAGACATCAACACAATAAACAATCAATCCAGATGATTTGGATACAGGTGGTCATCTGATAACAGTTGAGAGATACTTTGGGTTGCTCACAAATTGAATATGGAAAGCACCGTCTCTGAGTGATAAACGTTCCTATAGATTTTTAACTAGTAAAACTGCAGTGTTGCAGTTTGTTTTACATGGGGTGGATTAAAATAGTAAAAGACAATTTCTTTGTCTTCTGGTGCAGTTATTGATCTCTTATATTGATTTATGTTAAATAGTTATGTGATAATTAACAAAATAATTTCCAGTTCAGCGAGAGAAGGTTTCTCTGTCTTGACTGATTTTCATGTATAAGTAAAATTTAAGTTCTACCTTTAAGAGTAAAACTTGTAATTACCCCCAAGTCTTGTTGTTTTAGAATTGGTAATTAAAATGCAGTCATTTATTTTCCAGAGAATTCCAATGATTAGTACAACTTAAACATATGCCTGTCAAGGCTGCTGTAGCTACATTATCAATTCAGACTCTCATCTCAATTTATGGAACTCTTTGCAAAGTTATTATGTTCTATTTTTTAGGCTAAATCCCATTTTATTTGCAGCAGTAATTATTTTAACTGATCTTGACAGGAAGATGTAGATGAATCTCTCTGTTGCAAAAGAAAATTTATCACCCTTGGCATACATAGAATCTATCTACCTGCCCAAAATATTTTCATCTGTACAAAAAAATTTGAGCTACCATAGAAAGATAAAATAAATAACAATGTGACATAACATAAAAGCAAGTTAGAGTAGAAGTGAGGTAAGGTTCCGACCACTTTCCATTTTTATATCTAACTCCCTATTATTAACTTTTTGACTATTTCTTCAGTAGAGCTTCTTAAAAAACGTGAGCACTACTGAAGTTTAAAGTAAGGAGCAAAGGATTTATGTCTAAAAATTGCATTAAAAATGTGAATTTGCTTCCTTCTGGCTATAGACATGACAATATTTTCTGCAAAGAAAAATGAAGAGCTGAAGTGCTTCCCTCTTAAACAAAACACAGAAAAAAGTCACTTTTAACTGAGATATTATTGTGAATATATTTGAATTATTCAGATTTTCTCAGAAATATCCCACTTAGTTGTTTGGACTCCACCCACTTGAGATTATGCTGGGGTTACAGTCGTTTTAGTTTGGTTCCTCTAGTAGAGGGACACAGCACTGGTCTGGAAATCAATTTTATTGGCACTTACTGAACACATATCATACAGGAAGTACGTGCTTAATGCTGGCAGGGAAGAGGAAAGTGCAGATAAATGAACAGACACTACGGTAAACATTGTATCAAACTAAGTAATACAACCAGAATCAACAATAAGTTTGTAGACTGCTGATTCCACACAGATAATTTTATATATATTTTCAACAGACCGTAACTCCCACCCTTGTAATGAGAATTAGCTGAGTAGCCCCCCCCCCCAAAAAAAAACATCAGTTGTTTTTTGTTTTGTTTTGTTTTTTGGATTCATCAGGGATCTGAGGACATGAGGACATAAAGTCACCATTATTCTGCTATTGTCATCCCTTGCTATTTGTCAAGTTTTGTGTTAAGAACTTGATAGATGTTACCCAAGCTGTTTCTAATTGTTTGATTCCCCAGTGATTTTTAAATTTCACCTGTATAGAAGGGGCAGAATCTGGGAACCAAAGTGCTCCAGTGGAAAAAAGAGACGTGAAAGGTGAAAGGGCAGCAGAAACTTCTTTCCCCTCCTGCCACCCAGGGGATATGTCACAGAGTTTGACAGATCCATTGCTTGTTTGTTTGTTTTATTTATTCAAATTCAAGTTAGTTAACATATAGTGTATTATTAGTTTCAGGGGTGGAATTTAGTGATTCATCAGTTGCATATTACAGCCAGTGCTCATTCCATCACGTGCCCTCCTTAATGCCCATCACCCAGTTACCCCATCACCCCACCCACCTCGCCTCCAGCAACACTCAGTTTCCTTCCTAGACTTAAGATTCTCTTATGGTTTGTCTCCCTCTCTAATTTAATCTCATTTTTCCTTCCCTTCCCCTTTGTTCATCTGTTTTGTTTCTAAAATTCCACATATGAGTGAAATCATATGGTGTTTGTATTTCTCTGACATATTTCACTTAACATAATATGCTCTAGTTCCATTCACATCATTGCAAATGGCAGGATCTCATTCTTTTTGATGGCTGAGTAATATTCCATCATTCCAACATATATACACCACATCTTCTTTATCCATTCATCCATCAATGGACATCGGGGCTCTTTCCATAATTTGGCTACTGTGGACACCAGTGGTATAAACATTGGGGTGCAGGTGCCCCTTCGGATCAATACATTTGTATCTTTGGGGTAAATACCCAGTAGTGCAATTGCTAGGTTGTAGGGTAGCTCCATTTTCAACTTTCTGAGGAACCTCCATACTGTTTTCCAGAGTGGTTGCACCAGCTTGCCTTCCCACCAACAGTGTAGGAGGGTTCCCCTTTCTCCGCATCCTCACCAACATCTGTTGTTTCCTGACTTGTTAATTTTAGCCATTGTGACTGGTGTGAGGTGGTATCTCATTGTGGTTTTGATTTGTATTTCCCTGATGATGAGTAATGTTGAGGATTTTTTCATGTGTCTCTTAGTCATCTGAACATCTTCTTTGGAGAAGTGTCTGTTCATGTCTTCTGCCCATTTCTTGACTGGATTTTTTTTATTTTTGGGGTGTTGAGTTTGATAAGTTCTTTATAGATTCTGGATACTAGCTCTTTATCCAATATGTCATTTGCAAATATCTTCTCCCATTCTGTAGGTTGTCTTTTAGTTTTGTTGACTGTTTCCTTCACTGTGCAGAAGCTTTTAATCTTGATGAAGTCCCAGTAGTTCAGTTTTGCTTTTGTTCCCCTTGCCTCCAGGGACATGCCTAGCAAGAAGTTGCTGCGGTTGATGTCAAAGTGGTTGTTGCCTATGTTCTCCTCAAGGATTTTGGTGGATTCTTACCTCACATTTGGGTCTTTCATCCAGCAGATATGTTGTTTTGCAATGGCCAGTGATTTGGGGGGTAAATACCCTCTCAGGGCTGCAGGTACCTCTGACCATTGGTAGTCCCTATGTCAGCCTTCCCTGAATGTTGCTCCCTCCACCTTGCCTTTGATGAATTTCTGGTACAAAATTCCTTTCTTCATGAATCCTGGAAGATTTATGTTTTCCAGAGTGTATGTAGACACTGATTCTTATAAACTATTTCCTTTGCAGTGAGTTTAAGTATGTTTAAACTATGTTCAGATTTAATCAAATATATTAATTTACATGTATTGTATATGCACACCACACACACCACACATATAGTTTTTCTTTTTTTCTAGACAGTCCACAACACCAGAGTTACCTCAGACTGAAAAAGAACATGGTAAATGTTCATAGTAAATGTTTAAGTGACCTTTTATATAGATAAAATACACTGAAAATGTCGGAGTCAAAATAGAGAATGGTATTTAAATCAATACCTTTATATTGAGGAAACAGTATAAACAGACTTGCTTTTTTTAAATTAATTTTATTTTATTATGTTATGTTAGTCACCATACATTACATCATTAGTTTTTGATGTAGTGTTCCATGATTCATTGTGTATAACACCCAGTGCTCCATACAATATGTGCCCTCCTTAATAACCATTACCAGGCTAACCCATTCCCCCACCCTCCTCCCCTTTGAAACCCTCAGTTTGTTTCTCAGAGTCCATAGTCTCTCATGGTTCGTCTCCCCCTCCAATTTCCCCCCCTTCATTTTTCCCTTCCTACTATCTTCCTTTTTTTTTTTTTTTTTTAACATATAGTGTATTATTAGTTTCAGAGGTACGGGTCTGTGATTCATCAGTCTTACAATTCACAGTGCTCACTATAGCACATACTCTCCCCAATGACCATCACCCAGCCACCCCATCCCTCTCACCCCCCTCCAGTCCAGCAACCCTCAGTTTGTTTCTTGAGATTAAGAGTCTCTTATGGTTTGTCTCCCTTTCTGGTTTCACCTTGTTTCATTTTTTCCACCCTTCCCCTATGATCCTCTGTCTTGTTTCTCAAATTCCTCATATCAGTGAGGTCATATGATACTTGTCTTTCTCTGATTGACTTATTTCACTTAGCATAATACCCTCTAGTTCCATCCACATCATTGCAAATGGCAAGATTTCATTTTTTTTCATGGCCGCATAATGTTCCATTGTATATATATACCACTTCTTCTTTATCCAGTCATCTGTCGATGGACATCTTGGCTCTTTCCATAGTTTGACTATTGTGGACATTGCTGCTATAAACATTGGGGTGCACATACCCCTTTGGATCACTACATTTGTATTGTTGGGGTAAATACCCAGTAATGCAAGTGCTGGGTCATAAGGTAGCTCTACGTTCAACTTTTGGAGGAACCTCCATACTGTTTTCCAGAGTGGCTGCACCAGCTTGCATTCCCACCAACAGTGTAGGAGGGTTCCCCTTTTTCTGCATCCTCACCAACATCTGCCATGTCCTGACTTGTTAATTTTAGCCATTCTGACTGGTGTGAGGTGGTATCTCATTGAGGTTTTGATTTGGATTTCCCTGATGCCGAGTGATGTTGAGCACTTTTTCATGTGTCTGTTGACCATTTGGATGTCTTCTTTGCAGAAATGTCTGTTCATGTCTTCTGCCCATTTCTTGATTGGATTATTTGTTCTTTGGGTGTTGAGTTTGATAAGTTCTTTATAGATTTTGGATACTAGCCCTTTACCTGAAATGCCATTTGCAAATATCTTCTCCCATTCTGTCTGTTGTCTTTTGGTTTTGTTGACTGTTTCCTTTGATGTGCAAAAGCTTTTATCTTGATAAAGTCCCAGTAGTTCATTTTTGCCCTTACTTCCCTTGCCTTTGGCCATGTGTCTGGCAAAAGTTGCTGTGGCTGAGGTCAAAGAGGTTGCTGCCTGTGTTCTCCTCCAGGATTTTGATGGATTCCTGTCCCACATTTAGGTCTTTCATCCATTTTGAGTCTATTTTTGTGTGTGGTGTAAGGAAATGGTCCAGTTTCATTCTTCTGCATGTGCCTGTCCAATTTTCCCAACACCATTTGTTGAAGAGACTGTCTTTTTTCCATTGGACATTCTTTCCTGCTTTGTCAAACATTAGTTAACCATAGAGTTGAGGGTCCATTTCTGGGCTCTCTATTCTGTTCCATTGATCTATGTGTCTGTTTTTGTGCCAGTACCATACTGTCTTGATGATGATTACAGTTTTGTAATAGAGCTTGAAGTCCGGAATTGTGGTGCCACCATCTTTGCTTTTCTTTTCAACATTCCTCTGGCTATTGGGGGTCTTTTCTGGTTCCATACAAATTTTAGGATTATTTTTTCCATTTCATTGGAAAAAGTTGATGGTATTTTGATAGGGATTGCATTAAATGTGTAGATTGCTCTAGGTAGCATAGACATTTTCACAATATTTGTTCTTCCAATCCATGATTATGGAACTTTTTTCCATTTCTTTTTGTCTTCCTCAATTTCTTTCATGAGTATCCTGTAGTTTTCTGAGTCAGATTTTTTATCTCTTTGTTAGATTTATTCCTAGGAATCTTATGGTTTGGGGTGCAATTGTAAATGGGATTGACTCCTTAATTTCTCTTTCTTCTGTCTTGTTGTTGGTGTATAGAAATGCCACTGATTTCTGTGCATTGATTTTATATCCTGCCACTTTACTGAATTCCTGTATGAGTTCTAGCAGTTTTGGGGTAGAGTCTTTGGGGTTTTCCACATAAAGTATCATATCATCTGCAAATGAGAGTTTGACTTGGCCGATTCGGATGCCTTTTATTTTTTTTGTTGTCAGATTGCTGAGGCTAGTACTTCTAGTACTATGTTGAACAGCAGTGGTGATAGTGGACATCCCTGCCGTGTTCCTGACCTTAGGGGGAAAGCTCTCAGTTTTTCCCCATTGAGAGTGATATTCACTGTGGGTTTTTCATAGATGGCTTTTATAATATTGAGATATGTACCCTCTATACCTACATTCTAAAGAGTTTTAATCAAGAAAGGATGCTATACTTTGTCAAATGCTTTTTCTGCATCTATTGAGAGGATCATATGGTTCTTGTTCTTTCTTTTTTTTTAATATATTGTATCACATGGATTGGTTTGCAGATGCTGAACCAGCCTTGCAGCCCTGGAATAAATCCCACTTGGTCGTGGTGAGTAATCCTTTTAATGTACTGTTGGATCCTATTGGCTAGTATTTTGGTGAGAATTCTTGCATCCATGTTCATCAGGGATATTGGTCTGTAGTTCTCCTTTTTGATGGGGTCTTTGATTTTCAGATCAAGGTAATGCTGACTTCATAAAATGAGTTTGGAAGTTTTCCTTCCGTTTCTATTTTTTGGAACAGTTTCAGAAGAATAGGTATTAATTCTTCTTTAAATGTTTGGTAGAATTCCCCAGGGAAGCCATCTGGCCCTGGGCTCTTGTTTGTTGGGAGATTTTTGATTACTGCTTCAATTTCCTTACTGGTTATGGGTCTGTTCAGGTTTTCTGTTTCTTCCTGATTCAGTTTTGGTAGTTTATACATCTCTAGAAATACCTCCATTTCTTCCAGACTGCCTAATTTGCTGGCATAGAGTTGCTCATAATTTGTTCTTAAAATTGTTTGTATTTCTTTCGTGTTGGTTGTGGTCTTTCCTCTTTCCTTCATGATTTTATTTATTTGGATCATTTTTCTTTTTGATAAGTCTGGTCAGGGGTTTATCAATCTTATTAATTCTTTCAAAGAACCAGCTCCTAGTTTTGTTGATCTGTTCTATTCTTTTGGTTTCTATTTCATTGATTTCTGCTCTGAACTTTATTATTTCTTTTCTCCTGCTGGGTTTATGCTTTATTTGCTGTTCTTTCCCCACCTCCTTTAGGTGTAGGGTTAGGTTGTGTATTTGAGACCTTTCTTGTTTCTTGAGAAAGGCTTGTATTGCTATATACTTTCCTCTTAGGACTGCCTTTGCTGCATCCCAAAGATTTTGAATAGTTGTGTTTTCATTTTCATTGGTTTCCATGAATTTTTTAAATTCTTCTTTAATTTCCTGGTTAACCCATTCATTCTTTAGTAGGATGCTCTTTAGCCTCCATGTATTTGAGTTCTTTCTGACTTTCCTCTTGTGATTTTTTTTTTTTTTTAGATTTTATTTATTCATTTGAGACACAGAGAGAGAGAGAGAGCATGAGTGGGGGAGAGGCAGAAGGAGAGGGAGAAGCAGGCTCCCCGCTGAGTCAGGAGCCCAATGTGGGGCTCTATCCCGGGACCCTGGGATCATGACCTGAACCAAAGGCAGGCGCTTAACAATCTGGGCCACTCAGGTGCCCCATCCTCTTGTGATTAAGTTCTAGTTTCAAAGCACTGTGGTCCGAAAATATGCAGGGAGTGATCCCAATCCCTTGGTACCAGTTGAGACCTGATTTGTGACCCAGGATGTGATCTAGTCTGGAGGATGTTCCATGTGCACTAGAGAAGAATATGTATTCTGTAGCTTTGTGGTGGAATGTTCTGAATATATCTGTGAAGTTCATCTGGTCCAGCGTGTCATTTAAAGCCCTTAATTCCTTGTTGATCTTTTGCTTAGATGATCTGTTCCTTTCAGTGAGGGGGGTTGTTAAAATCCCCTACCATTATTGTATTGTTGTCGATGTGTTCCTTTGATTTTGTTATTAATTGGCTTATATAATTGCTCCTCCCATGTTAGGGGCATAGATATTTACAATTGTTATATTTTCTTGTTGGATAGACCCTTTAAGTAGGATATAGTGTCCTTCCTCATCTCTTATTATAGTCTTTGGTTTAAAATCGAATTTGTCTGATATAAGAATTGCCACCCCAGCTTTCTTTTGATGTCCATTAGCATGGTAAATGGTTTTCCATCCCCTCACTTTAAATCTGGAGGTGTCTTTGGTTCTAAAATGAGTCTCTTGCAGGCAGCATATCGATGCAAACAGACTTGCCTTTATTTGCAAAGTTTATAGAGAATTTTGAAAGCTTGAAAGAAAAGATCTCTGAAGATAATAGGTAAACAGATTTATGTTTAGGTTAAATTAAAACAATTCCTTACAATAGTAGGTGTCCTGAATTTTATTGGCCTTTAGCTATTATATCCATAGGTCCTTTTGATCTGTTCTGCCAACAAAATGCTCCGATGATATTGTGTAAATTATATTTGAGTACGGATGACAGAGGAGAATCACAGAAGGTGGCATATGCCTGTGTCCCCAAGCAGAATCTGGAATTACATTTGATAGAGATGTAAGTTAAACTTCAATACATCTCATGTTTTTTGGATGGTCTTGCTTTTATTTATTCTAACATGAATATGTACAACAAACAATATTATCTATACCCTTGAGGAGCTCAGAGATTATTTTCAAATTGCCCTTTTCTTAGTCCATGGCCTAATTCAGAAAAGCTCCAACAAGCACATTTGCTCAGATGTTATAATGGTTAGGATACAAATTACTTGACAACCTCATCATATAGCTGTAGTAACATGGGTAGGCTCTGTTTCAGTCCATATCCCGGGATGTATAGCTCCATCAAACTAAGAAATGGCAGTAATATAAGAACATGTGTTGTAAATGGGGTAGTTTAGCAAAGCATTTAACGATAATTTTGCTGGAGATTGCAGTAGAGGGAACAAGAAGTTCACATTTCAGGCCCGCAGTGCTCTCTCTTGTAAACATCTACAACGAGGTGATTAAAGGATCATTTGCTCTTTATGTCTACCATTTCACCATTTGAGGCTTTGTACACCAACTTATAGCAGCAAATGATTATGGTTCAGAAGACAGCTACCTTTTATTTCTTGTGATGTATTTTTAAGGGAAGTGCAGAAGGTCATTTATCTAGAGTGAATGCAATAGCTGAGAATATTTGTTGGCTGGAAAATCAGATTATGGCTGCTAATCTGATGTGTACATAACAAATCAAAGTGCAAAAGATCTTAATGCAAAAGAGCTTTCACCAAGTATACTAGAAACTGTATGTTGCTTTATTTAATGTTCAAAGAAACAACTTCAATTTCTGAGTTAAAGGTATAGTTTGTGATCATTTTTTAAGGCAATAGAAAATGTAAGTATAAAACACAAAAGCACATATTTAAAGGTGTATTCATCGTGATTTTTAAATCATTCTCTCTGTAGATGAGGTGCACGATATAAATTGTAATCGATAGCTAAATCTATAGGATTCTAAAGCGTTAAGTGGTCTTCATGGGTGATGAACACTTCCTTTTTTACCAAAACAGTGACATTCAGAGTTGAATTCTAAGGTGTGTGTCTGTGGCTAAACACTGAAGATCAGAAGGCAAGCCCCTTACTCAAGGTGAGGGCCTCAGTGAGTCCTCTTGAAGACAGGTCCCCGCTGGAATCAGAAGAGGAGGAAGGGGGGGCCACAAAGCCCTGTAGTTGAGGGTGTAGTCCAGATTAATCACATGGCAAGTGCCCTTGTCCTGTGGGAAATTAATAACAGACACGTGTGCAAGGTCTGAAGTTTGGGGTGTTGGTATAATACGCACTATGTTTCAGAGTGAAGGAGATGCTGGAGCTGCTCCAGTCTCCAAATCCAAGGTGGGTCTGCTGCTACACCAGATGGTGGACAATGGTTTTAAACACAGACCCATATTTCTCATTAAGAAGAAAGAAAAAAAATGCAGGGTGGCCTATCAGTGATGGTAGGAAGAAAACATGAAACCCCCTTGCCTTAGAGTTCCTTTCTCTGAAAATATTTGATAAATGTATCTTTTAGGAGCTCGCCTTTGAAGCAGAACCATATTTGGTTCACTTGTCTTCCGATGTATCTCCAGGTTGGCATCTAGTGTCTCTCTTCAGAAAGAGTTCTTTCTGAAACATGAGAAGTCATTATGTGGCCATGGACTATCTTTTTAACATACAAGAGTTTTATGAGGCTTTAACTGGTTGATTGGTTTTTAGTCATTTTTTCTCCAGTTCTTGAATTCTATATTATTGTATTTTAACTTCCTAGATTTTCTACTCTTTCTCTCCAAATTCCCTTCTAGAATCTGTTTCTGTAGAATAGCTCTGGAAGTCTCCTTCTTGGGTTGCAGGGTTAAACAGATGACATACTTGTGCTTTTCTGTCCTTGGGTTAGCTTCACGTATGACTCTTTTCCCCCTGAGAGTTCAGTAATCCTCCATAGAACTTACAATATTTCCATCGAAATGCACCTTTCAGTTATTTTCATACTCTTTTCTTTATTCCCAAATTGACTTGGAGATTTTCCACTAGAATGTTTTCAAGCCCCCTTAGTGTTTGCTTAAGCAGAGACACTTCCTTAGAGTGAATATTTTATCTGGTTTCTCTAAAAACTGTCCTTACTCTTTGATTGTCTAAAATCACACCATGAAGTTTTTTAAATTTTTTTGACATGATTTCAAACATTTCCCAGTTTACTGTTCATGAAGATGATAAATTCTCTTCATCATCAGGTGGAGTTCTGAAAACAACAACAAAATAGTAATGATTATAGGCTCTCAGAAAATTCTGGAAAACCAAGCCAGCCTTTGGTGCTTAGGATTATATTTTATACTCATCAGGGCGCCTGGGTGGCTCAGATGGTTAAGTGTCTGCCTTCGGCTCTGGTCATGATCCCAGGGCCCTGGGATCGAGTCCTGCATCAGCCTCCCTGCTAGGTGGGGAGCCTGCTTCTCCCTCTGCCTCTGCCTCTCTGTCTCTCTGACTCTCATGAATAAATAAATTAAAAAAAAAACTTTTATACTCATCATATATTTCATTATATACATTTTAATTAAAAAGGATTACATTTAAACGTGTTTTGAGGCTTTGATCTCTCTTGGCCAACATTATCTCAAATGGTCACCTTCCTCCAGTATATATAAACCCTTCCTAGATATTTCCACTCCAAGATTATCATTCAGCTCTCTTGCCGCCTTGTTTTCTGCGGAGTAGTGTGCTTCACTCATTAACATTGGCTTTCAGGGGTATCTTGGGTTATTTTTCTTGTTGGCTGCCACTGGCCAGTAGGTCACTTTCTTCCTGTGAAATCTGCTTCTAACTGGATTGTGGAGCTTTACCTGGGGCACAGAAGTGTTGTGCTTCTCATTTCTTTCTTTTTTTTTTTTTTTTTTTAAAGATTTATTTATTTATTTATTTATTTGGCAGAGAGAGACACAGCGAGAGAGGGAACACAAGCAGGGGGAGTGGGAGAGGGAGAAGCAGGCTCCCCGCGGAGCAGGGAGCCCGATGTGGGGCTCGATCCCAGGACCCTGGGATCATGACCTGAGCCGAAGGCAGTCGCTCAACCGACTGAGCCACCCAGGTGCCCTTGTGCTTCTCATTTCTATGGTAGGTTTCAACTTTGGCTCTATGGCTGGTGCAGTTTTCCTGGTAGCCCCATATAAAATCAGATCAGGCTGTGAACAGCTAAAAACTGGGCTAGGAAGATGGCTGAGGCATTAGAAATTCCAGAGAAGCCCCACAGTAGCCAGTGTGGCAAAGGCTGGTCTGAAGCCTGAGACCATGACTTTCTTAAACTCATCTGTGAATTCCCAAAGAGATATAACCAAAACACAGTAGATGCATCAATACTTCAGTAACTCAAAAGAAAGCTGGAAGGGGAAATAAACCCATTTTTAAAATAATGGAATAGGCAGAAGACAAGGGATACTGGGGGGACCTAAATCCAAACATATAAATAATCACTGTAAATTATCTGAACATACTAGTTAAAAAGCGGACACTCTTAGATTGGATAATAAAGGAATACCTGACTATATGTAGTCTACAAGAAAGTTCCTTTTGTGTAATGGAATAAGTAGACTATAAGAAGAAGAATGGGGGAAAATAGGCCATCCAAACTCTAATCAAAGAGCTGCAGTGGCTCTATTATCTGAGAAATTAGACTTCAGAAGAAAATTTTCAGTTATAAAAAGTCATATTACATTGTGATGAAAAGGTCAGTTTGCCAGGGAGACGTAACAATCCTAAATAATTATGCATATAAAAACAGAGCTTTAAAATGCATTTAAAAAAAAACAGAAAGAAATGAAAACAGCAATAGGATAACCCACAGTTTTAGTTGGAGACTTTAACACTCCTCTGTCAATAATAGACCTAATAGACATAAAACCAGCAAGGATATACAAGAACAAAGACCACGATCAACCAACTGGATCTATTAGACATTTACAGAACCCTACACACACCACCAGAAAAATATTCTCTTCAAGTTTTTCCAGAATATTTACCAAGGTAGATCATATCCTAGGCCGTGAAACAAACCTTGAAAAATGTAGAATTGAAGTCATACAAAGTATGTTCTCTGACTATAATGGAAATAAACTAGAAATAAATAACAGAAGATCCCCAAACACTTTAAAACTAGACTGTACACTCCTATACAATACATTGGTTGAAGGCAAAGTCTCGGAGGAAGTTAGAAAATACTTTTAACTGCACAAAAATGAAAATATGGCATATCAAATTTTGTGGGATACAGCTAAAGAGTGATTAGCAGGAAATTCATTGCATTAAATTGCTTATATTAGAAAAAGAAAAAATCAAAAGCAAATATCTGAGCTTAAGAAACCAGTAAAAGAAGAGCAAAATAAAGCCAAAGAAAGCTGATGGAAGGAAATAAAGATAGGAGCAAAAATGAGTAACATTGAAAACAGGAAAACAAAATCAATGAAATAAAAAAGATGATTCTTTAAAAGATCAATAAAACTGATAAACCTCTAGCAAGACTGACAAAGATAAAAGGGGAGAAGACACAAATTTCAGAGATGAAACCGACCAATGCCAGGGATAAAAATTAATACTGAAAAAAAAACTGCGTACATGAATACAACAATTTACATGAAATAGACTTAGTCTTTGAAAACCACAAACTCAATTACGTGAAATAGATATTCTGAATAGTCTTATAATTACTAGAGAGATTAAATCTGTAATTAAAGAGTAGGTGGTGGGGTAACAGATCATCAGTACTGAAAGGAGATATGAGAGAAAAATCAAACATGACAGTTCAAAACTTCTTAGCCAAACCTTTCATTGCTGTATAAAGTTAGTAGAAAAGTAATAGACTAAAAATTGTGTATATATTTTTGTATCTGTATGATAGTCTTAATTTTACATTTAAAAAATGTTCTTGAAGAGCAGGTTTAATCATGAATATATTTAGAACCAAAGCAAGGTAGTGTAAGATTGTTAACATAGTATAAAATACGATTTCCAGTTAAATGTGAATTTCTGATAATCAACAAGTAATTTCTTTTAGGATAAATATGTCCCATGAGAGATTTGGGACATACTCCAAATAAAACAAGACACACAAAATCAAGTACTCAGGAAATTAAAAACCATCTGCTAAAGAACAAAGCACTTCATATAGTATTTCACCCAACAATTTCAGGAAGTCCACAATTTATAAATAATCTATCTAGAAAAATTTTTTTATTAGATGAAATAGAGGATAGAAGAAAAAAAGTACCTCCCAGTTATTAGCTAATCTTCTTAACATTGACGATATTGTCACCAAACATAAATCAGATAATGAAGAATAAAATGTCTTTAAGATGCTAAAGAAAGCATTACTAAGTAATAAAAATCACAAAGCAGCCAAGAAATGGCTCTAAATCATTCTGCAATATCTGAAAACACATGACAATATCTGAAATCTTTGGGCAATGTGCTGATATGGCAGAAGATACAGCCAAGACAGGTTTCCACGTGTGGTGGTGCCCCTTTCTCTGCGGTTTCCCTTTCTGTGGTTTAAGTTACCTGAGGTCACAAGGTCAGCCGAGGTCCAAAGCAGATGTCCTCCTAGAATTCTCAGGTGACTAGTGGTCTAACACTATGTCACACGGTCTAGTCGTTCACCTCTTTTCGCCTCATTACGTAGGCATTTTTATCATCACGAGAAGGGCGAGGACAGCACAATATTTAGAGAGAGCCCACACTCGTGCTACCTTTATTACAATAGATTATAATTGTTCTATTTTATTATGAATTATTGTCAATTTATTACCATGCCTAATTTATAAATTAAAATTAATCATAGGTATGTATGTATAGGAAAAAAATATATGTATAAGATTTTGTACTGTTTGTGATTTTGGGCATCCGCTGGGGGTTTTGGACTGTATCCCTCATAGATAATGGGGACTACTGTTCTTTTTAACTTTTTAACTTTGAACTGACTAATAAATCAGCTCTTGTAGTTTCTAGCACTTTGTCGTCACTTTCTATTTCCTACCATCAATACTACAAAATGAAAGATTCTACGTGAATGATAGATACCACAAAAATGAAAGATACCACAAAATGAGAGATTCTAAGGCTCTTTACTTGTTTCTGGGAGAAAACAATCACTTAATTGCTCATGAACTCTGTTTCTAGATGGTGTTGTCATTGGATAAGTGAGTTCACATGTCATTGGAGCATAAGTGTCGATGGGGATAAGCGATAACTTTCAGAGTATCCAAAAAGTTACAATAGCAAATATGAGCATCTTGTTAAAACACCGAATGAATAAAGGACGATCATTGCACAAGTTCCTGACATGCTGATTTATAGGGTTGTTGAAGAGATATGATGGAATTGGGTAATGTTATTCAGAAAAAGCATTATTGAAGTGTTAAAAGAATACCAAAGGACATGCTTGTATAAGAGCTAAATTGTGTTCTAATGTGGCGAGTCCCAATTTGTTGATAATATAGTTTTCATTTTGCCTAATGGGGAAGTTAAAGTTTGGATCTAGAGCCTAATGTTCTGGACACAAGAAAGTAACCGTCATTCTGAGCGCTATGACCAGATTCCCTCCTTCTCTACTTTTGCCTGAAGCAGAACTCGGCTTCTCCAAATATGTGCTAAATGGGATTATTCCCTATTGGTTTTAAGGAATGCAAAATTATTCATGTGTTCAATGTAACAAATGCTTAGCCCACTTGATCTTTCATCTGTGGTGATCATTCCAAGTCTCAATAGATTTATACGATAAAATACAAACAAGGGATACTATTTTTAGTTTTAGATAAAGTATGCGTATCAGAAGAGAGTTCTCCTACAACTGTTTTAAGCCTTTTTTGCCCTTAGAGGCACTCAATATAGGAATCGGCAATACCCAGATCCCCTACAGCTAGATGACTTTGTGTATTATTGCTGGCTTTGCTAATTTACAGAATCCGGGCACACTACCCTTGGGGGACAGAACTCGAAATTAGAAACTGTAAGTGTAAGGAGAGGAATAGTAAGTTTAAGGAGTTTAATACCATTGTGCAATAGCGGTGAACCTTAGAGTTCATTGTCCTGTAGCTAGTCAAATCCCCATGTGTCTTAACAGGTTTACCTCCTAACCATCCACACAGTGGAGGACCATTAAGGATCTATTAGTAATTCCTAAGTTTTAAGTATTCGCTGTCATAGAAACATTCTCTCCTAAATGCATATTTCTCTCAGTCAGCAGATGGATAATGGGAAATATAAAAATGTAGTCTTATTTGAGGGTTTAGAAAAGTTTGCCCTGAATATAGATATACTTCCCTTGTCAAGAGGTTACAATCTGAGTTTCAGTGTAAGTCAGCTGTCGAATGTAGGGATCGATCTGGGGCCAGCTAATTGGGTTTTGCTGGTAAACCACAGTTACCATTAGTGCCTTTTCTCTGAGCTTGCAGACAAATTTTACAGTTTGCATTAGAATGTTCTTATGGACACAGTACAGAGATGCTTTCTGTTAGAACTTTGATGGTCAATTAACTGGGGAAATGGTTTACTTTAGAATCCTCACCAGGGATTGCTCTGATAGGGTCAAGGTATGGAGCTAAGGGATTTGGTCCTATGACTGAAGCTTAGTCATTGGTTTAAGATTGTCCTCACTTTTCTGAATGGGCAGACGCAGCTCATTATATGACACAGATCAAGGAGATCTGTTAATGCTCTGAAATTGTAAGCAAAGTGCCATGTGAATGCCCTTTTTTATGAAATCCAGGAATTGATTATCAAAGGAGTTCGTAAAATTATTTAAAATGTTAGAGTTCTCAAGAATCCTTTTAAAAAAGTAATTACTTCAAGATTCAGCTCTTCTAATTCTAGGAAGCCCTGAGTGATAAAAACTTAGAAATATAAATGAAACTCCTTGAAAGCCTTTCCATGCTAGCAATGGCTCATCACAACGATTCAACATTTCAGTTAAGTCATAGACCTAGGATGGGAAAAACCCAGTGGTTTCCAGTTCATGTCTTTTAAATGTTTGTTAAATGTGTCAGTTGGTTAAATAATCAGATGTTTTTTTTTTTCATTAGTATAACAGAGATTCTGATTGTTTACCACACTGACAGTAGTCTTCATATTTATTCATTTGCTCATTTTTAAGAAGAAAATATTTATCGACAAGGCATGATGCAAGGCCCAGTGTCCATTGATCAATGTAGACAGACTCTCTTCCCTGGCTTGGGCTATTGCTAAAGAAATGATGATTATATGAGCAGTGACAATTGGCTGATATAAATGCCACAAGGGAGACATTACACTGTGTTGTAAGAGTAGTTTGCTGCATCCTCCAACTGCATCCAGGAGTGAAGGAAGACTGTTCGAGGGAAACGATACTTTAGTTGATACCTGAGGGATGTTGAACCATGGGGCAGGGTTAAGAAGAGGGAAAGAATATTCCAAGTGGAGGAAACAGAAATGTGTTCATAGCATATATGATTTGACAAATCTATATTTAGTCCATTTTTATTTTGTACTCAATAAAATGGAAGAAATTTAATTATTTTTCTAATAATTATTTTTTAAAGATTTTATTTATTTATTTATTTACTTATTTATTTGGGGGGGGTGGTAGGGGCAGAGGGAGAGGGGGAATCTCAAATAGACTCCATGCAGCATGGGGCCCAATATGAGGCTTGATCTCAGGACCTTGAGAGCATGACCTGATTGAAACCAAGAGTCGATTGCTTAACCAACTGAGCCAGCCACCCAGGTGCCCCTATTTTTCTAATGATAATTATAAGAAAATGTCATGCTTGTATTGTCTTTAAGCAATTCCCAGACAAGATCGAGTACTATGGGATTAGAGGAGAGGCACTTATTAACTAGGAGTAAAGAGTATGTTAATCCCTGTATCTATCTATCATCTATCTATCTGTGTGCCTATCATCTCTCTATCTTTTGTCTGTCCATCCACTCTATCATCGATCTATCTATCCATCTATCTCTATTATTGATCTATCAATCTATCTATCCATCTATGTCTATCATTGATATGTCATCTATTAAGAGACAGAGGAACTGAGAAAAAGAGTGAGACTTAAAGAGATTACTGATTCAGAAACCAATGAACTTATTTTAACCCAAGGGAAAAATGTGAAGCTGGTAAATTTCACTTACAGAAGATACGAGAGAAAACAAGCATGTGAAAGAATCAAATCCCACAGGCATAGGTTTGCATTGGGGAAAATCAAGGAGCTTCTCTTTCCTATGAAATTCTGAGCTGTGAGCTTTGAAAAGTGACAGATCTAGAGGAGAAGAAAAGACCTGTTGCACAAAACACTATTCAAATGAATTTGGATAATTGATTCTTTTTTGTTTTCTGAGTAAATTTTGTTATTTTTCTTTTAATTTTAAACCAAGATCTAATTATTATTAAGAAATTATATTTCTTATATTTATTTTTTTATATTATTTTTATATAAAATTTATATAATATTTTTATATAATATATATTATTTTTATATAATTTATATTATTTTTATATAATTAAATTATATTTAATTATATAAAATATAATTAAATTATTATTACTATTAAGAGACATACCAAAATGACAACTGAAAAGTCAAGTATGCATTTAGTTTATAAGATAAAGCAACAAGTTTGTAAGATAAAGCAACTTATAAAATAAGATATATTTTGTATTTTGGTATGAGGGGGAAAGAGTGATGTTGAATTTCATTTAAAGTTTTCACACATTTTATTCATATTGTTTCTCTGATTCTTTTCCTTCCTTATAATTAGGGAATAACAAAGACTAGATATGAAATATTTGTTTATTTTTGAATCTTTTAAACTAAATGTATTGTTCTGATTCATTCCATGTATGCAGTTTTGGCTAAAGAAAAACCAAGACCACTTTGCCTCTACTTTGCAACTTCACAGGTTCATTGAAGAGATCACTGAAGTCAAAATGGCCTGGATGGATCCTTTTCTTATGGAGAAGCAGACCACCTAAAACATCCTGAGATTTTTACTGCCATTTTCAACTCCTCCTGGAGCCAGTATTCAAAGCAGAGGAATCTCAATGTTATTCACTTTCAAATCATTTTTCTTCCCAACCTAAATCTTTTAATGATGTGCATCATTCTCACTGTCAAAATGGCTGGCTGCCAATGCTTCCTTTAGCAATTTAGAGTATAGTACAATAGCACCAAATACCATAAGATACCTTGGAATAAACCTAACCAAAGAGGTAAAGGATCTATACTCTAGGAACTACAGAACACTCATGAAAGAAATTGAAGAAGACACAAAAAGATGGAAAAACATTTCATGCTCACAGGTTGGAAGAATAAACGTTGTTAAAATGTCTATGCTACCCAGAGCAATCTATACCTTCAACGCTATCCCGAACAAAATTCCAATGACATTTTTCAAAGTGCTGGAACCAACAATCCTAAAATCTGTATGGAATCAAAAAGACCCTGAATCACCAAGGAAATGTTGAAAAAGAGAAACAAAGCTGGGGGCATCATGGTGCCCAATTTCAAGCTATATTACAAAGTTGTGATCACCAAGACAGTATGGTACTGGCACAAAAACAGACATATAGACCAATGGAACAGAATAGAGAACCCAGATATGGACCCTCAACTCTATGGTCAAATAATCTTCGACAAAGCAGGAAAAAACATGCAATGGAAAAAAGACAGTCTGTTCAATAAATGGTGCTGGGAAAATTGGACAGCTATATACAGAAGAATGAAACTCAACCATTCTCTAATACCATACACAAAGATAAACTCAAAATGGATGAAAGACCTCAATGTGAGACAGGAATCCATCAAAATCCTAGAGGAGAACATAGGCAGTAACTTCTTTGACATCAGCCACAGCAACTTCTTTCAAGATCCATCTCCAAAGGCTAGTGAAACAAAAGCAAAAATGAACTTTTGGGACTTCATCAAGATAAAAAGCTTCTGCACAGCAAAGGAAACAGTCAACAAAACAAAGAGGCAACCCACAGAATGGGAGAAGATTTTTGCAAATGACACTATAGACAAAGGGCTGATATCCAAGGTCTATAAAGAACTTCTCAAACTCAACACCAAAAAACAAATAATCAAGTGAAAAAATGGGCAGAAGACATGAACAGACACTTCTCCAAAGAAGACATACAAATGGCTAACAGACACATGAAAAAACGTTCATCATCATTAGCCATCAGGAAAATTCAAATCAAAACCACACTGAGATACCACCTTACACCAGTTAGAATGGCAAAAACAGACAGGGCAAGAAACAACAAATGTTGGAGAGATTGTGGAGAAAGGGGAACCCTCTTACGCTGTTGGTGGGAATGCAAGTTGGTACAGCCACTTTGGAAAACAGTGTGGAGGTTTCTCAAAAAATGAAAAATAGAGCTACCCTATGACCCAGCAATTGCACTCCTGGGTATTTACCCCAAAGACACAGATGTAGTGAAAAGAAGGGCCATATGCACCCCAATGTTCATAGCAGCAATGTCCGCAATAGCCAAACTGTGGAAAGAGCCGAGATGCCCTTCAACAGATGAATGGACAAAGAAGATGTGGTCCATATACACAATGGAATATTACTCAGCCATCAGAAAGGATGAATACCCAACTTTTACATCAACATGGATGGGACTGGAGGAGATTATGCTAAGTGAAATAAGTCAAGCAGAGAAAGTCAATTATCATATGGTTTCACTTATCTGTGGAACATAAGGCATAGCATGGAGGACATTAGGAGATGGAAGGGAAAAATGAAGGGGGGAAAATCGGAGGGGGAGATAAACCATGAGTGACTATGAGCTCTGAAAAACAAACTGAGGGTTTTAGAGGGGAGAGGGTTGGGGGAATGGGTTAGCCTGGTGATGGGTATTAAGGAGGGCACATACTGCATGGAGCACTGGGTGTTATACGAAAACAATGGATCATGGATCACTACATCAAAAACGAATGATGTATTGTATGATGACTAACATAACATAATTAAATTAAATTAAATTAAAAAAAGCAATTTAGAGTACAGTATTGTGTATTTTGGCCTTTGCCCGTATATGTATCTGGAATGCGAATGTAGTTTCTTAATAATTTTATTCTAGAATGATAAAACATGGATAAACACAAGTAGCTACGGGGCAAGGGTGCATCTTGACGGCACTGAATCAGAGAATCTCAGGACGGAAGGGGCTCTTCAGCTCTCACCTGGGTCAGCTTCTAAACACCGAGCAGTTGAAAGCCCCAAACAATGGAAGCAGGTGGCTGTCTGTTGCATGCATGATACAGAGCCATCACACAAAATGCATGTTCCCACGACTCTTGGGAATCCAGAATTTTACATCTTCGTCAAGAAGCCTGTCACCGAAAAGAGCAACTTTCTTTGTACTACAGTCTTCGTCTGAAGATTACACATCTCTGCATAACATGGAAGGTGTTGGGCCAGCAGAACTATGTCTCCTAACTCTTTATACCCTTAAGTGGCTGATGTGCTAATGGTGACAGGACCTACCTATTTATTTAAGTAATAACTGATCGTACCATGAAGGTATGGGAACTGTGAAGGAATTGCTCCTGCTTCTTCATGGGACCCATAGGTTAAATTAATTAGCTAGCTGACAAATTCTTCTGTCAATCAAGAGAATTCATCTTTCCTCCTCATGGCGGTAGTTTTTTCTTGCATTACTTTAGGATTTTGTTTTGTTTCCATTTTAATGACTGCTTCAAAGAGGAGAATACAACCCGAGAAAACCAAGAGGGTTATGGGAAATATGGGACTGGACAGCTGGTCTTTGGCCACTTACCAATGACAAATGGCATTCTTCGTGACTCCTCTCTTGTCGTCGGCTGCAGAGCTAACTGGTAAAGGGAAGAATCAGAACGGCAATTCAGTAAAATTACACAACATGGAAAAGGTCCAAGTTATACAATTAAGTGTTATCTTCAGGGGACAGATGAGGCCATAAAATTCTAACATCTAGTTCCTGTGACAAAGCTTGTAAAAAGAAGAGAAAACAGCGCATCATAAATCCAGCCCTCTGCCACTGACTGGAGCAGAAGAGAACTTGCTACAATTTCATTTGTTTTAGTCACAAGGTGAAGAATGTAAACTTGTGAAAAAAACGGTTCTATGATCACGACTAAGCTTCAGGGTCCTCCAGATAAAGAGCTTTGGGATAGAAAATTATGGAACAGTTATAGAGCAGTGTTCTCAAGCAGTCTTTATTTCCACTATATTTATTTCTTTTAAAGATTTGGTTGGGGTTTTGAAAGAAGCTCTGAGATATAAAACATTTCAATTTGGATAAATTAAAATTTCTAATTTTATCAAAAGATATCACAGATATAATAACTACCAATGTAGGGGTGCCTGGGTGGCTCAGTCAGTTAAGTGGCGGGCTCTTGATTTCAGCTCAGGTCATGATCTCAGGGTCCTGGGATCAAGCTCTGCTTCAGCCCCACGCTGAGCATGGAGCCTGTTTAGTATTATCTCTCCTCTCTCCCTCTGCCCCTCCACCTCCGCTCACACGTGCTCTCTCTCTCTCTCTAAGAAAATAAAACTAAAATAAAAATTAAAAAAAAAAAACCCTACCAATGTATATATAACTACCAATTTATAATATAACTACCAATTTGAAAAATAAGTTTTACCTAATCTAGCTCACTGTTTAGGTCTTTGTAATTGCAAATATTTTGAGAGAGAATGTGTCAATTTATTTAGACATCAATTTGAATTATGTAGACATCAATTTGAATTATGTTTATAATTAAATCAGGATTGCCTGAAGCATTTTGCTCTTGTAGATTTGTTTGGTTTTATATTTTTGCTTCCAGCCTGAAAACATTGCCAGTCAAAATTCTAGAAAAGTCATTCCTGTTTCAAAACATTGAAATCCCTTGAAGTTCTTTCAATTCTTAGACTGCTTACTCTATCTCTAAAGGAAATCTCCTAATTTCATCCATTTCCATGACTTTATTTGCCATTTAATAACTCCCAAATATATATACCTTCAACTCATATATTAATTTATTCCCAGACTTGCATTAAAAAAAACCTCCGGAAACACGGACCTTATTTCCTTCTTCATAATCCAATGTTCATAAATTCCATATGAGTGAAGGATACTGCCGTCCACCTAGTTGTACCAGGAGGGAAACCTGGAGGCATGTTTCATCCATTCCTCTAATTAACTTCCCCTGTCCCATAGATTACTAAATTCCGTAACACATAACTCCCAAATTTTGTCAATCAGTACACTACTTTCCATCACCATCACTCTACCGTACTTCAGACTGCCATTTTGTCCTGCAGAAAATACCACAATAGCTTCTTCACTGATCTTCCCTTCATACAATCCAGTTTCCATGCTGAAACAGAGTTACTTGTTCAAATCTAAACCCGCTCAACTTGTCAACATTTTCCATCTCTCTCTCACTCCCAAATCTATGTTTCAAACACACTATCTTTTTTTTAATTTCCTGAAATAAGCTGCTCTCTTGCCTCTAGGAACAGCTCAGCATAAAGCTGTCCCTTATACTTAGAATCTTCTCTCCCTGTTTGCTAATCTACCTATCAATTTTTATCCTCTTTGCTAATTCTACCTACTAATTTTTTCCCATGTCTTTTCCCCCACCCCAATGGTGGACTAGTACCCTTCCATTATTCATTTTCTGGCACCTTCTTAGCAACTTGTCATTTCTCTCTCATAATATTTATCAGAGTCTCTTGTAATTGTGTGATTACTTTACTGAGTTCTGCAGTATAATCCTTTCCAGGGCAGAGTACATGTCTACTTAACTATAGCATACTCAATAACTAACACAGTATCTAAAACATTTAGCACTCAATAGGTGTTCAGTAAATATCAATGGAATGAATACATGAGTGGGCAAATGAAAAATAGTTAAATCAAAATGACATTTGATTTTACTACAGAATAAAATGGTTGTGTTCTGAGCTTTAAGACATGGAATTTCTTTTCATTTCAATCTCTAAGGATATGAGTCATCCAATTCTTTGGTCCTTTGTTTCTTTCTGTCTATTTTTGCTTTTAAGAGGTTCATCATTTCTCTTGTATAATTGCTGCCAAGTGTTTCTCCACTAAAAATCAAAGCCAGTTCTAAATCAAGGCAACATCCAATCTTCTTCCTTGCCTGTTATCTCTGCACAAACCTATATACCTTTTTGAAATCGGTAGACTTTAAAGCAGTTTTAGGTTTACAGAAAAATTTAACAGAAAGTATACAGAGTTCACCTTACTTCTTCTGCCTCCTCACAGAGTTTTCCCTATTATAAACATATTATATTAGTGTGATACATTTGTTTTATAATTGATGAACCAATATTGATACATTAACTAAAGTCAATAGTTTACATTAGGGTTCACTCTCTGGGCTATACATTTCTTTGGGTTTTGACAAGTGTATAAGGACATGTATCCACCATATGTTACCATACAGAGTAGTTTCACTACCCTGAACAGCCCCTGGGCTTCATTCCTCCCTCCTTCCCCTTGAGCCCTTGGCAACCACTGACCTTTTTATAGTTTTTGTAGTTTTGCCTTTTATGCAATTTCATATAATGGGACTAATAGAGTACATAGCTTTTTCAGATTGGCTTTTTTTCTCTTAGCAATATGCATTTACATTTCCTCCATGTCTTTTCAAGGCTTTATGGCTTTTAATGGCTGAATAATATTACATTGTATGGATGTAGGTCAGTTTGTTTATTCATGCATATATTGAAGGATATCTTGGTTGCTTCCAGATTTTGGCAATTATGAATAATGCTGCTATAAATTGTGTTCATGTTTTTGTGCGGGCATAAGTTTTAAGCCCACCTGAATAAATACCAAGGAGTGTGACTGCTGGATCTTATGATAAGAGTATATTTAGCTTTGTAAGGAACTGCCAAACTGTCTTAAAAAGTGGCTGCCCCATCTTGCTTTCCCATGATGAATGAATGAGACATCCTGCTGCTTCACGTCCTCCTCAGCATTTGGTGCCTGCAGTGTTTTGGATATTGGCCATCCTAATAGCTGTGTGGTGATATCTCATTCGGGGGTTTAATTTGCAATTCCTTAATGACATATGATGTTAAGCATCTTTTCAATATGTGTATTTGCTGTCTTTATATCTTCTTTGGTGAGGTGATATTCACATCTTTTGCCCATTTTTTAGAAACTGTTTTCTATTGTTGAGTTTTAAGACTTCCTTGTATATTTTGGACACAAGTGTTTCATCAGATACATGCTTTGCAAAGATTTTCTCCCATTCTTTGCTTATACTGTCATCCTCTTATCAGTGTCTTTCACAGAGTGGAAGTTTTTTGTTGTTGTTGTTTAAGATTTTATTTATTTATTTGACAGAGAGAGACACAGCGAGAGAGGGAACACAAGCAAGGGGAGTGGGAAAGGGAGATGCAGGCCTCCCGCTGAGCAGGGAGCCCGATGCAGGGCTCGATCCCAGGACCCTGGGTTCATGACCTGAGCCTAAGGCAGACGCTTAACGACTGAGCCACCCAGGTACCCCTGAGAGTGGAAGTTTATAATCATAATGAAGTCTAACATTCACTTTTGTTTCATGGATTATACCTTTGGTGTTGTATCTAAAAGGACATTGCCAAACCCAAAGTCACCTAGATTTTCTCCTATGTTAATCTTCCAGGAGTTTTATAGTTTTGGATTCTGCATTGAGGCTTATGATCCACTTTGTTTTATTTTTTGTGGCAGGTGTAAGATCTGTATCCAGATTCACTTGTTTGCATGTGGATGTGTAGTTATTTTAACACCTTCTGTTGAAAAGACTGACTCTTTTCCACCCAATTGTCTTCATTCCATTGATAAAGATCAATTGACTATATTTGTGTGGGTCTGTCTCTGGGTCTCTCCTCTGTTCCATTAATCTATTTTTTTACTCTTTCACCAATACCACACTGTTCTGATTTCTGTAGCTTTATAGTAAGTCTTGAAGTTTGGTAGTGTCAGTCCTCCGACTTTGTTCTTCTTTAATGTTATGTTGGCTATTCTGGGTCTTTCGCCTTTTCATATCAACTTTATTTTTTTAAAGATTTTATTTATTTATTTTATGAGAGACAGAGTGAGTGAGAGAGCAGGAGTGTGGGGTGGGGCAGAGGGAGAGGGAGAAGCAGGGCCCTCCCCCCAATGTGGGGCTCAATCCCAGGACCCCGGGATCATGACCTGAGCCGAAGGCAGATGCTTAACCGATTGAGCCACCCAGGTGCCCCTCATATCAATTTTAGAATCAGTTTGTTGATATCCACAAAATAATAAGGATTTTGATTGGAATTGCAGTCTATAGATCAAATTGAAAAGAACTGACATCTTTACATGGAGTTGGTCTGGTATCTTGAGTTCAAGCTTTTCTTAGATTTATGCCCTTCATTCCCTTTCAGGAATAGAGTCATGTATAAAGGAATTGTAGTATCTAGTCAGGAAGGACCTTTTAATGGTTTAATAGACTTCAATGTTTAGGACAATTTTATTTCATAGAAAAATTTGAAGATAGTACAGGAAGGTTTGCATAGTGAAATGTGGATATTAATATAATGATAAAAGGAACATGCCATTTGCTAAATACATGTAATTATATAAGACCAATTTCTCTATACTTGATTCAGCAGTGTTAAAGTACTTGTTGACCTTTTAAATTATATTTGTTATTAATTATTCTAAGAGGAAACTTCATATCCTTCCCCCATATATATATTTCTTTGATTAGCTCCTTTACTGATTTGAAATATTTTTTATAAAATTAAAGACACAATTCTAACTAGATTGTATACAAAAGACTTTTAATACTGGTTTGTTGTGAAGCACAAACTAAAAGAGAATAAAAGATCAAATGGGAACATTCTCTTCTAATGAGAAATCTTTATAGTCAAATGTTCTTTGAAAAGAAGTCTATAAAGCTTCATCCTCCTAGATATAAAAGTAAATTCCCCTTCCAACAAATCTATACCTAGTTTTCTTCTCAAAATTTTGCTACCACTGGAGGTGAACCAAATTAAAATGATCTTTGCTAAGATTTCTTTCAAAGTACTATAATTCATTACACTGAAATGAGTGCCAAGTAGGGAAAAGAGATTTATTTTCTTATACCTTGAAATAAATAAAATTTTAATTTTCAATTTCAATTTTTTAAAATTTAGTAATTGTCTTTGATGATTCTTTATCCTGAGGCTTTGATGCATTTCAGTATTTTCCCTTCTTTGTAATTAAACTTCCTGTGCATAAAAAAAAAAAATACTTCTATTTTATGGGTAATGTTTGCCATGCATTTAAATGACATAGTACTTTAATTCTCTGCAAATGTGGCTTGCTTTTATGGCAGATCTTTTCCATGTTATGTCCTTATCTAGGATTTCATCTTGCCATATTATAGATTGGTGTGACAAGCAAATATTTTTTAATAAGTGATTGATTTTTTTTCTCACATTGTATGTGACTTTTAGACCCTTGGTCTTTTATTGCATACCTCTTCATCAACACCAACCAGGTGTCGGCCCAGTACGCTAACTCAAGTTCTGTACCTCAAGGGAGGGACTTGTAAAGAAGCCCTTTGCAACTTGATGTCCAATTGACTTCCTTATGCCGTGGATAAATTATGGGCTTCTGGGCTGGACATGGGAGCAGGACAGCAATGGATTTAAAAGGGGCTGTAGATGGGACCCAGCCTACACAATGTACATGACCATGAGAGTGTGGACAGATGTCTCTGAAGACCCTTCACTTCCCCTTATTCCTTTACGACATGGTGTATTCCAAGCCCCCTTTGGATCTTACTTGCCAAACATAGGGAATGGGTGAGAATGCAAAATTACCTGAATTTATTTATTCTACTCTGGTGAAATAAGAGTTATAAAAAATTACAAAATAGTCATTACAGAAATAAATTGAGTAAAATGATTATATATAAATACAGTTCCCTTCCAAACACACACAATCATGGACTGAATCTTTATCAACTATCTAGCGTGATGTTTTGACATTTCCCCCCTTCTCTGATACATCTGCATCTTCATCATCTTATTCCATGTATGAGGTCCCTGCTTTTACGTTTATGCCCCTCGACTACCCTGTGTGGAACAACTCAGTTGGGCATGCTCTTGATGTTTCATGTGGAACACTGATCCAAAGAAATCAACCAACCCTATGAAAAAGGGAAAGCAAGTGCCAAAGTGAACTTGGTACCCACTCTTTCATTTAGGTTATTAGTGGGTGTTTCAGAAACACAAACTTACAGATGCAGATGGTTAAACTCAGAAATATGGAATGCATTCAACAGATATGGATTTCAGAGATGAATATGCTATATGATTATAAATCTGATTGTACCCTTTTATACGTGCCTCCCTCACCCACATTGGCATAGCCTTGCATGATCTGGCCTATGCCTCCCCTACACTTACACACCTGTGACTCAGTGGTCTGTAGGCATCCGGTGTATCCGCCTTCTCTTCTCCCACCTCAAACATGCAAGTAGTATCTGTCTCACGGACTTTGTACAAATACTCTTCTTGCTTCTGGTGTTGCTCCCCATGATCTTCAAGTAGATGTCTCCCTCCTGTCATTCAACATTGAGCTGCTGGGACACTTTCTCACACATATTTACTATTTATGATACACCTTCTAGCAATTCTCTGCATGGCCCTAGTAATCCTACCCCAATCTGACACGTAATTCCTTTACTCCGATCATTTGATTTCCATAGCACTTATATGCTTTTAAAATTTATTTATATGTTATATAATTATTACTAGAACACAAGCTCCATAGGATAGAAATTCTCATCTGCTTGGTTCAGGGTTTTATCCCTAAGAGGGACTCGATACATTATTTCTAGAGCTGTAACAAATGACCTATTATTTTTTGTTATTATTAATCTATTTATTAGTTCATTATATGCATCCCACCATTAGAATTTAAGATCTATAAGGAGATCTATACTTTCCATCATAAATTTTAGGCCTATAGGACTTTGCCTGCCATTTTTACTATATAGGCCCAGTGTTTATTTTACACCTAACAAAGTAAGGACTTCATGAGTATTTGTAAAATGAAGTATTTTATTTTGATTGTAATGAGCAATTTTTTTTCAGTTCAATTTCAGGATTTATATTTTTCATCCCTTACTCCCAAGAGGGACAACCCCTAAATACTCACAATTTATCTGAGAAATTAAAGTTCATTTTGTTAGCTTCTTCTGAAACTCATCAATAAACCATAATCAGAGATTTAAACCATGATAGCACTTAGGACTGAGGGAGTGAGGAGGCAGTCACTGTCCTGCATCAGTAAGAGAATGTAATTGGCACAATTTTTAAGGAGGGCATTTAAAATTGTGTACCTGAACTTACAATGTTAATACCCACAGTGTATGGTGGGTATTTCAATAGCAAAATAATTCTACATCTTTTAGTAATTCTACATCTTTCAGTGCCAAAAGGAGCATACCTGGCATCCACTTTAGGAAATTTCCTGATCCAAAACCCCAGTTAAGAAGATGTGGTCCATATATATGATGGAATATTACTCAGCCATCAGAAAGCATGAATACCCAACTTTTGCAGCAACGTGGATGGGATTGGAGGGGATTATGCTAAGTGAAATAAGTCAAGCAGAGAAATCAATTATCATATGGTTTCACTTATCTGTGGAACATAAGGCATAGCATGGAGGACATTAGGAGAAGGAAGGGAAAAATGAAGGGGGGGGAATCGGAGGGGGAGACGAACCATGAGAGACTATGGACTCTGAGAAACAAACTGAGGGTTCTAGAGGGGAAAGGGGTGGGGGAATGGGTTAGCCTGGTGATGGGTATTAAGGAGGGCACGTACTGCATGGAGCACTGGGTGTTATACAAAAACAATGAAGCGTGAATCACCACATCAAAAACTAATGATGTATGGTGACTAACATAATAAAATAAAATTAAAAAAAAAAACAATTGAGGGCAGAGAGAGAAGAAAACAAACAGAAAAAAAAATGTACAATATGTGGGGGTAAGTAGTCTTAAACACTTCAGTAGAATATAGTTACTAATGAATCACAGCCCTAAATAGTAACCTTATAATTGTACTGATTTATCAAAACAAATAGCTAAAATAGGATCTGTAGATTTTTTTAAAAATGTTTTTTTTTTTTTTTTAGATTTTTTATTTATTTATTTGAGAGAGAGAGAATGAGAGAGAGCACATGAGAGGGGGGAGGGTCAGAGGGAGAAGCAGACTCCCTGCCGAGCAGGGAGCCCGATGCGGGACTCGATCCAGGGACTCCAGGATCATGACCTGAGCCGAAGGCAGTCGCTTAACCAACTGAGCCACCCAGGCGCCCCTAAAAAATGTTTTAAAACAACTCTTACATTAGTGCCTAGAGAGACAATTGGCACTTAAATTGTGAATTTCAGTCATCTGTATAATTCAGTTATGTGGAAAAACAAATTTACTAATGATCCTACTTAATTACTATATTACTGTAAATGATCACGCCAGACTTCCGTGGCCTTTCTCAAAGCAAGAGATAAAAATAATTAATGTTTACCAAAATTCCTCTGTCATCTTAACCCTGGATTTAAATCATCTATCACATTTTTTTTAACACTTCATTTATTTTTTTTATTTTATTATGTTATGTTAGTCACCGTACAGTACATCATTGGTTTTTGATGTGGTGATCCACGATCCATTGTTTTCGTGTAACACCCAGTACTCCATGCAGTACGTGCCCTCCTTAATACCCATCACCGGGCTAACAAATCCCCCCTCCCCCCTTCCCCTCTAAAACCCTGTTTGTTTCTCAGAGTCCATAGTCTCTCATGGTTCATCTCTCCCTCCAATTCCCACCCCCCCATTTTTCCCTTCCTTCTCCTAATGTCCTCCATGCTATTCCTTATGTTCCACAAATAAGTGAAACCATGATAATTGACTTTCTCTGCTTGACTTATTTCACTTAGCATAATCTCCTCCAGTCCCATCCATGTTGATGTAAAAGTTGGGTATTCATCCTTTCTGATAGCTGAGTAATATTCCATTGTGTATATGGACCACATCTTCTTTATCCATTCATCTGTTGAAGGGCATCTCAGCTCTTTCCACAGTTTGGCTATTGTGGACATTGCTGCTATGAACACTGGGGTGCATATGGCCCTTCTTTTCACTACACATGTGTCTTTGGGGTAAATACCCAGGAGTGCAATTGCTGGGTCATAGGGTAGCTCTATTTTTCATTTTTTGAGGCACCTCCACACTGTTTTCCAAAGTGGCTGTACCAACTTGCATTCCCACCAACAGCGTAAGAGGGTTCCCCTTTCTCCACAATCTCTCCAACATTTGTTGTTTCTTTCCCTGTCCATTTTGCCATTCTAACTGGTGTAAGGTGGTATCTCAGTGTGGTTTTGATTTGGATTTCCCTGATGGCTAATGATGATGAACATTTTTTCATGTGTCTGTTAGCCATTTGTATGTCTTCTTCGGAGAAGTGTCTTTTCATATCTTCTGCCCACTTTTTGACTTGATTATTTGTTTTTTGGGTGTTGAGTTTGAGAAGTTCTTTATAGATCTTGGATACCAGCCCTTTATCTGTAGTGTCATTTGCAAATATCTTCTCCCATTCTGTGGGTTGCCTCTTTGTTTTGTTGACTGTTTCCTTTGCTGTGCAGAAGCTTTTTATCTTGATGAAGTCCCAAAAGTTCATTTTTGCTTTTGTTTCACTAGTTTTTGGAGATGTATCTTGAAAGAAGTTGCTGTGGGCGATGTCAAAGAGGTTACTGCCTATGTTCTCTTCTAGGATTTTGATGGATTCCTGTCTCACATTGAGGTCTTTCATCCACTTTGAGTTTATCTTTGTGAATGGTGTTAGAGAATGGTCGAGTTTCATTCTTCCGCATGTGGCTGCCCAATTTTCCCAGCACCATTTATTGAAGAGACTGTCTTTTTTCCATTGCATGTTTTTTCCTGCTTTGTCGAAGATTATTTGACCATACAGTTGAGGGTCCATATTTGGGTTCTCTATTCTGTTCCATTGGTCTATATGTCTGTTTTTGTGCCAGTACCATACTGTCTTGGTGATCACAACTTTGTAATATAGCTTGAAATCAGGCAACGTGATGCCCCCAGCTTTGTTTTTCTTTTTCAACATTTCCTTGGCGATTCGGGGCTTTTCTGATTCCATACAAATTTTAGGATTATTTGTTCCAGCACTTTGAAAATAGTCATTGGAATTTTGATCAGGATGGCATTCAAGGTATAGATTGCTCTGGGTAGCACAGACATTTTAACAATGTTTATTCTTCCGATCTATGGGCATGGAATATTTTTCCATCTTTTTGTGTCTTCTTCAGTTTCTTTCATGAGTGTTTTGTAGTTCCTAGAGTATAGATCCTTTACCTCTTTGGTTAGGTTTATTCCAAGGTATCTTATGGTTTTTGGTGCTATTGTAAATGGAATCGTTTCTCTAATTTCTCTTTCTACAGTTGCGTTGTTAGTGTATAAGAAAGCAACTGATTTCTGTGCATTGATTTTGTGTCCTGCCACATTACTGAATTGCTGGATGAGTTCTAGTAATTTGGGGGTGGAGTCTTTTGGGTTTTCCACATAAAGTATCATGTTGTCTGCAAAAAGAGAGAGTTTGACTTCTTCTTTGCCAATTTGAATACCTTTTATTTCTTTTTGTTGTCTGATTGCTGTTGCTAGGACTTCTAGTACTATGTTGAACAATAGTGGTGAGAGTGGGCATCCTTGACGTGTTCCTGATCTTAAGGGAAAGGCTCTCAGCTTTTTCCCATTGAGGATGATATTTGCTGTGGGTTTTTCATAGATGGATTTTATGAACTTGAGGAATGTTCCCTCTATCCCTATACTCTGGAGAGTTTTAATCAGGAAAGGATGTTGTATTTTGTCAAATGCTTTTTCTGCATCAATTGAGAGGACCATATGGTTCTTCTCCCTCCTCTTATTAATGTGTTCTATCACATTGATTGATTTGCGAATGTTGAACCACCCTTGCATCCCGGGGATAAATCCCACTTGGTCATGGTGGATGATCCTTTTAATGTATTGTTGGATCCTATTAGCTAGGATTTTGTTGAGAATTTTGGAATCCGTATTCATCAGGGATATCGGTCTGAAATTCTCCTTTTTGATGGGGTCTTTGCCTGGTTTGGGGATTAAGGTAATGCTGGCCTCATAGAATGAGTTTGGAAGTTTTCCTTCTGTTTCTATTTTTTGAAACAGCTTCAGTAGAATAGGTATTATTTCTTCTTTGAATGTTTGGTAGAATTCCCCAGGGAATCCATCAGGCCCTGGACTCTTGTTTTTTGGGAGGTTTTTGATCACTGCTTCAATCTCGTTACTGGTTATTGGCCTATTCAGGTTGTCAATTTCTTCCTGTTCCAGTCTTGGCAGCTTATAGGTTTCCAGGAAGGCCTCCATTTCACCCAGATTGCTCAGTTTATTGGCACATAGTTGTTGATAATAATTTCTAATAGTTGTTTCTGTTTCCTTGGTGTTAGTCGTGATCTCTCCCCTTTCATTCATAATTTTATTAATCTGGGTCCTTTCTCTTTTCTTTTGGATAAGTCTGGCCAGTGGTTTATCGATCTTATTAATTCTTTCAAAGAACCAACTTCTAGTTTCGTTGATCTGATCTACTGTGTTCCTGGTTTCTAATTCATTGATTTCTGCTCTAATTTTAATTATTTCTCTTCTAATGCATGGCTTAGGTGTCGTTTGTTGCTTTTTCTCTAGTTGTTTAAGGTGTAGAGTTAGTTGGTGAATTCGGGATTTTTCTATTTTTTTGAGTGAGGCTTGGATGGCTATGGATTTCCCCCTTAGGACCGCCTATGCAGTATCCCATAGGTTTTGGACCATTGTGTTTTCGTTCTCATTGATTTCCATGAATTGTTTAAATTCTTCCTTGATTTCCTGGTTGGTCCAAACATTCTTGAGCAGAGTGGTCTTTAGCTTCCAAGTGTTTGAATTTCTGCCAAATTTTTTCTTGTGATTGAGTTCCAGTTTTAGAGCATTGTGGTCTGAGAATATGCAGGGAATAATCTCAATCTTTTGGTATCGGTTGAGACCTGTTTTGTGACCCAGTATGTGGTCTATTCTGGAGAAAGTTCCATGTGCACTCGAGAAGAATGAGTATTCTGTTGTTTTAGGGTGGAATGTTCTGTAAATATCTATGAGGTCCATCTGGTCCAATGTATCATTCAAAGCTCTTGTTTCCTTGTTGATTTTCTGCTTAGATGATCTGTGCATTGCTGAGAGTGGAGTATTGAGGTCTCCTACAATTAACATATTGTTATCAATATGACTCTTTATTTTGGTTAACAGTTGGCTTATCACATTTTTTTTATTGAAATAATAATGCTAAAAAAGTAAACATACCTCATACCGACTCATTCCATTCTCTTTTGTACTCGTTCAAGAAGTACATCCTTATAAGGTACCATTAAAAATAATTCCTGGTGCTTTTGGCAACCGCCAGCCAGAAAACAGACAGTTAAGCTGATTTACTGTCAATCAAAGATGCTGCGCTCCCCAGGAGGAGCAGTGTAGACCCTGTCTTGGAGGTGACGGCTGCTAGAGCTAAGCTGTACAGAACTAAGAAAGATGCTCTCTCTCCCCTCAAGGCAGTTCTTCATTTATTCCTTTACATCCTAATTCTCAAGGTTCTCTGCTACTGAGGAAGACATCCAGTTGAATTAACTATCATTTGTATTTCTTCAGCACCCACCGTGTACCTGCCATCCTAGTAATGATAACAACACTTCCTATTAGGCATTTGAGGATAAGCTTGTGTCATGAAGGCAAACTTCTCTATGCTTTACCTCCTTTACGTTTTTTCTAAATCTCCTTGCCATAAGTTTTATCAGTAGAGCACTTAGCATTCAAGCTGTCACTCTGTCTGTACGCATGACATATGTATATGCACATGCATCTATATAGATTTCAACAGACAGACATACGCATTAAGCTCTAACTAGGTTAATCTAGATAAAGTCATGTAATGCATGGTGTCTAAGCTCCACTGATAACATAGTCCCGCCCATCACACATCCTTCTGGGGCTTTCTAAAGGTGTATTTTGGGAGCCCCTGGGTGGCTCAGTCGGTTAAGCATTTGCCTTCGGCTCAGGTCATGATTCCAGGGTCCTGGGACCGAGCCCCACATCGGGCTCCCTGCTCAGCCCAGAGTTTGCTTCTCTTTCTGCCCCCCCATCCCCCACTCATGCTCGCGCTCTCTCTCTCTCTGTCTGAAATAAATCAAATCTTTAAAGAAAAATACAAATACTGTATTTTGTGGGTAAGAGTAGTCTTGGGAGTGGAGGTGAGGCTGTGCATCTCACATATAACCAAAGCCATTCCTATGGCTCTGCCTTGCCCTCCTGTGCCCTGCTTGGTTGTTGATAAAGAATATCACTTCCTTTTCCTGTGTCAGAGTTCAGCCCTTCATTAGAGGCCCCTCCAAGAAGCAGACTGTAAGTTCTACCTCCCTGCTCTCTCCTGCCCGGAATGGATGTTCAAACCAGGATCCAAGACAGGGTGAGTTGGTAAAACAATGTCACACGAGACTCAGGACAACTAAGGCCTTTGGATTTCTAGGCTTCTGAGCTGACTTTATTTTGCGCCAGATTCCTCTTTTCCCATGGGAATTTTTTTTCCCTCCTGCACCTTGCATTTTCTTCCTATGGTCTGGCTTTTTCCAAGGGCCCCACTAAAATCCCAGAGCCCAGGTACTTGTGCCTTAGCTCTGGCTTGACGCCTTCCACCCACGCTCCAAAGTAAGGCACATGGTGAAACAGCAGTTTAACCAGCTTTTCAATGTATACTTTATTGTATTATTTATAATAGAAAGATGATTTGGCTGTGAGGAAACTCTCCATCTCCTGCAGTCACATGCTGTATTGGTGTGAATTTCTGAAGGATCATTTTCTTTTAAATTATGTATGATTATCAGTGAGACTATATGTCATTCTGCAAAGCTATAATCTAGTGCTGACAGTAATACTAGGAACTCTTCATTTTTACCATTTTTGACTGAAACACCTCTAAGTGTTTTCAGTTTCAGTTCACTTTTCTGAGTGGGATTATGTCAGGATGACATCGCCATAGGGCGGTGGAAATGGCATTCCAACCTGGTCTCTGTGAATTCACAAGGAGCTGTTCCTCTGACCTCTCTCTGTGACAGCAGGGAGCTTCCAGAACATTCCTTGTTTCACACAGCACACAAGGTGCATCAGCAATGGGGGCGCAGAGCTGTCCCCCTTCCTCGATGCTTGACACTTAACGGGAGCTGACTGTGGGCCGGACAGCATGGAGTGGACACTGCATTAGCATTCAGGATACACATAACTATCTACCCCTTCTGGAGTGAACATGCGCCGACCGAGTGGACATAACGGGGTGACTGGGCATGGACTGGCATGCAGGGGGTCGGATGGCAGACATCTCACCCCGGCTCGCTCTGCTCTTCCCCAGCGAGGGAAACTGAACACTTAATGCAGACATACAAATTGACTGGGTTTTCCTTTTTTAATCAGCTTTCACTACAGATTAAAACCAGAAAATACAATGGCTTTAGAAGTTGAACATTGTTTTTAGCAAGTATTAAGGATTAGAATTCGAGAATATGTTCATATTTGCATCAGTTTGCTCCAGATAGGAATTTTATCAAAAAAACTTTCTTTAGCTTCAACTCAGAGAAATTTTATGCTCAACCTAGTCAGGGGACCTTGACATTATCTGAGTGGCCTTGTTTAGGGTCCATTAAGGCTTCTTTAGGATGCTGGACCCAAGAAGGGCTTATTTGGAACTGGGGCTTGATTGGCCAGCCTAAAGCTACTTACATTCACCTATCTTAATATTCTTTCTATACATTCATAATATGAAAATGTTTTTCCTTTACGTGAAGACAGCCACATGGGATATTGTTTTACTTATAAACACACATACCGAATGGCTTGTGCTTTTTAATTATTTCTTAATATTTCAATAAAACAATTGTGCAGGACTTGAAGGGTTTCGGAGGCCAAATGGGAAGCCCAAGGACCCACGTGCATCAGGGTTTCTCAGCTCTGGCACGATGGACGTTTGGGGCTGAATAGCACTGTGTTACGGAGGTCTATCCTACACATTGTAGGGTATATAGAGAACTCTTGTCTTCCCCTTACCTGATGTCAATGGCATTTCTCTCTGTGTTGTGGCAACAGCAACCATCTCTAGACATTACCGAATATCTCCTAGGCCACAAAATCACCCCTGGTCAAGAACCATTGATTTAAATGTTCACATTTATGCAATCATTCAGCAAACTGTAAAATTATCCCATTTAAAAAAAAAAAAAAAAGTAACAGCTTTGTGGGAGAAATTCTCTCTGAAACGATTTAGCCCTCAAAAAAAAACAGTTACTATTTTACTTAAAAAAATTTTTATATGTAATATACTGTTATTAAAAATATATGAAATTTAGGGGCACCTGGGTGGCTCAGTTGGTTAAGCGACTGCCTTCGGCTCAGGTCATGATCCTGGAGTCCCGGGATCGAGTCCCGCATCGGGCTCCCTGCTCGGCAGGAAGCCTGCTTCTCCCTCTGACCCTCCTCCCTCTCATGCTCTCTATCTCTCATTGTCTCTCTCACAAATAAATAAAATCTTAAAAAAAAAAAATATGAAATTTAAAAATATATAAAATACACAGAATGTTTATAACAAAATTAATACAAATGTAATTTTTCTTTGCACGAATTGGAACTTTTCTATCAAACACATCATTTCTTTGTGTATTATTTATTTATTATACTTATATTTACATATATAAATGCATATATTATATTTATTTCTTCAAATAATTCAGATTTCAATTTTGCTTCAATGTCCAAATGAAGAGTATACATAGCATTTAGGGCATATACTTCTCAGTGAAGACATACCTATTTTAAGGAAGGTATAAGTCAAAGGACTCATTAGTTTACTTAAATAAAAGAGAGTTAAATTGTCTGCAGGAAGTCTTTATAGCTAGCTGAATGGATTTAAATGCAAACTATATAATGTCCCATGGGTAAGATGAACTCTCATCCCAAATGAGAGACTTGATAAAGATTTGCTGGAAATTTGGTCATGAATATTTTAATATCCTTTTTCTCTACTAATTTTCTCCCCCTTGAGATTGTCATAAATGATACATTAACAGTCCCAAGACTCTGGTCGATTTGATTCTCTGGTAAAAGACACTTTATTTGCCTTTATTATCATGCTTCCCTTTATAATCCAGTTGCCCGGAATCAGATCTTGTCCTGACCCTCACCTCAGAGGACAAACTCACTTCGTGTCACTTCATGTCACTTCGTGTCACTTCGTGTCCTGCCCTCACTGTTTATGACCCAGGCTGGGTACTCTTGATATTTTTGCGGTTGATGTGAGATATTCCAAGTAATGGATGTACTAAAAGCTCGATATTGTAAGCAGGTAGAACAGAACATTTGTGCAGTTTGCAGAGTCATGTCAGAAATGAAGGTGGGACGTCTGGGCGGCTCAGTCAGTGAAGCGTCTGCCTTCGGCTCAGGTCATGATCCCAGGGTCCTGGGACTGAGCCCCGCATCGGGCTCCCTGCTCAGCGGGAAGTCTGCTTCTCCTTCTCCCTCTGCAGCTCCCCCTGCTTGTGCTCTCTCTCTCTCTCTAACAAATAAATAAAAAAAAGAAATGACGTTTCCTCTGTCTCCGCTTCAGATCAATCATCAATGCTTAAGCCCCTGATACCACCGTCTGCATAGGGTTTGACAAGAGGTCTTTAATAAATACTGCGGAGGTAGGAAATTTGCTCTTGTTGTTTACTCCTGTGTTTGTTTCCTAAAACCAATGGATAATGATTAGCCTTTTAGAGCTAGAAGAGCCATATGTTTATAAACAGAAGTAGTCAACACATTTTTGTCATTTATCCACCACTCACGGTATTTTTTTCAACTTCTTCTTTCCCTTTGACTTTATGATATGAAAAGTCACTAGTTTGTTGATCAATCCAGTGATCACTAGCTTTCCCAGAATACCCCACAGGGCATGCCCTACTGTATCTATCATAGAACCGTGATAAGATTAGTAATGAGCATATTTTATAGAAATGAATGCAGCAGATGGAAGCTCACAAGAAGTCATACACTTACACACATACAGGTTTTAAAAACTGCTAGCTTACTGACCACAGGACATAGCTTAGAAACGAGAGCAAGAGGCCAGGTTTTCAGATCTTACTGTTTTCCAGCAAATTACTGTGCAGCCTCTAAAGGATTGTTGCACACATTGCTAGGTTTCTTGAAACCCCTGAGATTCCTTTCTGCTGTTTGAAAATAAGTTCATGATATTCTGTTATAATGGTTGTTTCCATAATTGATGAACTATTTAGGCACTCTGGAGTAAAATAGTATAGTACGTTATTTTATCTTGATGGAATGGTTTCTCCATTAAAGTGACCAAATTTATACATGACGTTTTGCAACTTCAGCACGGATTTAAGTGAGTACTTTGCTAGTCTTATCATTTTTTTTTTTGACTGGAAACAGATTGTTACAATACTAAGTTTCACAATTCATACAGGAAATCATATTAGAACTTTTAATTATTTAAAAGTCTATTACATAATAAGCTGACACTTGACAGAGGGAAAAATGTGAAGGGCAGTCAGTACTCACTTGGAAGGCATCTATCAGGCTAAACATGTGAGGTGCCTCCACATGCATATTGTTATAGCTGATAAGGAAATGAAGATAATTTAAGAGGAAAATTATGCATGTTTAGTGTAGGCTTCTATTTAATGCAAGAAACAGTAAAAACTAAATCCCTTGCTAATCTGATGCTGCATTAAGTGATAATTTAGTAAAAGTAGTGATGTGGTAACCTGAATACATTCCATCAGACTTTGGCAACAAGGAGCACAGAATTGAGTCAAATTGCCTCATACTGGAAAGGTAAGAGACAAGAGCAATGCTATCCTCTGGTAGGTTGAGGGGGATGAGGCCTGGAGTGTTGTGTGGACATATACAATACCATACGGCTTGTGGCCAGCCCGGAAGTAGATCCTGGCTCTTACAACTCTTGGTCCAGGGACATCTGTACTGGTGATGCTGACCTTGCACCAGCTTCAGGACATAGGACAATTAAAGAGCTCAGACTTTATTGTATCCATTTTCACTGCTTCCTAATAAAAGGCTTTGTTTTAAAATATTTTATTTTTTCCACTGATAAAAAAGAATAAGACCCTGAGTTAACCTGGAATCACACTGACATTTGGCCATGTAGCCTATTTGCCATAATTTAAGGGGGTGGGGGGGTTGAGAAAAAGAAATCGTTTTCTGATCTAAGAAGAGGCTATCTCCTCACTCACTGATAAACTCAATTAGAAATGTTTTTCCTTAGCATGAAGTATACACATGTGCTATGCCTACTGTTATTACCTGTCCACTCAGCTTTGCAAGTCATTTTGCCCGTGATATCAGTGTGGTGAGGTATGTTGTTTTGTTGTTTTTAAGATTTATTTATTTATTTTAGAAAGGTTGGGGAGGGACAGATGGAAAGGGAGAGAATCTCAAGCAGACTCCCAGCTGAGCTCAGAGCCTGACGTGGGGCTCGATCTCGTGACCCTGAGATCGTGACCTGAGCTGAAATCAAGAGTCGGGCGCTCAACTGACTGAGCCACCCAGGTGCCCCTATGTGGTGTAGTGTGTTAAGAATATGGGCACTGGAGTCCATCAGGCCTGGGTATAATCAGCTTCACCCCTACTTAATGTGATACTTTAAGAAGTTTCCTTCACTTTTCTTAGCTTCAGATTCTTCCTTGTTAAAGTGGGGAACCATTAATCCTACTTCTGGCTTTCTTGTAAGAATCAAATGAGACTTTATATAAAGCACTCGGCCCCCTATCTCAGTGAATTGCTGTGATTATGAATATATTTTATCGACACTATCATTATTACTGTATTACTACATGTTTACTAGGACAATATTTTTAAAACACAGGGTAGGAAAATATGATATCCTTTTAAAGTTTGATGAAACCTTTTGATTCTACCCCTACTTTCCCTAAATTAGCATAGACATATGCAATAGAAAGTATTTAAATACACCAAATCCCACTAGGTATTTGCAGTTAGGTCCATGGGCATTAGGCTAAGAGGTGCCACCCAAGAGCAAATTTTGCCTAGAAAATAAATAGAAGAGACATGGAAAGCTGTTCATGACACGAGGAGACTAGGGCATTGTGTAGATGCATGATGGATTCCAAATCAAATATATATGGGCTCTAATCAAAGGAAGGCAATATGAACACACATTAGATGAAACTTCATAACAGCATTCTGGCCAGTGAACCATAGAAAACCGAATTCTGGCCCTGATCCTTCATTGGTTCCCACACAGCTCCTGAGGAGAGTATGTGCATAGAACGACAACAGGGAAAGCAAGGCACCCCTCTGTTGTTATCCAAGACGTTGGCCTCAAGAACCTGTAGTTCAATCTAGTGGGCTAAATGGATTAGATTCTTTTATCCACCCATAGTTAGGCCTATGCGCCCTGGTCCTACTGTATCTCCAAACATACAGGAAGGAGCTAGGATGGAGGGTGGGGTGGGGGGACAGAAGATGGGAGAGAAGGAGAGAGAATATTGGCCTCCATACCTTCATGCTAGCTGTCCTAGGATGGAGACTGAAAGTTTTCTAAAATCAGGGAAAGAATCTGGACACCACTCTTTCTGTGCATAGGGTAGCTCTAATTTTTAAATTTTTGTTGAGGTTATTAAAATTGCATTTTTATTTGAGGGGGAGTATTAAGGTGGGTTTACATGTACACGTGTGTAAATGTGGAAAGAACGGAGACAGGTAGTATTAAGTGTTGAGTCTTTTCTTACCTGTAGAATGGGCTCCACTCATTGACTAAAGATGCCGAGAATGGGGGGTGGGGGTGGAGAATAGAGGAACACATGCATTACATGCCCATTTTTGAAATCATTTAAAATTTCCACTGTCTCCATCGGAGTCTTCAAATCTTACAGTACCCTCCTTGGAGGTGCAACATTTTGCCCTGGATTGTGACTCATTCATTTGAAGCAATGGCAGTGGTGGTGGGGCGGGGGGATAGGGGAGTGGAATTTGAGCAAGAGAAGAAAGGTGGCATTGGCGTGGATCCCATCTAAAGGGAGGTTTATATCATCTGCTTATTCGCTAGTAGAGATTATGAAGGATTTCATCTTCGTGCATGAAAAACTAAACATACTACCGCACATACTATGAAAATATAACACAACATAAATTCATTATAGCTTTAGTAATAAATTCCAAAGTATCTATTATAAGACTTACACATGGCAGGTACTTGGCAACTGTATCTTTTTATAGTTTACATGTTGACTTTTTCTGCATGTTTTCAATATGAGAACCAAATGAAGGATGGCGGTCTGTATGCACCATTGTACATGATTCCAAAACAAAGACAAAAATCACTGTAAATGTTCATATTAAAAAGACCTTACTGGGCACCTAGGTGGCTCAGTTGGTTAGGCCTCTGCCTTTGGCTCAGGTCATGATCTCAGGGTCCTGGGATTGAGTCCCACATTGGGCTCCCTGCTCAGCGGGGAGTCTGCTTCTCCCTCTCCCACTCCCCCTGCTCCTGTGTGTTCTCTCTTGCGCACACACAAAAATAAATAAATAACATCTTTTTAAAAAATTTTTTTAAAAGTAAAAAGACCTTATTTGGCTGTTGTCTAAAATCTCTGACTAGAAATTCACTGCATCATCCTTTGACATCATTTGTGTGTTTTTATGAGACATGTGGACAGACTGTGGGGAGTTCACTAGAGTAGAATTATTCTGCGAACAGTAACTATAGCATGTAGCAGCGTCCTTCATGCTTATGATGGAAGATAACACTGTAACCTTAGCCCTTTCGGAAAGCCATTTTACCCACTAATTGATGTTAATATATGACACAATTTCATTTCCAGGAATCTATTATAAAAATCAATCCATGAAATTCTTATACAAATGCATTGTTGTATATCCGTGAAAATTCTCAAAGGTCAGAGAATGTTAATCATATCTTAATTCCTACCGTTGGTCTTGATTGTAATGTCATCGCTGATGGGGGGCGGGGGTTGTCTCAGATGTCAGAAAACAACAGACTGTTTCTCAAGGAATTCTTACATCTCTGGTGTTCCTTAAACTCTCCATAGTAAAAAGAATTTGTTTCAGGTCATCTAACAGAAAACCCAAATAATAGTGGCTTATGTATAATACATTGTTCTCCACATAAAATAAGTCCACAAGCCAACACTAAAAGGAATATCGGCTCCATGGTGTCACAAACGTTCCTATTTCTGTCTTGCTAATTTTTTTTTTTTTTAGGATAGATTCTAAAAATGCACCTATCATATTCATAATGTACAATCTGTTTTACTGTTATAAGAGAATGCTTGCAATAAATAGTCTTATAAAGTCCTTTTGAGATTCTCTATTATTCAGGGTAAATTCTCAGAAGTATAATTATTAGCTCCAATAGTTGGGTCCCATAGTAAATAAAAGCATCTACCTTTCATTAACTTTTAACATCTTTGAGAGTTAGCAACCTATTTAATCACTGACATTCAGACAGGGAGATGAAAAATGACATTTAATTATTGCTGTACTCTGAATTAATTCAATTATTACTGAGTTTTGCAGGAGAAACTACTTTAATTCTAGCAGATCATGTGTAAGGATCCTGTATAATATAATTCTTGCCATCCCCCCGCATTGCTACTATGAGGGTAGTTCATACTTGTTCTGTTCCTGCTAGATTAAAAATCATAATATCATATTTTTCAACAAAAATGAAGGCAAAGCAGTTTTGAATTCCCCAATTACATAAAATATTGAGAGATTAGTGAACTTATGAGACTGTATTAAAGAAATATAAAAAACAACAAATATTTATTGAAAGTCTCTGTCAAAATCATTATAAGGCTACTCCAACAATTTGAAATCTAAATAAAGATGTTATGTCTCCCCTAAAAAAGCAAATAATACAATTCTATGCATTGAGAATGAATGCAATCAACACGAAGCTCTATGGGTATGTTACAAAACAGAGCACTCCCAGGGTAATCAAAGGCAACTTGATTAGTATTTGAAGAATGAACTTCAAAATTTTCTCAAGTACTGGCTAAAAATTCTCCCCTCTTCCGCTCCCCACACTCATTTGCAACACAGGGATTATGAGAGGAAGTATGAGAAAATCACTCATTTTCCCCCAATTTTTTTCCTTAAGTTATGGATGAAAAGGTTTTCCTTTGCTCTTTTCTGAGATTTTATATTATGAATACAAATGTCTTCATAGTACTATTTATATTTAAAATGCCATTCAAATGCTAGGTACTGTGATAGTCTACACAGCAGAACCTTACTGGGTAACTCTGTATCAATCACAGTGGTTTCATTTAACATGCTGCTATCTCATAATATTTTATATCTGATCTGCTTTCTCTCTAATAACCAAAACTGGAATTTTGTGAAAGTTAACCTGATATAAAAGAACTAGTAAACACATAGAGACAAGACGTTGAAAAAAAAAAAAAAAGACTTTCAGGTAAGTCTTTCTATTTTAACAGAAATTTCAATTCTTTTTTAGCGGGGAGAGGGCAGAGGGAGATGGAGAGAGAATCTTAAGCAGGCTCCATACCCAGCACAGAGCCCCATGCAGGGCTCGATCTCATGACCCTGAGATAATGACTTGAGCCAAAATCAAGAGTCAGAAGCTTAACTGACTGAGCCACTCAGGTGCCCTATATGTTAACAGAAATTTTAAAAGTATGCCATGGCTGACATGGAATTTCAATAATGCAACAAAAATTTCAAGCAATACTGTATAAACCATTTCATGCCTTTTAGATTTATTATGACTATTTTTTTAACAAACCCTAATATTAATGAGATTTTTCCACAATTTACCATGATAATTACTTATTGTAACTATTAAAGCATTAACCTAAAAATGTCGGCATCTAGTAAATGATTTGAAAACTCATTTGATTCTGAAGACCATGAGCATTTCAATGGTTCTTTTTCTTGATTTTTGGTTTTGCTTTGGTATCAGCTAAAGCTAATCAGAGCCCATCATGCTCTTGTAGAAAGTTTTGGTAAGGGGCGCCTGCGTGGCTCAGTTGTTAAGCGTCTTCCTTTGGCTCAGGTCATGATCTTGGGATCCTGGGATCGAGCCCTGCATCGGGCTCCCTGCTCCGCGGAGAGCCTACTTCTCCCCCTCCCTCTGCCTCCTGCTCCTCCTGCTTGTGCTCACTCTCTGTCTAATAAATAAATAAAATCTTTAAGAAAAAAAAAAAGTTTTGGTTAATAATTTTAAAGCATGCAATGTGTGACAAACATGTTAAATCGTGATAGTTTCCCCAGGAAAGAACATTGACAAAAGCAACAGTGAAGTTGATAAAATACTTCAATACATCCAGCAGTGAGTGGTGACATAATTATAAAGTATAAACCATTTATAATCCATTGTTAGGAATAAATACAGAAAAAACTAAATCAGATCCCGTCATGCCGACTCCATATACCAATAGCATTGATTTCCATCCAAAAGCACCAGGGCCGAGAGCCTGGGTGTCAGGCAGAGTAGTTGCATGAAGTAAAGAATATTACTCTCGGAGGCCAGGACCCCATCTAGCAGCAAAGCTGATGCTGACATCCCTCTGGGCACTATCAGAAGACGAGTCAGCCTCCCTGACTGCAGTTTAAGTAAAACGATTTCAGATTACCTCCCAAAGTTAAAACTGGAAGGTAGCAAGGGTTTATTTTAGAAACAGAGAAATTGGACTAAGTTACAATTTAAAAAAAATAATAATTATATTCCTGTAAAGCTAAGTCTTACAGGGGCAAGGGTATCATATTTGACGCTTATGCATTTTTAGATAGTATTCTAAATGTCACCACTTCATTTTGCACTTGTGAACGGACCCACCTTGCCTTGTGGGATATTTTTGTGTTTTAAAGTGTGTGTGTGTGTGTGTGTGTGTGTGTGTGTGTGTGTGTGTGTGTTATGTTACAGGTGTTATTTACAGGACTTGGCATTTACTAGATGCCAACTTTGTGTGGGGCTCTCACACTCACATGTGCAGGATGGGGACTGCTGAAAGGTAAACTGAACATATTAAAATGTTTAAGAGTATATTTGAGCAAAGATGGATTTGAATCAGACCACACTGGAAGTGGTCAGGAGCTGGGGGGAGACTTGTATAGAGAACAGGCAACAAAGCAAGGACATTACCAATCGGCTGTTACTTAAAGCCAAGGTGGCTGTTTGGGATTGGTTGCCACAAAGGTTCATTTTCGTGACCTTGAAGCATTTATAGGGTTAGATTTGGGTTTGCCTACAAAGACTACTAGAGCATGAGAGCCACCTCAGTCTGATGGCCTCCTTATTTAATTGTTAACAGTAGGAAGTAGGAAGACACTGATGCTTAGACTTATTCCTGCTAAGTAATCCTGCTAGTACATGGCAGAGTTGTTACCTGTCAAGCTGGAAATTCAAATTTTTCCAACAATACAAAGATAGTTAAAGACTTGCCCCAAGTCACCACGAAAATGATTGACAAGCGGATTTAGAATTCTGGGCTTTGGCTGTAGGTTCAACATGCAGAGCCAAGACTCAATGATCTGAAAGGTTTGTGTAGCAATAAGCCATTTTCCACAGTGGGACAGGAATACTGGAGCAGATGGGCATATCCATTCAAATAGTATCCCCACATTGATAAAAATTTAAAAATCTGTGTTTCTATGTGTGTACCTGTGTGTACCTGCATATATGTGCAGAGTTTTCATGGGATCACATTTTTCCAACCCAGTTTACCTATCTGTGGGAAAATCTCTCTGAAGAGAATAAATTTTGGCTCTGGGACAGTTCACCAGGTTAGAAAGCAAACAAACAAAAACCAAAGCTTTCTACTTTAGCAGAAAGTAGAAAGGCCTGTCACTCTTTCATCTACCACTTATTGGGGGAGTAAAGGGTGCCATTAAACTTCACCATCCATCTGTCACTAGCCTTGGAATGGGTTGATTAATGTTGGGACAGTGTGAAATTGCTACACATCCATATGACTATGGATTTATGTTGGAAGAATTGAAAAACTAAGAAAGCTTATTATAGAATATGACCTGGTTGATATGATTTCTAGGCATGGAGATTACTTTAGCCATAGAGATCATCATAAAAAATTAGATGGCTTTTATGTGGTCTCAGAGGTATCAGAAAAATTAAGGTTCACCAAACATGTGGAAAGACATGCAAATAACTTATACAAAATAAGATGGGTGAAATATGATGCTAAAAACAGGTGAGAGGTTTATTTGGCAAGAGAAAAAAGTTGAAGAAAACAAACAAAGCCTAAAATCACTTATAGGGTAGTTCATAAAGTCAGTTACAAAATGAAATTTTGATAATATTAAATCTTCAAGGAGCTGTTGCATCCCTCAAATGATGGTCCAGTGACATTTGTTGTACTCCAGGGGAGAAAGTTGCCCTAAGCCACCAGAAAAGACGTATTAAGTTGCTCATGTCAGAACTGATGTGCTCTTAATATGAAGTAGATATAGATGGTGTTAAAAGCAAGCAAACAAGCAAACAAAACAGTCTTGAAACACACAAATAACAGCTTGTGAGTCTGAACGCAGTCCCAAGGGGAAGTTATTCCTTCCCGAGAGAGGGGAGGATTTCATTCCCACCTCTAACATGCTGTGGGAAAAATACAGTGATGGCCAAAACCCCCATACATCTAGACAAACCTATCACTCTGGAAAGACACCACAAAAATAACTCTAGGCCTGCTTGGGAACCTGTTCTTATTTTTCTGTTTCACTGCTTAAGGACCTATCCTCCCCCCTCCTCCTCCCTGTTCTTATATCCATAGTGATTTTTTGACTACAATCTCCATTTCTTTCTCAGCCTCTAGGTCAATAAGCCACTTGGTAGAACTGGGAAAGACCCAACTGTTACTGGGTATGGCTTTTGCAGAATCACAGAGAGGACGTCAAGGTGGCACAGGGTCCTAATGCTTCCCCAGGAGGACGTGGGTGCACCAATGGAATCGCACCTGAGTATAATTTATACCACGAACTACAGAGCCAGCTTTTCTTCAGGATAAAGGTAGATGTGCCTGTCTCTCTAAAACTAATATTTTATAAAATTTTACATACTTGAAATAAAAAATAGTCAAGGGAAATGAATAGTAGATATATCTATAAGCAAGTAAGATATAATTTTAATGTGAATGACATGCCTAATGTGTTATAAAGAAGACTATGTTAAGGTAAAATGTTTGTAGGAATTATAATAAATATTTATTCCCTTATATTTTTATGTCAAATTAAGTGATTAAAATATAAATAAATTAAATAGGCACATGACTTTATTTTTTTTAATTTTTAAATTAAAAAAAATTGTTGGCATATGATTTTAAATGACTATTTCCACAAGAGGAGATATAAGTAGTATCAAATACAGCAAAATATATTTAACCAGCAGAGTTTAAATTAAATTAATAATTAAATTAACCAGCAGAGTTTAATTAAGATAAAAGAAAAACAAAACACCCATTAAACAAATAAAAATGCAAAATAATAACAATACTATCTGCCTACCTATACTAACAACATTTATCTGCTTTTCTAGATTTTGCTGAAATTCTTATATTCATATATCACTGTTGGTAATGTAAATAGTACTTATTTCTGGGAGTCGTTAATACAACAAAGTCTAAACTGGTTAGGCCAATAGTTGGGAACATTTTATAAGAATGTGAGGGGAGTCTGGTGGCTCAGTCCATTAAGCCTCTTATTCTTGGTTTTGGCTCAGGTCGTGATCTCAGGGTCATGAGATGGAGCCCCGAGTCGGGCTCTGTGCTCACTGGGAGTCTGCTTCAGGATTCTCTCTCTCTTCCTCTGCCTCTCCCCCGGCTCACTCTCTCTCTCTAAAATAAGTAAATAAATAAAATGAACTAAACTAAACTAAAATAAATCTTAAAAAAAAGAACGGGAAAAAGTATTAATCTTTTTGATTATTATGTATAGATATGAACATTTACTGTAAGGGGAAATCCTAAAATAAGAGGAAAAAACTTTATTCATAAATATGTTTATTGCAGTATTATTTACAAGCTAAAACCTGAATGTCTAATAATAACAAGAAGAGCTTATGAACATGATGGAATTCTCTGCAGCCTCTCAGCTACTGAATTTGTTGGTGACATAACAAGCAGCCTCCTCAATTCTGTCCTCAGTGGGACCCATGCTGCTTCCTCCACTGACTATGCAAATCTTTGAAGAGCCTGCAAGGCAGGAATTGTAACAAACAACATAGCAGAAGATTTCCCAAATATTTTGTCATCTCGTTCACACTTCTGTTCTTTAAATTGTCCCTGCCCTGCCCGCCTGTGATCTTCCTCCCCACCCAACTATTCACTGCTCTTTTCCGCTGCTCCTTGCCGGCACATCTCCAGATACGGTCAGAAGCATGGAACACGGAAAGGAGTAGGAATTCTCAGTATTTACCTTAATATTTTTATTTCCATCACATAGTTGTGACTAATCTTGATCTAAAGCTGAAAACCAGGTTAGCCACCTAAAGGTGTACTGTGGTTCTGTTTCCTTACAAAGGAATATGTTAAAAGCATTGTTTCACTTCTAGCATTAGAACAAAAAGAATAACATGGAAAGGAAAGTAGAGATTACATGTAAACTTTCACGGAGTGCCAGGATGCTTGGTTTTCAAAACAAGAAGAATAATAAATGGAACAAATGATTTTTTCCTTTTGTATTAATATATAAAATCTAGGGGCACCTGGGTGGCTCAGTCAGTTGAGTGTCTGACTTTTGATCTCAACTCAGGTCTTGATCTCAGGGTCCTGAGTTCAAGCCCTGCATTGGGCTCCATACGGGGCATGGAGCCTACTTTAAATAAATAAATAAACAAATAATCTAAATTCTAAGGTTATAGAGTTAATTTTTCTACACATGATCTTGGAAAAAAGTGGCAGTTTGTAAATAATATAAATCAACTTTGCTCTTAATAACATATATAAACATTTAAAATATATAAAAACAAATATTTTAAAAAGTAGAAGAAAAAAGAGAGAATAGGACTGATATACAGAAGAGAAAACTTCTTAAACATGAAAAGGACTATTACAGTGATGGGTATTTTTGAGTAATAAGATAACAAATATTGGCATAATTATTAAAGCAAATATCAGTCTGAAAAAATTCTTTGGACCAATATCACAGATAAAGGCTACACATGTGAAAATTCTTATAGATTAATAAGAAACATCCTACCAGCCCATGAACATAAACAGACAATTCTTCGGAAAAATGTGCAAATTACCAATATATATATAAATTGTTCATTCTCGTGAATTAAAAAATGTTTACAACATGTTGCCAATGGCCTAGTGTAATTGGTGAACATAATAAATAAATGAATATAATTCAATAATGAATAAGGAATGATTAATGGATATTCTATATGTTCTTGAGATATTAAAAATAGAGATATTATGCCACCAGTTTTAATGACTTGAGTTTAAATGTTTCTCATAGACAGAAACATTTACATGAATGCAGTATTTGGACCTACAGTGTTAACATTTAACAGACATATGGATCAAGAACAAGGATAGCCTCAAATTCCTCTAGAGATTTTTCCTGGAACAAATTTCTCAGATCCTCACTTCTAGCTTAACTTTTAAGATTTGACTATTTTCTTCTCATATAAACACAATGCATAATATTTTAATCCAACTGTATCCATAGGAAACCCACCTACTACATGATACATAAAATCTTTGGCCAACTTTATAAATCCCCTCAACCTGCTGCGTGTGTAATTTTAGACTTATCAGGTTATTAAAATGATCCTTAGCTAATTCCCCTCTCTGCACCCCATCCTACTTTGATTAAACGCACTATTGCTCATAAGCATACACAGCCCTAAGCCCATCTGCCTGCACCTGATACGTGCACAGTATCCATGGGAACGTGCTCACATAGCAAACTGTGTTCTACCTGTCAAAAAAAAACCAACAGAAATTTATAGAGGACACCATAGCCCAGGAAAGAGTCAAGCACCAAAGTGCCGACATGGGATTGCTAACTTCTCTCTGCTTTGATCTGGTCACCCAGCTCTGTATACACAGAGGGAATCTCCGGTCACGGAAGGTTTTCCTGATTGCCCTAAGCAATTTCCTGTTCCAAGTCAGCTGCTGAGTCACGAGAGTCTAAGTCGGGAGAAGACAGTAGTGGAGAACAGGGTCCACACACAGATGATTTAGATACAGCTCGGGAAAGAAATGAGAATGGCATTAAACTTGATAATGGCCGATACATAAAACTCTATGAATAGAAAAATGTGAGGATCGTATTCTTCCCACACTAGAGAGAAGTAAGGAAGATCCATTCTGAAGGCAAACAACTCAGATGTTTCTATATAAACACTAGCAAGGGAGTCAGGGAAGAAGCTTCAAGAACAATACCCAAAAGTAAAGTAAAACCGTTTATATTAAAACATGAGAATAACCAGTGCTTATACCTTTAAGAGGACTTGAGACTAACTCTCCACTTGCTCTCGCTCTGTTAACTCCTTTGTTGTTTTATCATTACTAGTAACAAGTAAAAATTAGAAAAAGATGTGTAGTTGTTTGAGGAGCACCGATTCAAATAATTTGAATTGGGAAACTGCAAAATAAATGTGTGGATACAAAGAAAATCATGTTTAAAAATGATATTAACAGCAGAACAAAGTGCGCTAAATTTGATAACTCAATTCGGTAGTACGAAATGAAGAACTTAATTAAAAACAGATCTAGGAGGGAAGAGCAAATAGCCCCATGTGTTGTGCATATCAGGACATCCCTGTGGATCCATACCACCTTTCTCTCTTTTCTCTCTGTAAAAATAGAGATATTTATTTGTTAAATATCTGCCATAGCCTTACAGAGCCATTGTATATAGTTGGGATTTTGTGAAGGTTAATTTATGGTTCTTTCTATTCCCACTTTTTATAGCCAAAAAAAAAAAAAAAAAAAATGCCTTCCATAGTCTCACCTTGTTTTGTGCAGGAATTTTCGTATCCTTAATTACGTCCCCTTGACTTTGAGTTTGGATATATATTTTGAAATGCTTGCTCTTTGAGTGTGTGTGTGTGTGTGTGTGTGTGTGTTTTCTAATCACAAAGTAACATCCTCCTACATTGTGTGAAAGGAAATCTTATTTCCTCCTTGGTCCTCCCTAAATGAAATTCTCCAAACTCATTCTGATTGAACACAAAGAACACCTCTTTAAATTCAATATAATCTAACCCTGTTAAAGCCCTACTTGCCCCACAGTTTGATTTTAGGTTTATTACAATATTGATCCTACATACACCTGAAGTATCTTATCCCTTCCACTTTTGTGAGATTTTTGTTAATTCTTTAATGCTTCCTTTGAACTCTATTTTCCAGTTGCTTCTGTTTGCTCCTCCAAACATTAACTGCTTCTATAAAGTTTTACGTTACTGCATTTACATAATGACTTCTTGGCTATTTTAGGGGGTATAAATTCTGTTCATCTCAGTTTAGTTTCTAAAGTTTGTCTCTTTTCACTCTTGCCCTATTTATGAAAGTTTTTAAGCCCATCTGATTTGAGACAAAAGAGTTGTCTGTGATTGTCAGTTGTCAACCCAACATCGTGGCCACTCCCTTCTAAGTTCCCCTTCAGCGAGAGGAAAAGCCATAGTTATATTTTCCAAGACCTTTCGATTATATGGTTGTGGCCTTGAGTTTGTCAATGACAGGTGCTTTGTAGAGTTTGGAGGGCACAGAAGAGGGTGAGGCCATTATTCTGTAGAGGTCCTGCAGCCACACGCAAGGCCCAGGTCTTCTCTTCGCTAGAGATCTGGAATTCTCTAGAGTCTAGTTCTGTAGTAAATGATTTCAATCACCTTTCCCCCTGTGCCTTGAAGTATATTCAACATATCCCTTTCCCCAATATTATTTGTCCTCACCTGATGTTTCTTCTCACTTTATAAGGGGAATGCTTTCCTTTATTGATTTTGTAGGAATTCACCCTCCCCATTTCTCATTTTATTGTGGTCTATCTGTGCTGATTGTACTTCCAGTATGATGTGGTTAACCAACATTTTAAAAAATACTCTATGTTATTGCACATAATATTTAAAGAGGGAAGAGAAGTTTCTAACTTGATGTATGTGTTAGTGAAGTTAGAATGCATACAAAATTTTAATTATGATACTGTACACTAACACAATTAAAATAGACCAGAGAGGGGAGGGATAGTTAAGTCTGTTGGGCACAGGGAGACTTCGGAGAGAGAGGGAGATCGAAAATTTTCACATGACAAGTAGATGATCTCAAACTATTCAGCCCATGTTACCCTTGAACATGACATGAAACTGTCTCTTTACAAAAATCAGTAAATCCATACATTCATACAAGGCCCTGTGGTTGGTGCACTCAGCTGAGCCGGCAGGCATTGATGGGAACTTGTTTCCCAGTTATGTGTGGAAACAACTGTGGAGCTGGGAAGAAATTTTGAATGAAAGTGATAGTGTTATCCTGAGAAATTATGCCTGCTTGACTATTTCTGATTATTTGAAAAGGAGAAAGTTCCTATCCTTACAGATGTAAATACATTAGAAGATAAGGGGTTGGTTTACTCAAGTTAGACTTCTGTCTTCATATTTCTCAGATTACTTGCCATAACTGTACCATGCAGTCCAGATCTTTGACATTTTCGTCTGGGGTTATAATGGCGTTTGTGTATAACTAAAGACACATCAGATGCTTTCTCTGTAAAGAACAAGTTGTTCTTCAGTTCTTTTGCCTAAATTGTAAAGCTATCTCCAAGGCAATTCACAATAATTTTCCATTTAATTTGGCATTTTCTGGAACATGGGTTTCTAAAACAAAGCCTCTTCCAATTAAATTCAGTGGCATTTTTTGTCCAACACATTTTCCTAGGGGATTGGTTTCCTGCCACGGGTCTGGGTCTTGCACCAGCCCACTGGAATACATTAATTACAGATGCAGGCCATCCACAACAGACCTCCCAGCCACTCTTCCCACTCGGCGCCGCTCTCCTGAGCACACTGCTTGATTCATATCATACCTTCTCACACAGAAAACGGTAATGGGAAAAGAATCTTAGAATATCAACAGAGTAGGATAAAAGTCCATGTACACACACACACACACAGACACACAACTTTATATATGCATAAATAAACCAAAGGAGATTGTGAATGTCTTAAAGAAATGGTCTTCTTTTGACAATATTAAAGAAAACATCTGTGTATCATTTTTTTTAATTTGAGTGACATAACTTGCTTGATGAATAAGTTAAAAGCCTGAGTTCTGTTTGGGTAGGTTTGATTCAATTCTAGCTTTTGTTTTAATCATATAATAATGAAAGCCTGATTTACCCTGCATTACTTTGGGTGTATATAAAATAATCATAGTTACTTTTTTTTTTAAATTGGGAAACAAATGTAACAAACAAAGGTAGACTTATTAAAAATGAAATCAGTAACTAAGACTCTGCAGGCCCCATCCCCAATCAGCACCAAGACCTCTGCTTGGCCTGATCAAAACAGCAGTGTTACAAAAACACTAATTCAGAGGGATATGTGCAGCCCTATGTTTATAGCAGCATTATTCACAGTAGCCAAATTATAGAAACTGCCTAAGTGTCCATCGACTAATGAATGGATAAAGATGATGTGGTGTATATATACAATAGAATATTACTCAACTGTAAAAAGGAATGAAATCTTGCCATTCACAATGACATGGATGGAGCTAAAGGTGTAATGTTAAGTGAAATAAGCCAGTCAGAGAAAGACAAATACCATATGATTTCACTCGTATGTGGAATTTAAGAAACAAAACAAATGATCAAAGGAAACAAAGAGAGCGAGAGAAATCAAGAAACAGACCCTTAACTACAGAGAACACACTGATGGTCACCAGAGGGGAGGTGGGGGGATAGGTGAAACAGGTGATGGGGATGAAGGAGTGCACTTGTTGTGAAGAGCACGGGGTGATGTGTGGAAGTGTTGGATCACTATATTGTACACCTGACACTAATATAACACAGTATATTAACTATACTGGAATTAAAATTAAAACTTAAAACAGGGGCACCTGGCTGGCTCAGTTCGAGTTTGTAAAGCATGCAACTCTTGATCTCAGAGTCATGAGTTTGAGCCCCACATTGAGGGTAGAGTTTACTTAAAACAAACAAACAAACCTTAACATTAAAAAAAAAACAAAAACAAAAACAAATAATTGTGGTACCCATAGAAAAGGCCAAAGATGCTTTTGCCAAAATTATTGACTTTGGTTACCTTATAAAATATGTCTGTGAATATGGATGCTCTTTCTAGCTGCACAGGTAGACTTTTCTTCAAATGCTGTCTTGTAAATTTACAGGTCACTCCAACCTCACCCCTCGTCCACACACAAACCTCACAATGTCACAACACCTCATGAGGGTGAGAAAGCATGTAACTACAAAAGTGGTGGCAGATAGTGTAAGAAATCTAAGATGTAAACTGTAAAAGATAAGAAATCATGTATGTATCTATGTAATGGTAGGACAAGGATTGCATCATTTCTATAAATAAAGAGGGTACTTCATAGAATGGTCTGTCCTACTCTAAGCTTCTCTACTTAAAATACCTTCTACCTCTGCTGTTAAATGACGACAATTGATTATGAATGAGGGGTATGGTGTTCTACTCGGATCCTCTTCTATTAGACACAGATAATGCCACTTGAAATAGCATCCTTTCCAGATAGTTCTATGTAATTTGTTTTATACTTGCTGTGGGATCATCACCGTATTAGTTACATTGGGCAGAAGATTCATACCTTTAAGGAACTGGTTATGTATATATATTTAAAGATTTTATTTATTCATTTGCATGCATGAGAGAGAGAGCACACAAGCAAGGGGAAAGGCAGAAACAGAGGGAGAAGCAGGCTCCCTGCTCAGCGGGATTCGATCCCAGGACCCTGGGATCATGACCTGAGCTGAAGGCAGACACTTCACCAACTGAGCCACCCAGGCACTCCACTAACTGGTTGTATTTGTATAACTGGTATCAAATAAAAATATAAAAATTAACCATTGACAATAGAATTTCGGCACATGATGTGAACCGGTAATTCACAAAATAATAGATAAAACAAAAATGTGACAAAACCCAGTGAGAGTGAAACTTCATGAAATAATACATAAATTATATCGCTGGTAAAATGAAAACTAGTAAGCCTTCTGAGGGTCATGTTTTGCAATATACAGCACAAGTCTTTATAATAGTCACATTCTCGGATCTGGTGATTCTACTCTCAGGAAATAATCTTAAGAAATTAACTGGAGAAACACTCGGATTGATTCTATCAGCTTGAGCACGGCAGCATTATTTGTAATGGACAAACTTTAAAACAAAGTTTATGGGGCGCCTGGGTGGTTCAGTCGTTAAGCATCTGCCTTCAGCTCAGGTCATGATCTCAGGGTCCTGGGATCGAGTCCCACGTCAAGCTCCCTGCTCAGTGGGGAGCCTGTTTCTCCCCCTCCCTCTACTCCTCCCTGCTGTTCATGCTCTCTCTGTCAAATAAATAAAATCTCTAAAACAAAGTTTATATAGTTAAAAAATGATCATGTACTTATTGGGGGGCTAGTACACAAAAGAAGAATAACACTTAAAAGTATATCTATCTCTATGTCTGTAATGATGTAGAATGCTATTATACTAAACAAAAGGAAAGTTACATAATCACATATGGAGTAGGAACACAAATGTATAAATATGGAAAAAGGTAAAATTGGTTGTATTGGCTGGACTTCCCCAAATCTCCACTTTGAAAGTAAATGCTAGGGAAGGTCAGTAATATTCATTTCTTTTTGGTTACTATTTGATATTAACTAAGACTAGTTTAAAAATAACAAATGAAGTTTCAGTTCCTGACCTCTCCCCCATTTTCCCCTAGATAGCTGTCAGTTTGTTGCATGCTGGAATGAATGGCAAAAATGAGAAACAATTAGGGGACCTATCCCCCACACCGTCCAGCATCGTCTTTTGGCAGCTTAAGCCCTCTGATCTCCTCTGTTAGCAACAGGGAATCAGTACAGCCTGTCCCAGTCCCAACCAGTACTCAGGATACTTTGTGGATTGCATGGAGTCGTGGAGATGAGAATTGGCTAGACAATCCCCGATTTACTAGTCCTATTATCTCTCTTTCTTCTCTCCATACATCTTCATAATTCCCTTCATTCCCTTTCCTGCATGATTCCAAAAAGATTAAATAAAATACCTCTGTTCCTTCTCTGGAAAAATGAGACAAAACCAGATTTTTCAATACCCTGCTAGGAAAGAAAAAAAAAAATCCCCCCACTTCTACTCTAACTCCTCATCTAAATCTCAATGTAAAGGAGTAAACTAGGAGATTATTTATTTAAAATGTGATACCCATCAGTACCCAGGTGCAAGAGAGGATATGTAAACACCTGCATCGGCGTGCATGTGTAACCTAACTTTAAAGAAAAAGAAGCCTATCACATGTGTCAAAAGTTGTTCAATCAAATAACTATTTTGTGTCATCTACTTAATATGTATCCAGCACATAGTGATTATTGGCAGATTTGGACTTTGAAGTGCTTCTTTCCAAATACATCTTTATTTAGGAAAGTAGCCTGCATTTTCCTAAAACTGAATTGTTTGTACACCTGCTGACATGTTTCAGGACCCCAAACTTTTACAAACCATTCAGAATTGAGTTTGCTTGTTTGTTTGTATTACTCTAAATATTGGAAGAGTGTTTGATGTTACTCCAGAAGCATAGAGTGATAAAACCTGTAGAGATAAAACACTTTACTTATCCCATGGAATTTGCCTTTTTTCAAAGAATTTCTAGGAATTTCTATAGATCCCATTATAAGAAAACCATTTTTCAACAAAAACCAGAGCAGTTATATTTGGTTGTGAAATTGATGCCCTATTTATATTTCCCTCACTTTTTTTGCCTGGTTATCTGTTTTAATTATAGCTTCTCTCGAGTCAGATTTTTCTTTTTCCTTTTTTTCTTCTTAAGAAAAAAAGTGTTTGCAGCTAAAATAAGTATACTGACCAGGGAGTCTCAAACCAATTAACTTCCCTACTTAAGAAAATCCAGCTTAGTTTTTGCAGCTGAAACACAAAAATGGTCTTATGATAAAAAGAAATACAAATGGATAGACTGTATGACCACACATAACTATATTATTTTTTATGATTTCTTGTGAGAATAGAGCACAGCAAGACTATATTTAATTAGACTAAAAGGTAGCATAACCCAGTGGGTTATATATGCATTAACCAAATCAAATATTAATCTAAATATTATCTAGATTTGTTTTAATGCTAAGATTTTGGTTATGCATCAGAGTGTATTCAATATCCATTATGCACGGGCAAACTGCAGTCTTCACACTTCATTATTGACAAGATAAAGCACCGTTTCAAGATATGTTGCAGCATGTCTAGAGAAAAGGCACATATTAAGCCTAAATTTCAGCTTTAATTATCAAGGTTGGCTGCCTACAGCCAGGATTCACTAGGTAATGGTAACATTCTCAACTTATTCCTCTTAGGAGGACCCAATTCAGCGTTATTTCTTCTTTTGAGAATTCTAAAGCCACAAGACTTACAATTATACATGTATCTATCTGTGATTTTAACTGGAGGAAACAATTTCTCTTTATATTTAGATATGTGTTACAGATTCAGCTGAGGTTTTCGTATAAGTCACATGAAACTTTCTTGACTACCCACTGTGTTAGATACAAAGGAGGCAAAGAGATAAATTCAAGGTTCCCATTCTCCATCTAGCAAATTCTTGGGGACACAAGGACAGCTGGGTCCTCTAGCTAAATGGTGGCTTAATTCCGCCCTTACTTCCAGGGTAAAGGCTGGCTACCAAGAGAGGTAGAAAAATCTTGGATGATCTTTGTATGTGGTTCAGAATCTCAAAGACCATAATTACAAGCAAATGTTCTTTTTCTTGTTCTTACTATTTTAAACCATTGGACTGAGACCCACACCCTTTACCAAGATCACACTAAAACTGGAGACCAGGTCTCCTGAGCCTTTTTGAGAGCTGTGCACATAAAAGGACGAGTTTCTTTATCAAATGTCTTAATTAAATTGCTTACAGTTCCAGTAAATTTAATCCAGGATATCTTCCTTTAGTGTGCAAACCACTCATTATTTTCATTTACAGAACTGTGTCACTTAAAGAGCAATTAGAAACATGGGAGGCTATCCCAGGTGATTTCTTTCATGAAAGACCCATTTTCATCGATTTAAAATCCGGCCTCAATTTTGCACATCTTTACAGGGTTTCGCAAATTAAACCCGTTAGATACGTTTAACCCGCAACATTGTTATCGGTGGCAGACTGCAAGGCTCCTTCACTCCCTGAAGAGTAAGAGAAATCTGTGCAGTGGCAGACAGTGCGTTTTAGCCTAGGGTAGAGATAGTAGCTGGAGTGGCGGCAGTTTTTAGATCTAATGGATGCATCACCTCTTTCCTGTGGTAGTAAAGCAGCAGCTACCCAAGACACTTCCAGACTTTTGTCTTATGCTTTTGCCTCGATTACAATTGATTCTAAACTGTAAAGAATAACTCGATGCTTGATCATAAAGAAAACATGGGACCATGCAACACAGGAACGCCACTTGAGGAAAACGATCACAGCTACTGTAGAATCTAGCCTCGTGGCTTGTCTACACCGGATAACTCTCTTTTCAACTATGCTTTCGGTCACCTCGTGAGAGAGCACGAGTAGCCTCTTCCTTAGAATGTTGTCAGTGAAAGCGGACACACTGCTTATCGCTAAGGTGGCACGTACGTTGAAACTACATTTGGACTCAGTATCTGTCTGATGATTGTGAGGCTGTGGCTTTTGGATATCTGACTTAGATCAAGGGCCTTGTTTCTGAGAGGACACCATGATCTAGCCAACGAGACAGCACCTCTCAACAGCCAGCCATCCTCCGCGCCGTTCCCTGTAGAGTCTGACAGAGTTGTCCCAGTGCTGTTTTTCTCAAAAATAAGTCAATGGCATAGGGCTATCAAATGTTTTCTTCCAGTTTTGAACTGCTCTGTGTATCTAACATGGTGTCCTACGGTTAGATGGAAGCATATAATCTAGATGATCTCTCTGATCAGTCTCCTAATCAAACCCAATTAAACGTTTTCCTTCTTTTCGTAATTACTGCTATCCTGAGCATATTAAGACTGCTTCTGTGATTTCAGTATTCCACCATGGAAGATAAAAATCAGAAGCCCTGAGACACAGGATCCTCAGACGTCAAGTTGTGCATATTAAAATAAGATGTTAGAGGCTGCTATCCACAGACCCTTTTAGACTATGTCTTTAGAAGAATTCAGGGAGTTGATTTTCTGACATGCATCCTCTCTGAGAAACACAACCTTTTTTTTACACAATTCCAAGAGTTGCCCACAGAGACCTCAGTCTTCAAACAAGGAAGTCAGGTTGATTCTGCCCTGGAGCAAAAGTCTCTATGAACTTGACAAGCACATAGAAGATCTTGAGTTCAAAGGATGATCCTATAGCAAATTCTCAAGAACCTTTTCCAGATGTATTTCCATTGTGGGTGTTACTGTATGAGAAGCCTGGATTCAGTCAACTACTACTTGGTTCAGAAGGCAACACTCAACCCAGCTTCCGGCCTGAGAGCTCATGGCTGCCGCAGAAGATTCTTTTTGGGAAATACCCATTTACGGGGATCTTCAAACAATTTTATCTGCTGCAGATTTTAAGTCTCAATTCTTTGCAATAAAAAGCCCCAATAAAGTTTGTAAATTCAAAGCGAACGTTGCATGTAAGGCTGTGAACATGTTTATTTGAATCTCTGGATGAAATATCTTGTAGGAAACACAAATTTGCCATCAGCATAGCTCCTATTCTGTATTCCCTTCATAATGAAAACAAGTTTTTAAAGCCTTTTAAAGTGTAGTCGGGAAGAAAGATTACAAACACATTAATGACTCTTTAAAAAAAAGTTGAGTAAACAACATATGTAATTATTTTGCAGGGAAATGCTGCTAATTAAGACCAAAATTGTTCTATTAGTATACACACCTGCTACTGCACAGTCCATTTCTCACAAAAGAATTTGATTCTGTAACAGGGCTGAATTCCCAGTTCATCACCTTAAGAATGTCCACTTCATTATTATTATTATTTTTATTATTATTATTATTATTATTATTTTGGAGAGAGAGAGAAAGCACGAGTGGTGGGGAGGGGCAGAGGGAGAGCAAGAGAGAATCCCAAGCAGGCTCTATGCCCAGTTCAGAGCCCAGTACAGGACTCCAGCTCACAACCCCAAGATCTTGACCCTGAGATCATGACCGAGCCAAAGCCAAGAGTCAGATGCTTAACTGAATGAGCCATGCAGGTGCCCTAAGGAATGTCCACTTTAAAATCCTGCCATAGACTTACCTTGCTTGTGTTGATTACTGATCTCTCTCAGAGTCATCAGTACAGGGTACCAAAGGGAAAGCATAATTTTATCCTGATAGTTGTCTCTGCAGACGTTACAGTCCTAGATGGAAGAGAAGTAAGAATCAGTTTCTCCTCAACATATGCGGAACTCACTTATCTCTGCTCTCAGATTACAGATTTTTCTTAAAAGCCTCAAAGCACAGACTTAGTATTTTAGTCAACATAGGAGGAGAAAAAATCACATGTGCCTTTCCCTTCCCGAAGCAATAGTCTCCTGGCATTGTATTTAGAAATATTTCATTTATTTATTTATTTTTTAAGATTTTATGTATTTATTTGACAGAGAGAGACACAGCAAGACAGGGAACACAAGCAGGGGAGTGGGAGAGGGAGAAGCAGACTCCCCGCTGAGCAGGGAGCCCGATGCAGGGCTCGATCCCAGGACCCCAGGACCATGACCTGAGCCGAAGGCAGACGCTTAATGACTGAGCCACCCAGGCACCCCTATAAATATTTTAAAGATCATTGCATTCTTGAAATCATTACCATATTAAATGAGCTTATGTTCTCACCCTTGTCCAGAGCTGCACCCTGCTTACCCATATTTAAAACACTGATGTAAACTGTGGCTTAATGTTCACACCAGCAATAAGACAACAAAAATAGCAAGCGTGAAGATGTATAAAACATGTATTCTACACTGGTCATGATGTCAAGTAATTTAATTGCATGCATATGTGTTTCCTTATTTTTTGTTTGCTTTTTGACAATACGATCACATTCATTTTCATTCATTCCTATAAATGTCAAAGGCTCACAAGAACATTTTTCAATTTATAGCCAATCCCTGGCATCAGTGCTATTAATAATTTATCCTCTTTCATAATACATAACTAGAACATATATTGGAGTTTTTATTATGTAGTAAACCACAAATAAAATAAAAATTACCCATAATTTCACTGCCTGTATATCCCTTGGTCACTTAAACAATAATGCCAGATTATGTGGTTGGAAAACCTGAACAGTATGAAAAGGTACAAAATAAAAATGAGAGCCTTTCTACCCAGTTCCTTAATGTTAGGTAATCAAATTTCTGATGGTTCTTCCCAGATTTAAATATATATGTACATAAATATAAAACATATTTATATTTGATATATATTAAATATTAAATATATACGTATATATAATTAAATATATTTATAGATAGTTACTATATACTAAATATTCAATATATAGAGAAAGTTCTTTTCCTTAATCATATCTTTTCTAAACTCAGCAAACAAAAATATATGTCATTCATGTAATGACTGCAGAGTATTCTATAATTTTCATGGAGTATAATTTAGTTAAAGGGTTGCTTATTAATGGCCACTTTGCTTGTCTCCAGGTTCATTACCATGAAATTGCTGTGATGGCCACCTGTGTGAATGACCATGCAGTAGGTACCATCGTTAAACGCTGGAAGAAAAGAAGACATAGGACATTCAGGTAGCTTGCGTGGGATCACTTACTTGCCTCGTGGAATGAAATTACAAAGGCGGGCGGTCTGCCTGCAGATCCCAGGCTCTTACTGCTTATGTCTTTCTAGCGGACAAAGGTGGGCTCTATGGTAGATTCAATGTCGAGTCTTTCAAGATGAGCTCTGAGTTTTGGAAGTTCCAGAGCTTTTTCCTAAGTAAAAGTGTGTGTAATAAATATTAGTTTATGACTCAATAAATGCCATATAGCTCTTATCTACATGGAATAAAAAAGAATGGATTCCTATAATTTTATGCTAAAAGGTGAGACTCCAGAATCAAGATGTCTCTGTAGCAGAGACATTAATGATGTTTTGGAAATCCAAATGCTGGTCTAGACTTGGGAATATAGAGTTGCATGGCCCTTTAAAATAAGATAGGAAAGGGGCGCCTAAGTGGCTCAGTCGGTTAAGCGTCTGCCTTCAGCTCAGGTCATGGTCCCAGGGTCCTGGGATCAAGCCCCACATCGGGCTCCCTGCTCGGCAGGAAGCCTGCTTCTCCCTCTCCCATTCCCCCTGCTTGTGTTCCCTCTCTCGCTATGTCTGTCTCTGTCAAATAAATAAATAAAATCTTTAAAAAATAATATAAAATAAGATAGGAGGAAGTAAACTTGTGGGAGAAAAGATCCAAGGTAAGAGGCGGGCAAGCAGGGATCTGGAGTGTATGAGAAATATAAGCAGTGTGATATCCCTAAGAGTGAGTGCATACTATGATAGCAGAAAAGCCTTGTAGATGAGGGATGTCTCATCTTCATTTTACATCTTCTCCTCTGTATGTGTGTGTGTGTGTGTGTGTGTGTGTGTGTGTGTGTATAAGATATCCTGGAAAGGAGGCTGAATTCCATATGTAGGTTGGCAAAGAATAGAGGAATAAAGACAGTTACAGGAAAGTTTAGGGGTGCAAGTGAAATGGGATCTCTGCCCCACGGGAAGTTGGTGTTTTCAGAAGGGATAATGAGAGTACCTCCTGCACCAGGAGAACTTGAAGACATTTTATGGACAGTGTTAGATTTCCTACAGAACCTGAGAAAGGAGAACTCTTGACATTTATTTAATTACCTTAAGGCAAGTTGGCCTCTTCTGACATTGGAACTATAAAATGACTTAAGGGACCATCTAAGGAAAAGAGATCCACAAAAGGGACAGAAATACAGCCCAGTGGGGAGGGGCATTTGGAGGGAACAAGACAGAATAGAGAGGGCAGCGAAGCACTTCCCCCTTCACTTTCTTTCTTTTGTTAATATTTTTGATACATTTTCAGAACTATAAAAATTTGCAAAAATAGTACAAAAAATTACTAGACACCTTCAATCCAGATTCACCAAAAGCTAAGATTTAATTACAGATTTTACTACAAAAGCTTAATCATCCCACTTTCTCTGTCAGTCATGATATCTATCTTCTATCTATCATTAATCTGTTGATATATATATAATTTATATATGGTAATATACATTTTTCCTGAACTGTTGAGGAGCAATCTGCAGATAGGATACTCCTTTATCCCCAAAAACTTCCATGTGTATTTCCAAAAAAATAAGAAATGATTTTACATAATCACAGTACAGTTACCAAATCAGAAATTTAACACTGATGCAATACCATTATCTAATCCTGGGGGTGGCAAACATACTTGGTTAAGAGTCAGACAGTGATTATTTTAGGCTCTGATCTTTCTTGCAACTACTCATCTCAGCTGTTGTATTTCAAAAGCAGCCAGGGAAAATATGTAAATAAAAGCACATGGCTGTGTTCAATATAAATTCATTTTCAAAAACAGGTGGTAGGATGGCTTGGCTCATGGGTCATAATCTTCTGATCTCTGATCTAACATGTAGATCTTACTCAGATCTTCCTTATTGTCCATGGAATGTCACTTACAGGAAAAGAAAGTAATTTTACTCTTGTGAGTCCCAGACTTGGAATTGGTCATTTCTTTAAAGGAGCCTTTGTCCCTTTAGGAAAGAATGGTATTTAGAAACCAAGATATGTGGGGCGCCTGGGTGGCTCAGTCATTAGGCGTCTGCCTTTGGCTCAGGTCATGATCCCAGGGTCCTGGGATCAAGCCCTGCATCGGGCTCCCTGCTCAGCGGTAAGCCTGCTTCTCCCTCTCCCATTCCCCCTGCTTGTGTTCCCTCTCTCGCTGTGTCTCTCTCTTCAAATAAATAAATAAAATCTTTTTTTTTTTTTTAAGATTTTATTTATTTATTTGACAGAGACAGAGAGAGCAGGGACACAAGCAGGGGGAGTGGGAGAGGGAGAAGCAGGCTTCCCGCTGAGCAGGGAGCCCAATGTGGGACTTGATCCCAGGACTCTGGGATCATGACCTGAGCTGAAGGCTGCCGCTTAACAACTGAGCCACCTAGGCACCCTAAATAAATAAAATCTTTAAAAAAAAAAAAAAAAAAGAAACCAATATATGTAAGCAGGTATGGCCATTGCTACTTGGTTTTTATTTTTTCTAGTTCCTCTTAATGGGCAAAGTGGGAAAGAGAGCACATACATTTACAGCATATACCCAGGTATTTAGATACATACCCTCACATATCTTTCTATCTATATATCTATCTATCATCTATCTTCCCGTGAGTTCACACTGACACCTTTCATTTCAATCCAAGATGGCAAGATTTATTCTATCCTTCCTTCTCCTTTCCATAGTAATTCTCTGATAGGAGAAACCTGGCTCTCATTATCCATGACTTATTTACTTATTTGCTCAATCCTCAGACATAGAAAACTAGTTTTAGCATTGCTAATACTAGGGAAAAAAAAAAAAGAACTAAACCTTAAAGCCTAATATTTGATTAAAGCTATTTTTGTCTTTAGCCTGAGGGGATTAGTCCAAACACTGCCTTAAAATACCTGGGTTAGCCCTTGCCTCACACTTCCTGTTTGGTATGTTTATATTCATTTGTTTCCATTAATACACAGTTTTGAATTTCCTCCTATATTCGTTCACTTGATTTATTTAGTTTTAGAGTACGTGAAACATTGCCATGATTTCAAAAGTCAGTATGGTACCAGAAAGAATCGAAAAGGCATTCAACTCCTTTCCATTCTTTCCACCACTTTCTTCCTCCTGCCCAGTAACTGATCCATGTGGTTATTCATTGGCTTATTCTTTCTCCATTTCTTGTGCTCAAATGAGCAGACACTTGCGTATTTATTTTTATTTTTTTATTTCTTTTAACGATAAAGGTGGAACAACATGGTAACTTATCATATTTTGCTTTCTACATTTAGCAATATCGCATGGAAAGCATTCCGCAGAAGTTCACAGAGATCCACATCATTCTTTTTTTACAGCAGCCTAGGACTCTAATTTTGGGTGTATCAAATTACTTTCCAGGTATGAGCACTGACATTGTTCCTGATGTTTTGCAATTACAACGACGGCTCAAATGAAAAGCTTTCTGCACATGCATTTTCGTAGGGTCAGAGGTGTAACTTTAGGATAGATCCCTAAAAGTGGGATTATAGGGCCAAAAGAGAAACATGCTATATTTTCTCTTCTTTTATCTTTCTAACAGAGATTTTGCTTTTCCTCTTCAGCAGATGTGGTGCCAAATCCTCTTCTACTTAATCTGTGCAGTGTTGGGCGTATAAGACGACCACGGTACATACTTGCTAAATGAATAAAATTCTCCCAGGTATGGGAAATTTGTTGAGCGGTGAATCTACCCTCCCTTAAAATCCTGGCAAGGAGAAGTGGGTTGTAGGAGAAGCTTTGAAGGAAAAATAAGATGTGGGCCCCACAGAAATGTACCAAAAGGAGACAAAGCTCATGGGGTGACTGGCTCAGCTACTGATCTCAAGAAAGCCTGTAAACAAGTTCTGGGCGGAATCGGGAAACAAGGGTTGGACATCAATCATCCTTTTCAGTTCTTTCGGTGTCCATGTGAGCAACATCAACAACAGCATTTTTCAGATACAAAATACCCTACACAAAATCAGCTCCTGAATTTAAATCCTTTGCAGAAATTGAACCTGGGCTTCAGAGAACACAATAGCAGCTTATGTAAATTTCTGCCAATTAAATTGACAAAACATATAGGAAAGTTGTTGAGTCCCATTGGATGGATTTTGTGCCTTTTTTTTTCCTAAAGAAAAATAATTAAAGTAGTAGGAAAATCAGTCTCCAAAGTAGAAGAGTGTTACCTCTTCACCAAAAGAAATGGACAGAATCATAATGCTCACACAGGCTCTCATGTAACAGAGGTGCATCAATTTAACACAAGCCTGTACCAGCTTTAAAAAAATCTATTACAAGCTTCTCCCTTTCATTATTTTTCATTGCTTAGTTCAGATTCAGAAAAATGTGAATAATGCATAAGCTCAAATGCTCTCCCCATTATGGTGAGTAACTCCACAGTGAAGCTGCTTATTTCGGCAACTACATATTGATAAGAAATCTCTCTCAGCCCTTGCAGTGCGTCTGTATAATAAGATGTCTGTACCTTTTTAAGGCCAAGGTATGTGTTGTGAAATCCTAACTGTTTTATTTTCTAACACTTAAATTTATTAAAATGCTCTTCTGTTAATTTTGATTTCCCTTGACAGTCTTTTTCATAATAACATATTGCGAGTGTTATTGGTTGCCCTATCTTTTACACTTAGGAAAATTTATTAGGTACTCATATGTGATCTGATTTAATTGCCCTATTTAATGAATACCCTTAAAGCACCCGACATAGCTGTTATCACCTGCATTTGGCAGATAGGAAAGTCGAGGCTCAGAGATGTTCAGGAGCTAGTCATGACAGAGCAGAGCAGGTGACGGAGCTCAAGTTTCAATGTGACAGCAGTGGCCTAACACCTGCGTGGGCTTGTCTCTCACTGTCCTTGCCATGTGATGACACTGTTGGACTTGCAGAGATCCTCTGACCAAGCCGGACTGTGAGGATGACCTGTAGGCGTCATTCTTCCTGTCGTCCTTACGTAAATTATGTAACAGTTGCCCGCAAGAGTAGAAGCGGCATCCTCTGCCTGCTGATTGTCATTAGAAGTCCAGATTCAGAACATCCCCCAAAAGAAATTTTTCCTGTAGAGCTCACTTTCAAAATTGTTCCCGTTTTATAGAAGCATACCATTCCTACATTCCTAGTACACGCCAAGCCCTGAGGTGTGCATTCTATGTGATTTGTGCCATTTCTCCCTGATTACTCTCAAACTCTGGGCGGGTCCAGGAGCTGCCTGCCCGACGGCAACACTTGGATGCCCAGCTGTCCCTTCTAACTGTGCGCATCCCTCCTTCCTGACCACCTGCTTCCCTCCACTTGCCTGCATCTCGGACACATGCACCAATATGGCCTTACCGCTTGGCCAGGACCCTGGGGGTCAGACTGGATGGAGTACGTACGTTCCCTCACTTTGGAAGCCAAGAAAATCAAAGTGCAGAACATTACAGGAAATTTCTGAGCGTCATAAATCTAGTAAATGACAGTGCTGTGATTTAGACACAAGTCTGCTGACTCCAGAGTCCAATCGCTAATCATTTTAATCATATGTTCTGCTTAAAATTATTCTGCTTCTAAAATAAAGGACACTGAGCTGGTATTTTTCAGACAACCTTACCCTGGGCTTGTACTTGAACTGTAAATCAGTTCGGGAGGTAAGGACATTATGCCAGTGTAGCTCAGTAAGCTCTTGGGATTCAAGCCTGTGACTTGGAGCATCAGTTAGAGTCTAGGATGAGCCTGTGATGTCACCACCTCTCCTCCAGCTGAGTAGAAAGTTCTGGAATGGCCAATTTATTTCCCAGGTCGTTACTAATCTGGGCAGCCTGGACCTGCAGGTACCTCTGATAGATCTACTTGTCACATTAATGAGTCACTTTCTTACAGTAGCACAGATTGGGGGGAAAGTGTTTTTCCACTAAATCACTAGGGAAACGATTTTCTGAAGATATACAATATATCATTTCAGGTTATAATAAATCTTATAACACCATAAAATACCATAGAATTTGCCTAGCTATGGAACTACATTTTTCCTTACACCTACCAAAGATAGAATAATTTGTCAACAGGTGCTCCACATAGAGTTTCTATTAAAATGGCTGTAACCTCCAGGATCATCAAGGAATTTTTCTAACAACTCAAGGAAAATAATTTTTCTTCTGTAAGACATCCATTTGATTAATTTTCCCATATCTATCTTGAATTTTCATAGAAATTTTGAGAAGTTTTATCTATTTATCTGTCAATAAATATATAATAAAAGAAAATGAATAAAAAGTATTATTAAAAGTTTCCATTTCTACTAATTTCCACTATTTCCCAAAGGAAGCATTCATGGCAGGTGTCCTGGATTTATTCTCTACTCTGCTGGTACATAGTTTCCTAATCTTAGAAATGCAATGACTACAACAGAAACCAGACCCCTATGTTACAAAGTGGTGGATAAGAACATGACTCTCTCTCAATGTAATATGCATTTTGTTTTCTTTTTCTGGTTGTGGTAGTGACTCTCCTGAACGGCAAAAGTTTTCTTACTGCTGTGGCCCCTTTTGTGAACACACTTCCCTGAAATTTATAGGAAAACATCCGACAGTGGATTGCAGTGGCCTATTTACCTGTCTCCCTCACCCACGAAATGCTTAGTTTCCAAGGCAGAGATACATCTTGGCATTATTTAAGTCATTTGGCTTCACTTTGAATATCTGGCACCAGCTCTGCAATCATCAGTCAGTAAAAGAATGAACACTTCCTCACCTCTTCCAATTCTGATAAATATACATTTGGCAAACAGCAACCATTAATGGATCCAGGTTTTAAGTAAGCAAGTGAACGGGGTTGTTGTTTAAAATGAACAGGACAGACATGATCTCACTGATACTGAGTCTGTGTTACAGAGATAATTTTACTGCACGTACACTGGTTGGTAGTTCATGATTCCCTCCGACTGTCTGTCTTCAGAACAGCAAGAACAACTTTATATCCTCTACATTAAAGACTGAGTTTAAAACCCAAGGGAGCCCATGAGGCAGTGGGATTCAGATTTCTAAATACAGTCCTATTCCTATTTCATCCAATAAAGGAGAGTCTCAAATCAGATATTTGTAGAACTAGGTATTTTCTCACCCTTAAAAGTAGTGCTCTCTGGAATATCATTTTTGAAATCTACAGTCTTGCGTGATTATTTCATTAAATCAGCCAGAGCTAGAAAAGTGTAACATCAAAATAATTATAGTGTTTGGCTTTGTAAAGTCTGTTCCTTCAAAAATCAAATTCAGAAGATCTGGGTATTATGAATGGAAATGAGTAGGAAACACTGCGATGTCCCTCCATTTCACAAGGGAGCTAATTTATAGAAAACTGAAGGCGAAATTTTATGACTCTGAGCTGTTTCATGATCACATCTGTAACAGAAAGAACCTCTTATCTCTGTAGTAAATAAAAGGTACAGCACTGAAACGACTAAGTTACTGGCAAAAGGACACTGACAATGTCTCTTTTCCTTTTGCACACCTAAGAAAGCAAATAGCAATTTATTAATTGAAATGTGTTTAAGATATGACATTGCTTTAAGAAAAGATACATTTTTAAGATGTGTAAGAGGATGATGTTAAAACCCAACGTGGAATGGGCGTTCATCCATGGCTGGTGAGTCTAGGAAGCCCGGAAGGGGAGTGGCTAGAGCTCACTCCCCAGCTCACGTCCTGATGAGCTTCATGGCTCCCTTGCAGGCATCCTGTTCCGGAGGCAGGTGAACAATATATGTGCGAAATGCTTCCCTCCCTCACTGGCATCCCATTGTTGAAGGTGCCACGGATAATTAATGGAGATATTAAGTGACTGGCAATCTGCCTGCTGCTGACCTGGCAGGAAGTTTCTGGGAGGGAGTCAGAAGGGCATGGCGTCACCTGCCAGCTAGCTTCCTTCTCCAGCAGTCAGGCTGATAGGGCTGAGCTTGGTTTATTTATTTTTTTTTTTTTTAAAGATTTTATTTATTTATTTGACAGAGAGAGACACAGCAAGAGAGGGAACACAAGCAGAGGGAATGGGAGAGGGAGAAGCAGGCTTCCCGTGGAGCAGGGAGCCCGATGCGGGGCTCGATTCCAGGACCCTGGGATCATGACCTGAGCCGAAGGCAGACGCTTAATGACTGAGCCACCCAGGCGCCCCCTGAGCTTGGTTTAATACAGCACAATTCTCCTTTCCGTTTCCTTAGTTAAGATTTTGTGCATATTAGCCTGTAACAAAGGGAGGTCTTTCATTTTGCCCTATATTTAGATGAGGACACTACAGTATTGAAAGGTCAACTGTTGGCAGAACCGTAATTCAAGCTCTGACACCAGAGTCTGTGTTTAAAACCCCGCTCTGTGCCAGTAAGACTTTTATGTGGTCATAAATCTCAGTAGAGCAAGTTCATGCTGGATTAGTCATTGGCTTCGGGAGGTCTGATGCTAACAAAACGCTGTAAGGAGATGTAGGAAAATCCAGAGTTCTTCCCTCTTATTTTGTATTTATTCAAATTGAACGAAGGAGCCAAATAAATAAACTGCAAGCCATCAGATGAATAAAACTATAGCAGAATGAACTCTCCATGCTTTTTTCTTTCTTTCTTTCTTTCTTCTTTCTTTCTTTCTTTCTTTCTTTCTTTCTTTCTTTCTTTCTTTCTTTCTTTCTTTCTTTCTTTCTT
>NW_022589746.1:14967402-15012011 GCF_004348235.1 Phoca vitulina
CTTTCTTTCTTTCTTTCTTTCTTTCTTTCTTTCTTTCTTTCTTTCTTCTTCTTTCTTCTTTCTTCTTTTTTTCAACCAGGTTCCTCCATGTAGATAACATCATCTATAATCCATAAGGACTTAATCTACTTTCTGAGTGGAGGTTTCTGCTTTGGGCAGAGCAGAGCTGTGAATTGAATCAACACCTAGAAGAATTGGGGAGTGATGTTAGTGGAGAAAATGTCTCTGTCCAGCAGGGTCCAAAACGGAAGCACTGTTCAAGGACACCTTAGCAACATCCAACACAGCCCTAATGATGACACGTTAAAGCCCTTCTCTGGCTCTGAGAATAATGTCTCTTTGATTACTTTTCCAGTCCTGCAAGGCACAAAGGTATTGTCACTTTAAATACAATTACATGAATTTACTTTCAGCATTTCTGTCAAGACTTCTTTAAATGCCTTTTCTCTTTTCTTTATTCGATGCCTTTGCCTATCGGTAACAGTATCATTGTGTTGTTTATTTGATTAAGTTTTGTTTGAGCTGATGAACACCCTCCCCATTTATATACCCCCCCCCGCCCACACACACACAGAGGCTTTCCTTGTTCAAGCCTTTAATTTTTCACATAAGCTTATTCACAGCTTTTATATGTGTTGAAATTAATGACTTTTGAAAATACTCATCTCGGGTAGTATCTTTTCCTGTAATTAGTTTTCTTTTTTACTGCTTTAGTTTATCCATCCATAACTCCTCTATTTTAGGTCAAATAAAACTAGCAATTAGGTCCAGAACTAGGTGGTTTATGTTACCATAAATATTTTTCTTATTGTGAATCTGCACTATTTCATTTCTTAGCTTTATCGCTGTAGGGTGGGTTGCTCTCATTAACCTGTGAATCTCAGGGCAAGAAAGGCGCCGTGTCTATCTCTGTACTCCATCATGGCTGGAAACATGGTCCTCTCCAGATCTTTTCTGAACACATAGGAGGCTGCGGAAAAATGTTTTTGACAGATTTCATGTGAGTTTCAAAGGACCACACTAGATAAGTTCTAACATCAGAATATCACATGATCATCTAAAAGATAAATAATTCTGAAATGCCACCACAGGATGGGACCAATGTGTAATGAGGTCCTAACTTACTTCAAAGATGTGGAAATCAATAATTGGTGTTATCACTTTCTAGGCTCTGCATATACCAACCTGCAATCCGCCTACGTCCCTCCATGTGCACCCAGACCATAAACAAAGGTGTGCCCACTCATGGCCCTATATGCCTACCACCCCTCTACTCAGTAGATGGTATTAAAGACAAGTGAGTGAGAAGGAGGGTTGTCTAGTGATAAAACTGTACCTAGTTGTAGTCCATCGGCTTTGGAATTAGACTGCTTGGCTCTAACTTGTGACCAGAATATTCCTAGGTCTCTGTTTTCTGTTTTCCAAAACAGGGATAATGAAGTTATCTAATTAATACTATGTCTGTGATGATTAAGATACTGAATCCGAGAAGCCTTAGTGCACTGTCAGATAGGAAGTATGAACTCAGTAGACATTGTGCATGGCTTTCTATTTTTCCCTTCCAAATAATATAATTGGATAATGTATGGTCCAATATGGTTTTGGTTTCTTGTACTTTTTCATACACTTGTATTCATAGCTCACTACTGGAAAAAAATAACTCATTACTGGAATGATGCAATCACAGATGGCATTGGAGAATTTCTGGTTTTGACAGCCTTATACCTTTCAAAGGTTGTACCTACATGGTAACAGGCCATTTGACTTAAAATGATTATATCCTTAATTAAAAACAAAAAAGTAATGAGGCTATTTGGAACTGAACTTGCAGAAGGATGTGATTTACCAAAAGAGTCAAAGGCCCTGTTTTAGAGTCTCTCACTAACCAGCTGGGTGCTCGTGGGGGAATTGCTTATTGAATTAACTCTTCATTAGCAATATGAGATAATTTTGCTAGATGTACACTAGCTTAAACGAACTGGTGGGGACCTGGCAGTTTCTATTATCAAGTCAGAATAAAGAATTTTAAAAGTTCCAGGTCAGAAGGGATCTTACCTTATCTAGTCCAAAGCTAGAAAACGGGAATGCCTATAGAGCTGTGTAGGTAATTAAGGTGAAGAAACGGTAACAAAAGCTCCAGGAAGATGAGAAATGGCAATTAGTAGTTAATGTTGAGAATGTAGGAGAAAGCACTTTTATCTGTGGTTACGTGGAGATAGGAAGATTTGTCTGAAGGAACCAGGAACTCCTTGCCTCATATTTATTGTTGCCACAAATAACACAGTCCACTTTTGCCGGATTTTCTGATATTCAGGTACCAAGAGATATACTCAGATATGCAGGAAATTCAGGTTTTCATGAAGAATGGTCTAAATTTTATATGGAAACAAATTTGTTTCTTTTTTTAAGATTTTTTATTTATTGATTTGAGAGACAGCAGGAGCAGGGGGAGGGGCAGAGGGAGAATCAGGCTCCCCGCTGAGCAGGGAGCCCAAAGGCGGGGATCCCGAGACTCCGGAATCAGGACCTGAGCCGAAGACAGATGCTTAACTGACTAAGCCACCCAGGTGCCCCAATTTGTTTCTTTTTAAATAATATTTTACAGCCAAACAAAGAAATCACAGAGCTGCATTTAGCCCCCAAACCCACCAGTTACCTGCTTCAAATACATTTTCTCATTCGATGCTTGGATCTGGCCACAGCATCCCTGAGAAGTGACAGGTAAGTTTATGCCTGCACACCCTTATGGGTGATGTGCTCCTTACTATCTTGGCCAACTATTCCTATGTCTGGGCAGTTTGGGTCGAAAGTTATTATATTATTTTTGTTAAAATATAGTCTCAGTAATTGATATGCATTTATTTTGTTTCTTTCTCTTCAATCCTAGTATGTTTATATTTTTTTGTATTAAAGAAACTTACCACATTCCTGCCCCCACAATAATGCCAAAGTTTTTTCTTATTTTAATGATTTCACATAAATTTAAGGCTTCTTCACCTTTTTGGTTGAAACTGCTGACTTGACAGACTCTATTTTATGAGTGTTCTAGCAGCTAAATGCTGTAGTCTAGGTGGGACCCATCAGCACAGAGCTGGAGGGCTAGCTCGTTACCACAGCATGGCACCACATAAAATCCTCTTGGTTTCTGTAATGACTCTCCTATTCAAATTAATTATTGCAGCTATTATATGCAAACTGTTGTCCTCTTCATTTCCTGGATTTTCTTTATGACTTTTGCCACTTGACCCAACAATGAGATACCTTCAGGTTCCTACACTCAGTAGAATTTGTCAGCGCTTAGCCTCAAATAATACAATATTTCCCAAAAGTTCAAAAGTCATCTTGCCATTGTTTATATTTATATAATGATTTATGCATTTCATGAGTGTTTCTGGTCATAGGTTTGGATGACAACCTACAAGACTATTTTTAAAATTAAAGACATTTTGGGGTGCCTGGGTGGCTCAGTCGGTTAAGTGGCTGACTCTTGATTTTGGCTCAGGTCATGATCTTAGGGTCTTGAGATCCAGCCCCGTGTTGAGCTCCATGCTCCGCAGGAGTCTGCTTGAGGTTCTCTCTCTCCCTCTCCCTCTGCCCCTCCTTCCCTTGTGCTCTCTCTCTCAAATAAATAAATCTTTTTAAAAATCAAAGATGTTTTTACAAAATCATTTTGTAATTTTTCCTTTAAAAATCAAAACAATTTCAACTAGAAGGACTACAGCGACCAAGTTTTGTTTGTTTGCTTGTTTAGTTCATTAAGAGTTTTACACAACTCCCATTATCTTAAGAAGGAGCATAGAGCTTGCGAGATCTCACAGACAGAATCAGGGGTAGCACTGAATAGTGTGCCGAAGCCATGTTCTCTTCCTGTTCTAACTCAAGGCCACTTTATGTTTGAGAGAAAGCCTTGGTGACCAACTTGGTAACAGCCAATTACATCATTGTTTACTCTCCATACTAGTCCCTTCCCAGTGGGTTTTAGTTGATTCTAATTATTTTTCTTCCTCATGCTCTCTAAATTCTTCCCCTGCAGGAAACCGTCTATGAGTCTCTGAGAACAGTTCTAGGCTCCATTTTCTGATTTACTAAGTCATTGTGTAAGAGGCTATCGCCCTGCCAAGGACACAAGGATGCATATTAACAGTAAGGTGGTGAGGTAACAGGGCCCCAAGTGAGTCATGTAACATGGCACGGTGAGCCTGTGACCATGCATCATCGGCATCTTCCCTGCATCTCTGTGCTGGGGGCCTCATGAGGTCTTAGCCGCAACTTTGAGAGCTATTTATTACTAACTTCACAAAGGAAAGTTTTTCCTCCTGTGTCTCTATGGGAAATACGTGCTATGCTGACTGTTCATGTGAGTAAATTTTCATAGTTTTACATAAATCCTATTATGGGGGGGCAGTGAGATAGAGACACGGATTTGAAGCCCCCTCCCCAGTGGCTTAGCTGACCGAGTTTGTAAAAGAACAAGAAGGAGTGATAAATGTTCCCATGCAGTTCTCAGAAGGAACAAATTCCTGGTAGGAGTGCTCTTTTTTAGTGGAAAGAACACCAAAGGTCAGTGGGTCAGTGGAAAGAACACCAAAGGTCAGTGGGTCAATACCTGTCTACTCCTTCTTTCTTACACTTGTATTTGAACTGGTCCTGAAACCTGTTCATCAGGATCTCCATCTTCTCTGAATTGCTCAGCGTCCAACTCTCTCCACATTCTGTCTTCCCACCACACCTGTCCTGTTCATTTTCCCTTTCAAATATTTCCGGAGAAAGTCGCATACTTTTGCTAACCAGCTTTATTCAAATATGGGAGCGCACCTGGGAGATGCTGGTGCAGGGGCAGACACTTCCTTTTAGAGGAATGACTTCTGGGGATGTGAGGGACAGCATGGTGACCGTGGGTAGGAATATTGCACTGTGTACTTGAAAGTTGCTGACATGGATCTGAAGCATTCTCATCACACGTTTAAAGGTGATTGTTCAATCTTATCTACATACGATATTTTTGTTTATTTATATGTGAAGGTTTTGCATTCCCCAGAATGGCCATTTCCAGTATTTACCATTGTTCTCAAATTCCCAAGCCATTGTCTCTTTTTCTAAAGCTCACCTCAGTTCTCTTATTCTTGTTTTGATTCATCCTGAGCCGCAGTTCTTCTCTATTCTCTTGAATAGAATAAAATATGCTTTAAACTCTGTGGGGATTCTTTCAAACCCCGCTATTACAATGGAGGCTGATTTGTTTAGCCATAGGCAGAATGTCCCAGCATGCCTCCACATGGCAGGCCACAGGAGCACCCCCCCAGGCCGCAGGTGCACCCCCCCCACAGGTGCACAGTCGGAAATCTGCAGATGCGCCCCCCTCAGTCTGCAGGTGCACCCTCCCTCAGGCCACAGGTGCGCTCTCGGGCCACAGGTTCACCCCCACCTCAGGCCACAGGTGCGCCCCCCCGTCCACAGGTGCGCCCCCCCCCACAGGGGCACAGGTGGAATCCACAGGTGCGCCCCCCTCAGTCTGCAGGTGCACCCCCCCTCAGGCCACAGGTGCGCTCTCGGGCCACAGGTGCACCCCCACCGCAGGCCACAGGTGCGCCCCACCCGTCCACAGGTGCGCCCCCCCACAGGGGCACAGTCGGAAATCCGCAGGTGCACCCCCCCTCAGTTCACAGGTGCACCCCCCACCTCAGGCCATAGGTACACCCCCCCTCAGGCCACAGGTGCGCCCTCCCTCCCACAGGTTCACAGTCAGAAATCCGCAGGTGCGCCCCCCCTCAGTCTGCAGGTGCAACCCCCAGGCCACAGGTGCACTCCCCCCTCAGGCTGCAGGTGCACCCCTGCAGCTCTATTGGGCCTTCATGCTCATCAGCCCCTGGCTGTCCATTTTGGACCAGGTTCTGGTTCCTCTGTTCTGTCCTGTTGCTGCTCGTGGGTGTCTGTCCCTGCGCCTGGCCCATCGGATGTGTGCTTCCTGTGGACTGGCATCCCTGCTGCGTGGCCCACAGGGGTTCTGGGGAAGCGGAGACCCTCTTGTGAGCCTGCGGGAACTAGGCTAACTTTCAAATGCGTCTAAGTCGCAGTGTTCATACTTGAAAAACTGAAGGGAATTTAATGTACCAAGGCTTTTTGTTAGTTTACCTTTGCTGTATAGCAACGTTTCCCAGCAAGAGCCCTTGAAAACCACACAGACTGATCATGTCACAGCCTGTCTTCCCAAGTGCACCGAAAGGGTTACCTGGGCGGCTCTTCAGGGGCCCGCTGGGAAATCGAGGAGTCAACCAGGTTTTCCATTTCACCTGAGGTTTACAGTGCGTCCCAGGATCACTGTTGTTATCCAGAATTTAGTTCTCTGGTGTTTACCACTGAGATCCCTGCCCTCTGGCTCCCTGCCAACCACAGGCCCCTGCGTTAGCTCCGAGATGCCACCACCATCCCCCACAACAGGGCACTTTGCTTCTTCCGCCACAGAAGACTCTCCCATGCTTTGAATTTCCTTCTTTTTTATCATAGCTCACCTACTTGGGCCAGGCCCACCCTGCACAATCCCCCTTCTGATTAACTCAGAGTCAACTGATTGGGAATATCATATATGCCTGCAGAATCCCATCTGCGACATAGAGTCAAGTAGTCCTGGGAGCAACGTTACCTCTATTCACAAGTCCTGCTCGGAGAGGGGATTATTGCGAGCATGGACACTTGGGGCTGGGAATCTCAGGGGACATCGTAAAGTTGTGCCTACCACAGACATCCAGTTCACAAAATCACTGTGAGGGTTAAACTATAAAGTATAGAAAATACTTGATATTATGTCTGACTCACAGTAGATGTTTAAATAGATTTTAACTCACGATGTGATCATCAGCTAATCATCATCATCCCTGACTGCTTCCTTTATACACTGTGGGAGAATAGAACCCAGCCCATTTTTTTCCAAACTCAGAACCCTCCTTTTAGCTTGGTCGCTACATCCTGGGTCCTAGCAACCAAAAGGCTGGTCAGCAGATTACTGATTTATGAATTCTATAGTTTAGGTCTTGGTGGCATCTGACCTATATCTGATCTATAGATGCTTTCCAAATTTGAGCAAGGCCAAATTTCTATTATAGCTTCTAATAAAACAGTGGACTGCCAGTCAAATACAGCTTTGTGGCATGAATTACCACCTGAGCAACTGAAGTGGAAATCTGGAAAAGAGATTAAACACTGCCCCCAAAGCGAGGAATTTGAAGAGAGGAGGAGTCAGATGAGCTGGAATACAGAAGAAGCGGGCAGGAAAGAGGCAATAAGATGTCAATCTGCCGGCTATTATTCTGAGAGCTTCCTCTGTTTATTGGCAGCTTGATGGCTCCCTTTGATCGATTTTGCTCAAAAATTAAGGCAAATTGAAATGATTTGTGTTCCAGCCTTCTCCTTGTAGTAATAAATGAAAAGTTTCTGGGTTTTGAGCAGGAAAAAAATCTTTTCTCTCATTATTGACACCAGGGCAGCTGTAGGTCACCACTGAATGTCAGGTTGACCCCTTTTGGGGCCCTCTGTGGTGTTTTATTGATAAATTGTTACTTTTGAAAGAACCGCTGTTATTTCCATGCCCCTTACGGTGACTGGTGATCTGGAGAGAGGCTTCCAGTGGCGCCATCAGTCCCAGCCTGTCACAGGATATTTCCCTGAATGCACCCAGGAACTTAGACTTTTCGTGGCTGGCAACATAAGGGACATGCTGAGCTGAAGCAAATGAATCTCCATTCCAAATAGCATGCCTGCATTGTTTCCGTTGTGTTAAACTCCAAGCAGGTGGTGTTTTCTGATCACTTGCGTTCAGCTCATCTGCCATCAGGAGCAAGCGGGATCCAAGACAGGCCCTCTAGCTGGTGTGGTGAAATGATGATGAATAGAACAGGGCTGCAATGCTCTGATCAGGGGAACATTTAATTTGGAATCCATGGCAACGGAAGTGCATGAGATGGGGCTGGGTCCTGTGCTCTGGCGTGAAGAACTAATTCAACATCATCCAGCGATCCTTCAGCTTGGTTCTTGTTGCCATTGAGAAATGATGAATGAGAGCAGAGAATCAGTAGGAGAAGTGGCGAGATGTTGCCTCTGGGGAATAAAGTCGTTCTGCAGCAATTGGAAGTTGGGCTAAAACTGGGCTAAATGTTTGTCCTCCAGGCTTTCAAAGCATCGCATTGTAACCATTAGCATGACCTTCAGTTCCTCGATGTTATTGTGTGTTAACTATTTATCTCTCTCATAGACTGCATCTTTGAAGGCCCTCTGACTCCCACTTTGTTTCTCAATTACCCTGTCCAACGCTTGGGAGCTGTAGGTATAAACAGAATATGCCCAAACACAGATACACTTCCCTTTCACATTTGACTGAGAGGTTTCAGAGCTACCCAATCCTGGCACTGTACCATGCTCAATTATATCAGTAATTTTTAATGTCTGACTTTATGGTGAGCAGGTCAATAAATTTTAGGATGCTCTATTGCGGCTCTAATTGTATGTACATTAAATTAATAAGGTAGAGCTGACCACCTGTTGTTGGAACAGCTTTTACAAGTAACACTTTCCCTATTCTCTGGGGCTGGGCTGATAAACTCCTCTTTGGAATTATAGCCTCTGTCTCCTCCAGGGCTCTTATAAATACTTCAGGGACAAGCTTCACTATTTTAGGGCTAGATTGGAGATTAGGTGCACAACTACTTACAACTGGAATGAGACATTAGGGGAATTAGGTTTCAACTGGAAAGCCATTCAGGATGCACCAAGAGGGCAATTTTCAACACAGTAGTTTCCTGCAATAAAATTAATATTTACCAGCAACCTGTGGAGTGATATCAGTGACAATAAAAACAGTTAACTGCGACCATGTTTCTATTCATGGTGATTTCTGACTTGGCATCCACTTATTTGTAGAGTGCAAATTAATGGATGAGAGAGAAAAGTAGACTCAGTGGGGAGGAAAACAAAGTCTTGCTCATAGCTCTGTGATAAGACCGGAGCACAAAGCACCCTATGGTTAGGACACAAGTACTCTCTGGGCTTCTTACCGTCCCTGCAAAACCAAACATCTAATAATCTTGTGAACTTCATGCTCAATGATTTACTTGCATGGTTCCTAGAAGAAGACATTTAGGGATGCCGATGGAAAACATTTCAGGTCCTAACATCAATTGTAATACCTAAAAAGAAAACAAAAGCAGTGGATATAATTCTCTACATGCAATGCTAAGTTATTTTAGAGGAGAAATCTTTTGGTCACCCATGTGCATTCTCTGTGTTTTTAACGTGGGGGAAAAAGGCTCTTGGGTGAATGGGAGGTTATGAAAGAAAGAAATTCTCTCGATAACATGGAAGTTTATTTTAAGAATATAAGTAGAAGAAAAGAGAATGAATACATGTGTACCATTCTGCATCAATAGATACAGCTCAGAGGCTGGGAGGACCCGAAGTTAAAGAGCCTCTAAGTCAGGTAGAATCAGGAAACTTTCTTAAAAACCAGATTATTTTCAAGGCTGTCCCCAGGGCAGAAGCACACGCTGGGGGAAGAAGGAGGCAATCAAGAATAAGGAAATTCTGAAAAGCAGAGATACTTGACGAATGGAGGTCAGTGAGCCTCCGGGGGCAGGAGCCCAAGGGCCACTGGAGAGAAAAGGCGAATGGAGATTAATGAAGCATACCTGCTGAGGAGGTCTTCACAGAGCCGGGTGCCACCACGGGAAACAGCTGTATGTTGGCACGCAGGTGACATTCTTCAAGATGATAATGACCGATAACATGTATGAAGTGTTTACATAGCAAGAAATACGTCTTAATGCCCCTCATGGCAAACCCATGAGGCAGGTGCATCATTCATCCATTAATCCCATTTTATGGAAGAAAAAGTGTATCAACCCAGAGCAATTTCAGAACTTGCCTCAGAGACAGAGATAAGTGATAGTGGGGATTCTAATCCAAAAACCCTGCACTGATGCCCCATACCATTTCATCATGGCCCTGGTGCTGCTGGGGATCATTCTTCCAGCGGTTGTCATCATATGGACAGGAAGGGGTCAGATCTCATTACAGTGAAATCAGCGTAAAGCTCAAGGCAATCCAGCCCCCACCCTCTGAAGGAAACAGCCTTCCCGGGGAGAAGAACATCTTCTTTATCCCGAATGTGCTACCATCTCTTCCACTAAGTTGCTGCTCTTCTTTCTTATGGTGGAGAAATTCTCATTTATTCTCAAGAACTGCTAGATTGGAAAATAAAGTGTGGTTCAAGTCAGTGCAAAAAAAAAAAAAAAAAAAAAAAAATGCAGGGTGCAAGTCCAGCTAGAAATTCTTCTCAATATAGTAGCATTGAATCCCTCTCCAGACGTAGATATACGGAACCAGAAACCAGAAGTAGCAATGAAATATCACAAAGTAATTTCTGGGGGAAAATGTGGACCCAGCTATAAAAGAGAACGGGATGTCCAGTGGGAAAAAGTTCTGAAAGGAGAGCCTTTCGGTTCTTTATGCCCTAAAGTGTGAACTACGAAATAATCAGTGGTCTGCTAGTCATTTCTCCTTTTAGGGAGAATATGAGACTTCTCTGCCACACCAAACGTTTTCTTACAAAGAGATAAGCATATTATTTGCTGGGTATATTCAGTCATGAATTTCTCCCTTTGAATACCAACAGCAATGAAGCTTTTGAGGGCTGTGTTCTCATTTTTATGTTTAGAATTCTGCTTTCCACTTTGATTTTCATGACTTTCAAAATAATCTACACCACTTGCTCCGGTCCCTCTTTATGATGTAGATCCCTGATATGGGTTCTGTCTTCCTCTGCTTGCCAAAACATGGAACCTGGAGGCAATCGAGACATCCTTGGTTGAATGGGTAAAATACACGGGTGCATCCAGACCCTGGGATTCTAGTCAGCCCTAAAAGGAAATGAGCTATAAACCGATGAAAAGATATGGAGGAAGAAAATTCACATTGCTGAGGGAAGAAGCTGATTTGAAAGACTACGGACTGTGTGATTGCAACTTTGTGATGTTCTGGAAAAGGCAGAACTGTGGACACAGGAAAAAGATTGGGGGTTGCCAGGGGTTGGGAGGGAGGTGGGGATGAACAGGCACAGCGTGGAGGATTTTTAGAGCATTGAAACTACTCCACAAGGGGCGCCTGGGTGGCTCAGTCATTAAGCGTCTGCCTTCGGCTCAGGTCGTAGTCCCAGGGTCCTGGGATCAAGTCCCGCATCGGGCTCCCTGCTCCGCGGGAAGCCTGCTTCTCCCTCTCCCTCTCCCCCTGCTTGTGTTCCCTCTCTTGCTGTGTCTCTCTCTGTCAAATAAATAAATAAAAATCTTTTAAAAAAAAAGAAACTACTCCACAAGACACTTTACGATGAATACACGTCAGTATACGTGAAGTGTGATATACAATGTCTAATGGTCTATATGCCCCAGCCCATAGGATGTACGACATCAGAATGCACTGGGATGCCCACTATGGACTCTGGCTGATTACGATGTCTCAGTGGAGGTCTGTCAATGGGACACTGTGGGGGAGCAGGGAGCCTCCAGGAAATCTCTGTACCTTGTCTTCAATTTTGCTGTGAGCCTTAAACTGCTCTAAAAAATATATATATATATTTTTTTAATTTTTTTATTGTTATGTTAATCCCCATACATTACATCATTAGTTTTAGATATAGTGTTCCATGATTCATTGTTTGTGCATAACACCCAGTGCTCCATGCGGAACGTGCCCTCCTCAATACCCATCACCAGGCTAACCCATCCTCCCACCCCCCTCCCCTCTAGAACCCTCAGTTTGTTTTTCAGAGTCCATCGTCTCTCATGGTTCTTCTCCCCCTCCGATTTCCCCCCCTTCATTCTTCCCCTCCTGCTACATTCTTCTTCTTTTTTTCTTTCTTAACATATATTGCATTATTTCTTTCAGAGGTACAGATCTGAGATTCAACAGTCTTGCACAATTCACAGCACTTACCAGAACACATACCCTCCCCAATGTCCATTACCCAGCCACCCCATCCCTCCCACCCCACCCCCCACTCCAGCAACCCTCAGTTTGTTTCCTGAGATTAAGAATTCCTCATATCAGTGAGGTCATATGATACATGTCTTTCTCTGTTTGACTTATTTCGCTCAGCATAATACCCTCCAGTTCCATCCACGTCGTTGCAAATGGCAAGATCTCATTCCTTTAGATGGCTGCATAATATTCCATTGTGTATATATACCACATCTTCTTTATCCATTCATCTGTTGATGGACATCTTGGCTCTTTCCACAGTTTGGCTATTGTGGACATTGCTGCTATAAACATCAGGGTGCATGTACCCTTTCGGGTCCCTACTTTTGTATCTTTGGGGTAAATACCCAGGAGTGCAATTGCTGGATCATATGGTAGCTCTATTTTCAACTTTTTGAGGAACCTCCATACTGTTTTCCAGAGTGGCTGCACCAGCTTGCATTCCCACCAACAGTGTAGGAGGGTTCCCCTTTCTCCGCATCCCCGCCAACATCTGTCGTTTCCTGACTTGTTAATTTTAGCCATTCTGACTGGTGTGAGGTGGTATCTCATTGAGGTTTTGATTTGGATTTCCCTGATGCCGAGCGATATTGAACACTTTTTCACGTGTCTGTTGGCCGTTTGATGTCTTCTTTGGAAAAATGTCTGTTCATGTCTTCTGCCCATTTCTTGATTGGATTCTTTGTTCTTTTGGTGTTGAGTTTGAGGAGTTCTTTATAGATTTTGGATACTAGCCCTTTATCTGATATGTCATTTGCAAATATCTTCTCCCATTCTGTCAGTTGTCTTTTGGTTTTGTTGACTGTTTCCTTTGCTTTGCAAAAGCTTTTTATCTTGATGAAGTCCCAATAGTTCATTTTTGCCCTTGCTTCCCTTGCCTTTGGCGATGTTTCTAGGAAGAAGTTGCTGCGGCTGAGGTTGAAGATGTTGCTGCCTGTGTTCTCCTTTAGGATTTTGATGGACTCCTGTCTCACATTGAGGTCTTTCAACCATTTGGAGTCTATTTTTGTGTGTGGTGTAAGGAAATGGTCCAGTTTCATTCTTCTGCATGTGGCTGTCCAATTTTCCCAACACCATTTGTTGAAGAGACTGTCTTTTTTCCATTGGACATTCTTTCCTGCTTTGTCAAATATTAGTTGACCATAGAGTTGAGGGTCCATTTCTGGGTTCTGTCTTCTGTTCCATTGAACTATGTGTCTGTTTTTGTGCCAGTACCATACTGTCTTGATGATGACAGCTTTGTAGTAGAGCTGGAAGTCCGGAATTGTGATGCCGCCAGCTTTGCTTTTCTTTTTCAACATTCCTCTGGCTATGCGGGGTCTTTTCTGGTTCCATACAAATTTTAGGATGATTTGTTCCATTTCTTTGAGAAAAGTGGGTGGTATTTTGATGGGGATTGCATTGAATGTGTAGATTGCTCTGGGTAGCATTGACATCTTCACAATATTTGTTCTTCCAATCCATGAGCATGGAACGTTTTTCCATTTTTTTGTGTCTTCCTCAATTACTTTCATGAGTATTTTATAGTTTTCTGAGTACAGATCCTTTGCCTCTTTGGTTAGATTTATTCCTAGGTATCATATGCTTTTGGGTGTAATTGTAAATGGGATCGACTGCTTAATTTCTCTTTCTTCTGACTTGTTGTTGGTGTATAGGAATGCCACTGACTTCTGTGCATTGATTTTATGTCCTGCCACATTACTGAATTCCTGTATGAGTTCTAGCAGTTTTGGGGTGGAGTCTTTGGGATTTTCCACATAAAGTATCATATCATCTGCAAAGAGTGAGAGTTTGACTTCTTCTTTGCCGATTTGGATGCCTTTGATTTCTTTTTGTTGTCTGATTGCTGTGGCTAGGACTTCCAATACTATGTTGAATAGCAGTGGTGATAGTGGACATCCCTGCCGCGTTCCTGACCTTACGGGGAAAGCTCTCAGTTTTTCCCCATTGAGAATGATATTCGCTGTAGGTTTTTCATAGATGGCTTTTATGATATTGAGGTATGTACCCTCTATCCCTATACTCTGAAGAGTTTTGATCAAGAAAGGATGCTGTACTTTGTCAAATGCTTTTTCTGCATCTATTGAGAGGATCATATGATTCTTGTTCTTTCTTTTGTTAATGTATTGTATCACGTTGATTGATTTGCGGATGTTGAACCAACCTTGCAGCTCAGGGATAAATCCCACTTGGTCGTGGTGAGTAATCCTTTTAATGTACTGTTGGATCCTATTGGCTAGTATTTTGGTGAGAATTTTTGCATCCATGTTCATCAGGGATATTGGTCTGTAATTCTCCTTTTTGATGGGGTCTTTGTCTGGTTTTGGGATCAAGGTAATGCTGGCCTCATAAAATGAGTTTGGAAGTTTTCCTTCCATTTCTATTTTTTGGAACAGTTTCAGAAGGATAGGTATTCATTCTTCTTGAAATGTTTGGTAGAATTCCCCTGGGAAGCCATCTGGCTCTGGGCTTTTGTTTGTTGCGAGATTTTTGATGACTGCTTCTATTTCCTTAGTGGTTATAGGTCTGTTCAGGTTTTCTATTTCTTCCTGGTTCAGTTTTGGTAGTTGATACATCTCTAGGAATGCATCATTTCTTCCAGGTTATCTAATTTGCTGGCATAGAGTTGCTCATAATATGTTCTTATAATTGTTTGTATTTCTTTGGTGTTGGTTGTGATTTCTCCTCTTTCATTCATGATTTTGTTGATTTGGGTCATTTCTCTTTTCTTTTTGATAAGTCTGGCCAGGGGTTTATCAATCTTGTTAATTCTTTCCAAGAACCAGCTCCTAGTTTCGTTGATCTGTTCTACTGTTCTTTTGGTTTCTATTTCATTGATTTCTGCTCTGATCTTTATTATTTCTCTTCTCCTGCTGGGTTTAGGCTTTATTTGCTGTTCTTTCTCCAGCTCCTTTAGGTGTAGAATTAGGTTGTGTACTTGAGACCTTTCTTGTTTCTTGAGAAAGGCTTGTATTGCTATATACTTTCCTCTTAGGACTGCCTTTGCTGTATCCCAAAGATTTTGAATAGTTGTGTTTTCATTTTCATTGGTTTCCATGAATTTTTGTAATTCTTCTTTAATTTCCTGATTGACCCATTCATTCTTCAGTAGGATGCTCTTTAGCCTCCATGTATTTGAGTTCTTTCCGACTTTCCTCTTGTGATTGAGTTCAGTTTCAAAGCATTGTGGTCTGAAAATAGGCAGGGGATGATCCCAATCTTCTGGTACCGGTGAGACCTGATTTATGACCTAGGATGTCATCTATTCTGGAGAATGTTCCATGGGCACTAGAGAAGAATGTGTATTCCGTTGCTTTGGGATGGAATGTTCTGAATATGTCTGTGAAGTCCATTTGGTCCAGTGTGTCATTTAAAGTCTTTATTTCCTTGTTGATCTTTTGCTTAGACGATCTGTCCATTTCAGTGAGGGGGGTGTTAAAGTTCCCCACTATTATTGTATTGTTGTCAATGTGTTTCTTTGCTTTTGTTATCAATTGCCTTATATAATTGGCTGCTCCCATGTTAGGGGCATAGATATTTACAATTGTTAGATCTTCTTGTTGGATAGACCCTTTATGTACGATATAGTGTCCTTCCTCATCTCTTATTACAGTCTTTGGTTTAAAATCTAATTTGTCTGATATAAGGATTGCCACCCCAGCTTTCTTTTGGTGTCCATTAGCATGGTAAATGGTTTTCCACCCCCTCACTTTCAATTGGGGGTGTCTTTGGGTCTAAAATGAGTCTCTTGCAGACAGCATATCGATGGGTCTTGTTTTTTAATCCAATCTGATAACCTGTGTCTTTTGATTGGGGCATTTAGCCCATTTCCATTCAGGGTAACTATTGAAAGATAGGAATTTAGTGCCATTGTATTGCCTGTAAAGTGACTGTTACTGTATATTGTTTGTGTTCCTTTCTGGTCTATGTTGCTTTTAGGCTCTCTCTTTGCTTAGAGGACCCCTTTCAAGATTTCTTGTAGGGCTGGTTTCGTGTTTGCAAATTCCTTTTGTTTTTGTTTGTCCTGGAAGCTTTTTATCTCTCCTTCAATTTTCAATGACAGCCTAGCTGGATATAGTATTCTTGGCTGCATATTTTTCTCATTTAGTGCTCTGAATATGTCCTGCCAGTCCTTTCTGGCCTGCCAGGTCTCTGTGGATAAGTCTGTTGCCAATCTAATGTTTCTACCATTGTAGGTTACATATCTCTTCTCCCGAGCTGCTTTCAGGATTTTCTCTTTGTCTCTGAGACTTGTAAGTTTTACTATTAGATGTCGGGGTGTTGACCTATTTTTATTGATTTTGAGAGGGGTTCTCTGTGCTTCCTGGATTTTGATGCCTGTTTCCTTCCCCAAATTAGGGAAGTTCTCTGCTATAATTTGCTCCATTATACCTTCTGCCCCTCTCTCTCTTTCTTCTTCTTCTGGGATCCCAATTATTCTAATGTTGTTTCATCTTATGGTATCGCTTATCTCTCAAATTCTGCCCTCATGATCCAGTAGTTGTTTATCTCTCTTTTTCTCAGCCTCTTTATTTTCCATCATTTGTTCTTCTATCTCACTGATTCTTTCTTCTGTCTCATTTATCCTAGCAGTTAGCGCCCCCATATTTGATTGCACCTCATTAATAGCCTTTTTGATTTCGACTTGGTTAGATTTTAGTTCTTTTACTTCTCCAGAAAGGGTTTCTCTAATAACTTCCATACTTTTTTCAAGCCCAGCTAGTATCTTTAAAGTGATGATTCTGAACTCTAGATCTGACATCGTACTAATGTCCGTATTGAGTAGGTCCCTGGCAGTCGGTACTACCTCTTGTTCTTTTTGTTGAGGTGATTTTTTCTGTCTTGTCATTTTGTGCAGAGGAGAATAGATGAATGAGAGAACAAAATGCTAGCAGGGTAACAACATCCCCAGAAAATATACTCTAAACAAATCAGAAAAGACCTGAAGCAGTGGGAAAAGAAAGGGAAAGAGAGAAAAAAGAAAAAGAAAGAAAAAAAGAAAAAAGAAAAAGATAAAGATAAAGATAAAGATAAAAACAAACAAAAACAGAACAAAACAAAACAAAACAAAAACAGAATGTGGTCAAATATGATCAGGCTCGTTTATAGATCAGTGCCACACACTAGATTTTGGGTGTATTTTAGTCTGTTAAAAGAAAGTGCCTCCCAAAATTTTAAAGAAAGAAAAACTTATATATGTACAAAAATAAGGGTTGATATGATGAAGGGATGGAATATGACTGTAAAGATGGAAATTATAAAAAATTTTATAAAAGGATTTGATAAGTTGTTTGAAAAAAGAAAGAAGAGGATTTAAATAAAGAAAAGAAAGAAAAAAGGGAGAGAATGTGATCAGGCAGGGGAGTAGAAAAAAACCATACACTAGAGATTTAGAGTATATTTTGATCTGTTAGAAGAAACTATCTCAAAATTTTAAAGAGAGAACAACTTATATATATATGCCAAAAATATGAGTAACTACTATGAAGGGATAGAATATGACTTTAAAAATGAAAAATAAAAATGTTTTTTTTTTAAAAAAGGGATTGATAAGATGTTGGGTGAAAAAGGGAAAAAGAAACATTGAAAAAAAAAAGAAAAAAGAAAAAAAGACAGTTTAAAAAAATAATTTACTTTGAAAGACTAAAGAATCATGGTAAAAAAGCCGTGAATTCTATGTGCAGTATTACCCTAGCACTGGAGTTGCCGTTCTCATTGATTGGTAAACTTGGTCTTGGCTGGCTGTTCTCGCTGATCTTCTGGGGGAGGGGCCTGTTGCCGTGGTTCCCAAATGTCTTTGCCGGAGGCAAAATTGCCCCGCCCTTGCCGGTCCGGGCTAAGTAATCTGCTCGGGTTTGCTCTCTGGAGCTTTTGTTCCCTGCAAGCTTTCCGTACAGCTTTTGAGGCGGAGAGTGAAAATGGCGGCCTCCCAGTCTCCGCCCGGAGGAGCCGAGAACTCAGGGTCCCGCTCCTCAGTGAGCCCCCAGAGAAAAGCAGTCAGTCACTCCCGTCTCCCTGGTCTCCGGCCGCACTCCGCCCTCACCCGGCCTGTGACCGCGCCTTTCTATCTGGCACCGGACTCCGTGTGGAGTCTCCAAACCCAGCAGATCACTGCGGTGCGCTCCCGCACCTCTCCTCCCGGGGGAAGAAGGTGAGTCTCCCCGGATCTGCCGCTTGTTGGGTCCCTGCTGGAGGAGCAGTGGCCCGACTGTGCCGCGGATCACGGTTTATGGCAACCCCGAGCCGAGAGCCCGCGCCTGGGCTCCATCTCTGCAGCCGGCCTCCCCGCTCCGACACCCGGGAGCTCCGCCGTACTCAGGCACCCCCAGTCTCTCTGTGACCCCGAGGGTCCCGAGACCACACTGTCCCGCGGGGGTTCCGCCCCCCACTCAGCCACCAGAGTGACGTCCCTCAGCGGAGCAGACTTCTAAATGTTCCGATTTTGTGCTCCGTGGCTCTATCACTTGCCAGAAGTGGCCGATGGAGGCCCCTCCCCTGCCATCTATCCTCCCGAATATCGCCTCGGATTCACTTCTCCGCACGTCCTACCTTCCAGAAAGTGGTCGCTTTTCTGTTCAGAGAGTTGTTGCTATTCTTTTCTTCGATCTCCTGTTGAGTTTGTAGGTGTTCAGAATGGTTTGATCCCTATCCAGCTGAATTCCTGAGAGGAGACGAAATCCAGGTCTCCTACTCCTCCGCCATCTTGCTCCGCCCCCCAATATATATATATATTAATAAAAATATTCCAAAAGTTCTGGTCTTTGTTACGAGTAGAAACCAAATGGGGTGCCTGGGTGGCTCAGTCAGTTAAGAGTAGAAACCAAAAGAGGACGACTGACAATGTGTGAATTGTTCCCAAGGAGATAAACTGTAAGCTTTGAAGATGCTACTTTTGAAACTATTAAATAGTAAAGTCCCAGAAGTATACTAGCTTTAGAAATATCAGACTCAAAATTTGAAATGAATCCACTAATAGAATCAAGGGGTCATATATGTAGAAAGTTTGACACTAAGCAAATGTTAAAGTGCTAAAAATGATGTGGTAAATTTGACATTTGTTCAAGAGGTAAGCTAATTTTAGATTCATAGACTCTCCCGACAGGAAGTAAATTTAAAAGTCATCCTAGTCAAGCACTCATCCTGTGCTTTTATTCCTACCATTATATTTGTAACACATAGCTGTCAAATTTGGTTTGAATGCGTCAGAAACCTAGAGATTCATTCCTCCTAAGGCAAATCTGTTTTTGGACATCTCTAACTTATGGCAAAGTTTTACTATTATTGAGGGGAGAATGTGTCTTGGTCCCCTTCTGTAGTAAAGACAGATTCCTCCAAATTATTCATTTCTGTCATTCCTTGCCCATAGCACTTCACGAGCATCACAACAAGGACGTCCAAGAGGACTATTTGATTGTAAGCCCCTTTAACCACTAATCTCAAATTTAAACTTTGACATTATTTCCAAGTGATATTACTATAAATTTTTTTGTAATTTGTTAATTCCTCATATAACACACACAACACACATTTTATTGCCAACATTTTCCACTGCTAAATTTTTAAATATACTGGGACACTCAAAATTAAAAGTGGTTCATGCCTTTCTAGCCTTTGGAGACCACTGCTTATATAAACATATGAATGATCGCTCCCCAGCATGTTCTCAAGAATGTGATAAATATGCACTTTATATAGATATGATTTAAATACATGAAAACCTACCTTTTTTGGTATTTCATGCCTAAAAATAATATTCATTTAATCATTTGGCACATTTTTAATTGATTTCCTGTTACGATTCCTATGTGAGGACATAGTTATGAACAGGACAAATTCCTATTCTTTCAGAATTTTGATTCTATCACTGAGCATCACAATATAAGCACATGAAATAAGTAAAATAACTAAATAACAAAATTTCAAATATTGATAAAATACATAAAGAAAATAAAAACAAAGGAATAATAACATATAGGGTTTATATATTCAAGAAGATTTTTCTGAAGAGGGGACTTTTAAATGGTCCGGAAAAGAGAGGGTTTCAGCCCTGCAGTGCCTCAAGTTAGAGACCTCCCCACAAAGCAAGGGAGCAAGGGCAAAGGTCCTGAGGCAGGACTCAGTTTGGTCCATTCAAGAAACTAGTATGTCTGTTGAATGTTAATCAAGGAAGACAGTATTAGGACATTAAGATGGAGAGGTGAGTAGATGGCCATTCTAAGGGCAATAGGAAAACATTGGGAAGGGGAAGGGGGTCGGATTGCATTGACTTCTCTAGATACCCTCTCAAATCTCCAATTTGTTTGAGATGTTAGTGTAATTCATGTGCTCTAGGGATAAAATAGACCTCACGTCCCCTTGACATGAATCTTTTTGTATGAAAGAGAATAAGTAGATTATACGGGGCCTGTGAGTAAGAGCAGGAAGACTAGTTAGGTGGCTCCCATGGAAGTTTAAGCCAAAGTTGATGGTGTGACTTGGATTAGGGTAGAAGCAACAGAGACTGAGAAGTGGGCCAATTGGTATATTTTAGAAACAAGAAGATTAATGTAGGGACAGAGGCTGAAGAATCAAGGATACACCTGCTTTTGTGGATGGAAATTTCTTGGAGAAGGATGATGCCATTCCCTGGAATGAGAAGGCCTGGGAGGGAAAGGAAGAAGCATGGTGGGGGCATGTGGGGAAGGGTGGTGGGCAGGCAGTGGCTACATTTCAGACAAATATAATGCATTTTCCTGGAGGTATTCATGTATAGTTCATGCATTGTGAAGTCAGCTTAGTGGGATGTGACTAGGACCTTTTAAATCAATTCAATAGGATACAGTAGGTAATACAAGATTTTACCGTATGTAATAAAGAGTAATTTTGTTTTGTGAACTTTTTGTTCCATATATGTTTTGTTTCATATGTATTTTATGTTTCCTATGAATTCAAATGTGAATTCATGGTTACGTATGTAACGGATCACAATGTATAGCACGCTTCTTACTGTGGGTCACAGTCAAAGAAATCTGGAGAGCACTGACCTAGGAAGGCTTTAAAATAGCTGTGGAAAAGAGCAAAGCATGGCATCCCAGGGCCCCTTGTGCCTGAGAGGTAAGCCAGAGGAGTCAGCAGCCAGTCAAATGGGATGGAAACCGTGAGTCTGCAGTTGGGTTTGTGGCACGTGGCACATGGCACGTATGTGGGCTGAAGGTAAGCCAGACCATCAGATGGGAGTAAAACCACCCAACACTGGTGAGCTGTCTTCCCAAATCAGAGTTTCCCTTAGGAAAGAAAGTGGGAAGAATGGGTTGTCCTATTAAAATATTGACTTACGCTTCATGTGTGTCTATACTGTGGTGTCAGCCTGCTTAAGATATTGTGATGGGACTTCTACTTTAAGCTTAGGAGGGAATCCCAAAGATAAGTTTTATAGGAAATTTTGTGAAAGACCTATGCACTTATTGAGTGTGAAAAGCCAAGTATGGGGTACTTAGTAAACACGCTGTTACTCCTTAAGCAAATGCAATATTCCAACAAGACGGGAGCACAGTGGGTGATGTAGAGGATACTGAGATGGTGTCAGAAGGCCAGAGACACAGTGTTAGCCCCCCCATGGAACTCAGAGCATAGTGGGATCTGTAACTACCGGGTCATTGTCTAAAGGGTCCTCTGATTTTGATATTGTGTTGGTGAAGGTGTTGGTGTCATCTTCTGTGATGACATCCTACCTATTATAGATGACAGAGACTGGCCCACTTAGTGTTCATGCCTGCTTCGTAAACCAGAGGTGACCACGTGCAACTTTTCCAGTGATGGGGCTTTCGATGTCTGTAGACGTGATTCTCTGAATTTATCCAAACTTCTGGAGGTCCTCACCTTCCTGATATTTAAAAGGTAAAGAATTGGAGTCAATTTTGAGCTTGGATCTATGTTAGAATCCAGCGAGTGTGTGATCAATCTAGGCAGAAGATTATCTCCAAACTTCCAAGGCCTTTCTTCTTCTTCTTTTTTTTTATAATGATTATATCATTTATTTAAGTTCTCTCTCATCAACGACCTGATTAGAATGGCCAAATGACATAAAAACAAGCAGAAATAATCACTTCTTCCAATTTCCCCCTAATATTATATATAACATCTGATGTTTTGGTTCTCCCTCACCACCAAGGCCTTTCTTAATACACTAATAGTTATTTCATGAGAACTTTCTCTAGTGCTCATTTGATGAGTCAGTGCTAGCTAGATAAGTTAGATTCTAAATCAAATCTTTAGGATGAGAAGGTATGCTGGCTAGTTTGCAAATCCATCTGAATCATTCATCCAGGTAATGCTCAAATTATCAGTTAACCACTATTGTCGGACCAGGTTAATTTGGCTGTAACTTCTGCTTTGACACTTAAAAACAGGGATATTTATCTGAGGACTTCAATTCAGATACGGTTTTTTTCCCTAATGATTCAACTTTCCAATTGTAGTCCAAACAAAAAAGGACAATATCCAAGAAATCATGAAAGACGTCTCAGATGCCATATTGTGCCCAGCCCAGCCTTCCAGCACACTGAAATGTGAAATAATTTCTCAACTTAAATTGGTGTTACATGTTGTTTGTATATATAGACTAGCCCAGTGCTGAGCACAGAAAATAAGCAAACATTCAATAAAACATTGCTGAATGAATAAGTAAATAAATGAATGGTTAAAATAAAAAAAAAAAAAGTTCTAAGGTATCCATATATAACTTCCTACCTTATAGGAATGTAAATTTAAACGAAAACATTTAAAAAAATATATTTAATTTATTTATTTGACAGAAAGAGAGCCAGTGAGAGAGGGAACACAAGCAGGGGGAGTGGGAGAGGGAGAAGCAGACTCCCCACTGAGCAGAGAACCCGATGCGGGGCTCGATCCCAGGACCCTGGGATCATGACCTGAGCCTAAAGCAGACGCTTAACGACTGAGCCACCCAGGTGCCCCCTTAAAGAAAACATTTAATGGTATCTTTGGTTACTAAACTTTTGTAAATCCCAGTTTTCTCGTCAGTAAAGTGAGGATGAAATGATACATGCTCCACCATTCTCTTGCAATAAGCACACAGAATGTTTTTTATCTTTTCCATCATATATCCATATATTCATTTCCCACAATTAAGCTTCTAAGCATGCTACGCAGCAGGATTGCTATTTTTAAAGCACTTCTTCCCACTTAACCTTCAAAACGTCGCAGGCTTCACAATCTGTATAAACGAGGAAACTGAGGGATAGCTGTAATTCACACTCAGGACTTCTGACTCTGGGCCTAGAATTGTCTCCATTACATCGTATTCCCATGGTGTTCTGTGAATCATGTTGACTTCTCCTCTGGCTACAAAATGCATATCAAATAGCAATGTGGTAGGAAAGTAAGAAGGATTTGGAATGCATTCATTCATTCAACAAAAACTGGGTCTGCTGTGTGAAATGCACTGTTCTAGATGCTGAGGATAAAGCAGGAGACAAGGCAATATCCCTGATCTTATGGATACTTCATTGAAGTAAGAGAGACATCTATTTATTCCTGTATGGTTGGCTTGTGGATATACATGCAGGCTAGGGGCACAGGCTTGTCAGGAGAGATGTCTCTGAGGATGCCATAATCCAGCACGAGCTGAAGGACATAAGGAAGCCAGCCATGCACATATCCAGGCCCAGAGGGAATGACCAGGGCCAAGGAGCTGGGAGGGCAGCAGGCCTGATGAGCGGCAGAGGCAGGAGCAGATCATGTGGCTGGAACTCTGAGCAAGTAGGAGAACACATGAACTGAAGCCAGGGCCAAACCAGGTGGGGTCTTGCACACCCTATAAAGAGCTTGGAACCTATCAAATATGAAGAATGTCCTTGGAGAGTTGAAGGAGGCATGCCATGCATGATCTAATCTTACATTTTGAAAATACGTTTTTGCTGATTGAAATAAACCCTTCTGATTTCCAAGTACCAAAAATGAAAGTGCAAAGCAACATTTCCATCATGAGCAACATTTCCATCATGCCCTGTTCACCTGGCACTTACCATGTGTTTGCCTCTAGCCTAAGCATTGTACACTGATTATCTAATTTAATCCTTGCAGAAACATTGTGATGTAGGAAGTATGTTTATCCTCCACACCTGCCTGGGTGATTAGTGGCCAAGGCAGGATTTGAAACTTGGGACTCCTTGATGCCAAGGTCAAATGTTGACAACTGTTCAAAATGCTTCATAGCTGATGAATAGCACCTGTGATCTCACACACATCAATCAACAAAAGTAAATATCACAATATAGCTAAATGTATTTATGATAAGGAAATAACTTCGGTATTCAACAAGTGAAATGTATAAATTGGCTTCACTCCTGCTGAACCTCTGTGAAATCTTTCGCAACTTAATACAGCGCTGACAAGATACCAGAGTTAAAGACTTGGCACTTCTACGTGCAATCATCCCCATGATTTGTTCCCGCCACTAGTGTATCCTGGTCTATAGCATTTTTCTTCTGAGTATCAGGTCACCGATAAACAGAAATTATGTGCTCACCCGGTTACTCGTAGGTGGAGTGAGCACTGAATGTCTGCACGGTGGGGTGAGGGTGCAGAATGAGAACGAATGACCCAATCTCACGCTTGGCCTTGGAGCATCTCCAACTGAGCATGTAGCAGGTGGGCTCTGCCCGTGGCCTTGGTTAGGAAACCAAATCACGGTATTGCATCTCTCAGAATAGAGCGTGTATAAAGGATAATATAAGCGTGCATGCTGAGAGCTGAAGATAAATCAGTTCTGTCCGGACCTCTTATGAAATATGGAAGATTCTCACTGATAATAATCAGAGAATATGGAAATATGAGTGCTAATTATATGAAGCTGATACACGTGGTAAGGTTTAAAGGAAAACGTGGGCTCTCTTAATGCTAGCATCAAAAAAGAGTTACCCTGTAGTTTGATTGTTTTTTTTGTTTTTTGTTTTTTTTTCTCATTAAACTTTTGTTTTAATGGGTCTCAAAATTCTGTGACAGATTTTTGGTCAAGTTGTTTCCATTAAAAAGTACTGATTTTAAAAACTAATAACTTAAAACTGCCACACACACACAAAAAACAAATGGTCCACAAAACATTCTCCTTTCCTTCTGAAGGTTTTACGATGCATTGTTATCATTAACCAGTCTTTTACTATTAAACTTAAATGGCCAATTGACACAAACAGTTCTGAGACCATTCTTTCACCACTGATTAAGACTGGGGTGGCAGGTATTGGGGATAATATTCATTTAGCCTTCTGAGCTTTCTGGGCAGACTTGGTGACCTTGCCAGCTCCAACTGCTTTCTTGTCCACTGCTTTGATGACACCCACAGCAACCGTCTGTCTCATGTCACGAACAGCAAAACGGCCCAGAGGAGGATAGTCAGAGAAGCTCTCAACACACATAGGCTTGCCAGGAACCATATCAACAATGGCAGCATCACCAGATTTCAAGAACTTGGGATCATCTTCCAGCTTTTTTCCAGAACGACGATCTATCTTCTCCTTCAGCTCAGCAAACTTGCAAGCAATGTGAGCTGTGTGACAATCCAGCACAGGTGCATATCCAGCACTGATTTGGCCTGGATGGTTCAGGATAATCACCTGAGCTGTGAAGCCAGCTGCTTCCACTGGTGGGTCATTTTTGCTGTCACCAGCCACATTGCCATGACGAACATCTTTGGCAGATATGTTCTTCACATTGAAGCCCACATTGTCCCCAGGAAGAGCCTCACTCAAAGCTTCATGGTGCATTTCAACAGACTTTACTTCAGTTGTAACATTGACTGGAGCAAAGGTGACCACCATGCCAGGTTTAAGAACACCAGTCTCGACTCGGCCCACAGGGACAGTACCAATACCACAATTTTGTAGACGTCCTGGAGAGGCAGACGCAAGGGCTTGTCAGTTGGACGAGTTGGTGGCAGAATGCAATCCAGAGTTTCAAGCAGTCTGGTTCCACTGGCATTCCCATCTTTACGGATGACTTTCCATCCCTTGAACCAAGGCATGTTAGCACTTGGCTCCAGCATGTTGTCACCGTTCCAACCAGAAATTGGCACAAATGCTACTGTGTTGGGGTTATAGCCAATTTTCTTAATGTAGGTGCTGACTTCCTTAACGATTTCCTCGTATCTCTTCTGGCTGTAGGGTGGCTCAGTGGAATCCATCTTGTTAACACCAACAATTAGTTGTTTTACACCCAGGGTGTAAGCCAGAAGGGCAAGCTCATGGGTCTGCCCATTCTTGGAGATACCAGCTTCAAATTCACCGACACCAGCAGCAACGATCAGGACAGCACAGTCAGCCTGAGATGTGCCTGTAATCATGTTTTTGATAAAGTCTCTGTGTCCTGGGGCATCAATGATGGTCACATAATACTTGCTGGTCTCGAATTTCCACAAGGAGATATCAATGGTGATATCACGTTCACGTTCAGCTTTCAGTTTATCCAAGACCCAGGCATACTTGAAGGAGCCCTTTCCCATCTCAGCAGCCTCCTTCTCAAATTTTTCGATAGTTCTTTTGTCGATCCCACCACATTTGTAGATCAGATGACCAGTAGTGGTAGACTTGCCCGAATCTACGTGTCCAATGACGACAATGTTGATGTGAGTCTTTTCCTTTCCCATTTTGGTTTAGGTTGAGTGGTGGTTTTCACGACACCTGTGTTCTGGCGGCAAACCCGTTGCGAAAAAGTGTAGTTTGATCGTTTTAAGTACATGAACCATGGGTAACTTCTCTATATGAATGTTCAACCTCACGAATTAAATATATTCTGGGATAAGAGATTTGTATAACTCTTCAGTGCGTTTAATGAGCACACGAGCCCAGGGGACTTGAGATTAGCAACCACAAATGGAGAAATGTTAATGGAAACTTAAATGAACTGGCTTTTGCCAAGGGCAGAGTGTTTCTTACTGTTCGCATTTGGTTGCCTGCCTTTGCTGCATTAACACCCACCTCCTGCCATCCTTAGACCTTTGGTGCAAATGAGTCTCTGTTACAGGTTCCTTCTCCAGAAGACGGGAACGATCAGTGAGGATGGTGAGTAAATATTACTACTGGTATCTTGAAAATCACTACTGCAAGTAGGGAGACACTCTGTTTTCAAACCTTGGCACAAAGGCAATAGGACAGTTCTGCAAAGTAGGTCTCAAGTTCAACGATCACATGACCCACACAACCACATAGGCATGTGGGTGTTCAGCTCCCCCGAAGGCAACCGAGTCCATTATTTATAGGGTGATAGTCATCGTTCTAGGCAATCTAAAATAATTTCATTCCAAATGAGTATCTTCTTTACCATCTCAGGCATCAATGTGGCTATTCATCAAATTGTACTAAAAATCCAGGTAAGTTTCTGTACTAGTCCATTCAAATTTATTTTCAAGATACATCTACTTCAGTGCATTTTAAAGGGGAAACTTGTTAATGCATTTGTTAGCATACTGGAATTATTTTTGGAACACTTAGGGCCCATTTTCTGTCCATTAATCTATTGGATTCCTGGGGCTGCTGTGACAAATTACACGAATGGTGGCTTAAAACAACAGAAATTTATTGTTTCAAAGTTTTTGAGAGCAGCAGTCTGAGATTGGTCTGTCAGCAGGACGGGTCCTTCTGGAGCTCTGAGAAGCATCTGCTTCATGCTTCCCTCCTAGCTGCTGGTGCTGCCTTGAACCTCTGTGCCCAAGCTCATAGCCCTTAGAAGCCAGTCTGCCCACCGCTTCGGGGCCTTCCTATTTCCTTTCTTCTGTCCATGTCTCTCCTTTTCCTATAAGGACACTGGTCGTTGGATTCAGGACCCAACTGATTAATCCAGGATGACCTCATCTTGAGATCCTTAACTTAATTAAAACCGCAGAGACTCTTTTTCCAAATAAGGTCACATTCACAGTGCTTGGGGGTTAGGACTTGGATTTATTTTTTTTTTTTTTTTTTGAGGGACAACATTAAATGCACTACAATTTGGAGTGTAATACCAATGTAACTGATACATGGGCTTTAGGTGATTACCTTTCAACATCCTTTTCAAAAAGATTAGGGAAAAAAACTTGTATTGAAGTTTAGGGGATGAAACATCATTTTCATCAATGCACTAGAACTACTTATGACTTTTACATTAGGATAAAAGCACTTCCGAGTCTCATCAAATTGGTTTAGACATGGTCTTCAAGAAAAGTGTGTTATGTTCCATTTTGCTTTCTTGTTTTGCACATGGGTGTCTTTAAATTTGCTAGTAGAGGGACGCCTGGGTGGCTCAGTCTGAAATGTCTGACTTCGGCTCAGGTCATGATCCCAGGGTCCTGGGATGGAGCCCCACATCTGGCTCCCTGCTTGGCAGGGAGTTTTCTTGTCCCTCTGCCCCTCCCCCGATTCATACTTTCTCACTCACTCTCTTTCTCTCTCATAAATAAATAAATAAATCTTAAAAAAAAATAAAACCATTTGCTTCTATATTAAAATAAATCTAATTTAAAAAATAACTTGTTCAGATATTCATGCAGATATAAACGATGAAGTTTTATCATAGTTTAATTTTGATCCTGAGTAAAATAATAATAATGATAATAATATGAAGAGGCTATCATATCTTGTGTTCTTCAGATGGAAGGTTTTCTAGAAAACTCAAGTTAATGAAACTTATAGACCTTTAATTAAATGTTTACTCTCTTTTTTATCCAGTTTTATATTGTTTGATTGTTTACATTTGTCTTTAGGAGTTATTTATTTGCGGGGGCGGAGCAAGATGGCGGAAGAGTAGGAGACCTGGATTTCGTTTCCTCTCAGGAATTCAGCTGGATAGGGATCAAACCATTCTGAACACCTACAAACTCAACAGGAGATCGAAGAAAAGAATAACAACAACTCTCTGAACAGAAAAGCGACCACTTTCTGGAAGGTAGGTCGTGCGGAGAAGTGAATCCGAGGCGGTATTCAGAAGGATAGACGGCAGGGGAGGGGTCTCCTTCGGCCACTTCTGGCAAGTGATAGAGCCATGGAGCACAAAATCGGAACTTTTAGAAGTCTGCTCCGCTGAGGGACGTCGCTCCAGTGGCTAAGCAGGGGGTGGAACCCTCACGGGAGGTGTGGTCTCAGGACCCTCGGGGTCACAGAAAGACTGGGGGTGCCTGAGTGCGGCAGAGCTCCCAGGTATCGGAGTGGGGAAGCCGGCTGCAGAGACGGAGCCGAGGCGCGGGCTCTCAGCTCGGGGTTGCCATAAACCGTGATCCGCGGCACAGTCGGGCCTCTGCTCCTCCAGCGGGGACCCAACAAGCGGCAGGTCTGGGGAGACTCACCTTCCTGCCCTGGGAGGAGCAGCGCGGGAGCGCACCACAGGGATCTGCGGGGTTTGAGAGTCCACACGGGGTTGGGTGCCAGAGATAGAAACGCGCGGTCACAGTCCGGGTGAGCACGGAGTGTGGCTGGAGACCGGGGAGATGGGAGTGATTGACTGATTTTCTCTGGGGGTGCACTGAGGAGTGGGCCCCGAGTTCTTGGCTCCTCTGGGCTGGAGATTGGGAGGCTGCCATTTTCACTCTCGGCCTCCAAAGCTGTACGGAAAGCTTGCAGGGAACAAAAGCTCCTGAGAGCGAACTCGAGGAGATTACTTAGCCCGGACCCGGCAAGGGTGGGGCAATTCCGCCTCCGGCAAAGACATTTGGGAACCACGGCAACAGGCCCCTCCCCCAGAAGATCAGCGAGAACAGCCAGTCAAGACCAAGTTTACCCATCAATGAGAACGGCAGAACTCCAGCGCTACGGGAATACTGCACATAGAATGAATGGCTTTTTCCACATGATTGTTTAGTCTTTCAAAGTTAATTTTTTTTAACTGTTTTTTTTTTAATTTTTAATTTTCCCTTTTTCAACCAACATCTTATCAATCCCTTTTTTAAAAAACATTTTTATTTTTCATTTTTAGAGTCATATTCTATCCCTTCATAATAGTTACCCTTATTTTTAGCATATATATATAAATTGTTCTCTCTTTAAAATTTTGAGATACAGTTTCTTCTAACAGATCAAAATATACCCTAAATCTCTAGTGTATGGCTTTGTTCTAGTCTCCTGCCTGATCATATTCTCTCCCTTTTTTTTGTTTTTTTTTTTAAATCCTCTTCTTTCTTTTTTCAAACAACTTCTTATCTTATCAATTCCATTTATAAACTCTTATAATTTTCATCTTTACAGTCATATTCCATCCCTTCATTGTATTAACCCTTATTTTTGTACATATATAAGGTTTTCTTTCTTTAAAATTTTGGAGGCACTTTCTTCTAACAGACCAAAATACACCCAAAATCTAGTGTGTGGCACTGATCTATGCACCAGCCTGATCATATTTGATCATATTCTGTTTTTTTTTTTGTTTTGTTTTCTGTTCTGTTTTTGTTTGTTTTTATCTTTTCCTTTTTCTTTTTTTTTTCCTTTTCTTTTCTCTTTCTTTCCCTTTCTTTTCCCACAGTTTCAGGTCTTTTCTGATTTGTTTAGAGTATATTTTCTGGGGACGTTTTTACCCTGTTAGCATTTTGTTCTCTCATTCATCTATTCTCCTCTGGACAAAATGACAAGATGGAAAAAAAAAAAAAAAAACCTCAACAAAAAGAACAAGAGGCAGTACTGACTGCCACGGACTTACTCAATACAGACATTAGTACGATGTCGGAACTAGAGTTCAAAATGATGATTTTAAAGATACTAGCTGAGCTTGAAAAAAGCATGGAAGTTATTAGAGAAAACCTTTCTGGAGAAATAAAAGAACTAAAATCTAACCAAGTCGAAATCAAAAAGGCTATTAATAGGTGCAATAAAAAATTAAATTAAATTAAAAAAATTCATGGAAACAAATGAAAATGAAAACACAACTGTTCAAAATCTTTGGGATACAGCAAAGGCAGTCCTAAGAGGAAAGTATATAGCAATACAAGCCTTTCTCAAGAAACAAGAAAGGTCTCAAGTACACAACCTAGCCCTACACCTAAAGGAGCTGGAGAAAGAACAGCAAATAAAGCCTAAACCCAACAGGAGAAGAGAAATAATAAAGATCAGAGCAGAAATCAATGAAATAGAAACCAAAAGAACAGTAGAGCAGATCAACAAAACTAGGAGCTGGTTCTTGGAAAGAATTAACAAGATTGATAAACCCCTGGCCAGACTTATCAAAAAGAAAAGAGAAATGACCCAAATCAACAAAATCGTGAATGAAAGAAGAGTGATCACAACCAACACCAAAGAAATACAAACAATTATAAGAACATATTATGAGCAACTCTATGCCAGCAAATTAGATAACCTGGAAGAAATGGATGCATTCCTAGAGATGTATCAACTACCAAAACTGAACCAGGAAGAAATAGAAAACCTGAAGAGACCTATAACCACTAAGGAAATTGAAGCAGTCATCAAAAATCTCCCAAAAAACAAAAGCCCAGGGCCAGATGGCTTCCCAGGGGAATTCTACCAAACATTTCAAGAAGAATTAATACCTATTCTTCTGAAACTGTTCCAAAAGATAGAAATGGAAGGAAAACTTCCAAACTCATTTTATGAGGCCACCATTACCTTGATCCCAAAACAGACAAAGACCTCATCAAAAAGGAGAATTACAGACCAATATCCCTGATGAACATGGATGCAAAAATTCTCACCAAAATACTAGCCAATAGGATCCAACAGTACATTAAAAGGATTATTCACCATGACCAAGTGGGAATCATCCCTGGGCTGCAAGGTTGGTTCAACATGTGCAAATCAATCAATGTGATACAATACATTAACAAAAGAAAGAACAAGAATCATATGATCCTGTCAATAGATGCAGAAAAAGCATTTGACAAAGTAGAGCTTCCTTTCTTGATCACAACTCTTCAGAGTATAGAGATAGAGGGTACATACCTCAATATCATAAAAGCCATCTATGAAAACCCACAGCGAATATCATTCTCAATGGGGAAAAACTGAGAGCTTTCCCCCTAAGGTCAGGAATGCGGCAGGGATGTCCACTATCACCAGTGCTATTCAACACAGTATTAGAAGTCCTAGCCACAGCAATCAGACAACAAAAAGAAATAAAAGGCATCCAAATCAGCAAAGAAGAAGTCAAACTCTCACTCTTTGCAGATGATATGATACTTCGTGTGGAAAACCCAAAGACTCCACCCCAAAACTGCTAGAACTCCTACAGGAATTCAGTAAAGTGGAAGGATATAAAATCAGTGCACAGAAATCAGTGACATTCCTATACACCAACAACAAGACAGAAGAAAGAGAAATTAAGGAGTCGATCCCATTTACAATTGCACCCAAAACCATAAGATACCTAGGAATAAATCTAACCAAAGAGGCAAAGGATCTGTACTCAGAAAACTATAAAATACTCATGAAAGAAATTGAGGAAGACACAAAGAAATGGAAAAACGTTCCATGCTCATGGATTGGAAGAACAAATATTGTGAAGATGTCAATGCTACCTAGAGCAATCTACACATTCAATGCAATCCCCATCAAAATACCATCCACTTTTTTCAAAGAAATGGAACAAATCATCCTAATATTTGTATGGAACCAGAAAAGACCTCGAATAGCCAGAGGGATGTTGAAAAAGAAAAGCAAAGCTGGCGGCATCACAATTCCAGACTTCCAGCTCTACTACAAAGCTGTCATCATCAAGACAGTATGGTACTGGCACAAAAACAGACACATAGTTCAATGGAACAGAAGACAGAGCCCAGAAATGGACCCTCAACTCTATGGTTAACTGATCAACAAAGCAGGAAAGAATGTCCAATGGAAAAAAGACAGTGTCTTCAACAAATGGTGTTGGGAAAATTGGACAGCCACATGCAGAAGAATGAAACTTGACCACACAGAAAAATAGACTCCAAATGGTTGAAAGACCTAAATGTGAGACAGGAGTCCATCAAAATCCTAAAGGAGAACACAGGCAACAACCTCTTCGACCTCAGCTGCAGCAACTTCTTCCTAGAAACATCGCCAAAGGCAAGGGAAGCAAGGGCAATAATGAACTACTGGGACCTCATCAAGATAAAAAGCTTTTGCACAGCAAAAGAAACAGTCAACAAAACCAAAAGACAACCGACAGAATGGGAGAAGATATTTGCAAATGACATATCAGATAAAGGGCTAGTATCCAAAATGTATAAAGAACTTATCAAACTCAAACCCAAAGAACAAAGAATCCAATCAAGAAATGGGCAGAAGACATGAACAGACGTTTTTCCAAAGAAGACATCCAATTGGCCAACAGCCACATGAATAAGTGCTCAACATCATTTGGCATCAGGGAAATCCAAATCAAAACCTCAATGAGATATCACCTCACACCAGTCAGAATGGCTAAAATTAACAAGTCTGGAAATGACAGATGTAGGTGGGGATGCAGAGGAAGGGCAACCCTCCTACACTGTTGGTGGGAATGCAAGCTGGTGTAGCCACTCTGGAAAACAGTATGGAGGTTCTTCAAAAAGTTGAAAATAGAGCTACCATTTTTTTTTTTTTTAAAGATTTTATTTATTTATTTGAGAGAGAGAGAATGAGAGACAGAGAGCATGAGAGGGAGGAGGGTCAGAGGGAGAAGCAGACTCCCTGACGAGCAGGGAGCCCGATGTGGGACTCGATCCCGGGACTCCAGGATCATGACCCGAGCCGAAGGCAGTCGCTTAACCAACTGAGCCACCCAGGCGCCCCAATAGAGCTACCATTTAATCCAGCAATTGCACTACTGGGTATTTACCCCAAAGATAAAAATGTAAGGATCCGAAAGGGTATGTGCACCCTGATGTTTATAGCAGCAATGTCCACAATAGCCAAACTGTGGAAAGAGCCAAGATGTCCATCAACAGATGAATGGATAAAGAAGAGAGGTATATAGATATATATATATATAAATAAAAATTTATATATATATACAATGGAATATTATGCAGCCATGAAAAGGAATGAGATCTTGCCATTTGCAATGACGTGGATGGAACTGTAGGGTATTATGCTGAGTGAAATAAGTCAATCAGAGAAAGACATGTATCATATGACCTCACTGATATGAGGAATTCCTTTTTTTTTTTTTAAAGATTTTATGTATTTATTTGACAGAGAGAGATACAGTGAGAGAGGGAACACAAGCAGGGGGAGAGGGAGAGGGAGAAGCAGTCTTCCTGCCTGCAGGGAGCCCGATGTGGGGCTCGATCCCAGGACCCTGGGACCACGACCTGAGCCGAAGGCATATGCTTAATGACTGAGCCACCTGGGTGCCCCTGATATGAGGAATTCTTAATCTCAGGAAACAAACTGAGGGTTGCTGGAGTGTTGGGGGCTGAGAGGGATGGGGTGGCTGGGTGATAGACATTGGGGAGGGTATGTGCTATGGTGAGCGCTGTGAATTGTGCAAGACTGTTGAATCACAGATCTGTACCTCTGAAGTAAATAATACATTATATGTTAAAAAAAAAAAAAAGAAGAAGAAGATAGCAGGAAGGGAAGAATGAAGGGGGGTAAATCGGACAGGGTGATGAACCATGAGAGACTATGGACTCTGAAAAACAAACTGAGGGTTGTAGAGGGGAGGGGGGTGGGAGGATGGGTTAGCCTGGTGATAGGTATTAAAGAAGGCACGTTCTGCATGGAGCACTGGGTGTTATACGCAAACAATGAATCGTGGAACACTACATCAAAAACTAATGATGTAATGTATGGTGATTAACATAACATTAAAAAAAAAGATTTATTTGCTCTTAGTGACAGGAAAAAGAAACCCAATATATAGCCCGACAAGAACTATTATCCTTGAAATCATGAGACAATCTGTTTATATCACAGTGATTCAGAAGTATTTTGTAGCCGTTATTGTGATTGAGATTGAGAATTCAGTGGTGAATCTGGCACTAAAGAGTTTCCTCAAGAAACTCAGTACCGTGAAGTCGCAATCAGGCAAGTAAATAAGACTCCAGGAGGATGGGAAGAGAAGCTAAGCAGGATTGGGTGGTCCAAGGATTATTTCAGGGGAGTCTTTGTCTCTAGACTGAGAGGTAAAAGTTCTGATGCGATTATTATTTCTTAAAAATCACTGACATGATAACCTAAGCAAATGCCTTATTAACCTTTAATATACTCACAGATAAGGCAATTAGCTTGGGCACTTAATTGTACAAAATTCTCAGGGGTCTAAGAACAGAAATGTCAGATTTCACATGTAAATCAGAGCCCAGTAGGAGAGTTAAGATTTGGCATACTGAATTCTTGGTGAGTTGATGTTTCTCTAATCCTTGATTTCTTTTTCCTCGCTTAATTACTTCTTGGTAACATCTAACATTTTATTTCAAGAAGGATGATGCTTTAAAAAGACTGTCTCCCCAGAACATGATCTGAGGTTTTAAGAAATCACATTAATTTCCCTACATCAGATTGCTTATGAACAGCCTCTTCTCCATTTTTCTGTTTCTTTATTTATAATAACCTTACTTCTACAATGTAGTCATTTTACTGTGGAAAATTTAATCCACATCATATTTGAGTATAATCTCTCCCTGATGAGCTTGATAATAGGTATTTGTTATTTGTATTTAAAATAATTGCTTCAGGGTCACCCGGGTAGGCTCAGTCGTTAAACGTCTGCCTTCGGCTCAGGTCATGATCCCGGGGTGCCGGGATCGAGCCCCGCATCGGGCTCCCTGCTCAGTGGGAAGACTGCTTCTCCCTCTCCCACTCCCCCTGCTTGTGTTCCCTCTCTTGCTGTGTCTCTCTGTCAAATAAATAAATAAAATCTTTAAAATAAAATAAAATAAAATAATTGCTTCATACAATCTCTTTTCCTAAGAAATTTGAAAGTTAATCCTTTGATGGCGTCCATAAATATTTCTCTCGTAATTCCATAATTCTAAAGGGATTAATGTATTTTATTTAATGGGCCTGGGCATGTCCATTGGACCAGGGCAGATGATTGATCACTTGGTCTTCCTCTTATCCATGGAAAAGGCAGAGCCAATCTGATTGGTAACATCCTGACACCCATTAAGACTTGCCCTGTTGGCGCTCACGGATGTTGGGCCTCAGTGGCAGAGAACCCCGCTTCCTCTCGCACCTGCCAAAGCTCGGAGTGTCCTTGGTTCCTGTCAGCCAAACATCCAGCACTGCCCCCCTCTCCTTATCTCCCTCCCTCCCTCTCCTCCATACTCCCCCACTCCCACCTCCAGCTTCTTTGCCTAAAAGCAAGAAATCAAGGCAGTCTTTGCTGCAGGTTGTTCTCTTGTTAAGGTCAGAAGAAGTAAAAATTCCAAGTTTGGCTTCAGGCCGAAGCTGTGTTCCACCTGTCAGTTTTCTCCCCAGACAGAATCTGCACTGAGATGTATTGAGTGACTTTATATCTTACGTAGTTTCAGGGCTGTGAATATATACTTTTTTGTGATGGAACTCAGGAAGGGAGGACGGGGAAGACTTAGGCCCTTGAGGTCCAATGCAATGTGATAAAAGAAGTATATTCATTAATTTGGGAGAGAACTACACAATCAATTAAAAAAAAAAAAAGAATGTTTCTTCTGTGCCAACCCTTTGCTGTGCATATCAGAGTTAATGAGATTATCAAAGCATAATCCAGAAGCTGAGGTTTTTTAATCCCAGGCATTCACCTGCGGAACAACAGAAACACATGCCAGCGAATGCGGAGCCTGAGTTCAGGGAGTTTCTCACCAAAGGAATTTCTGCTGAACCTTGGAGAAAATGGTCTCAAGTAAGAGGACAATTGGGTTGGGGAAACTGGCTTGACTTTCATTTAAAATGCAAATCTAGCCTCCTTCAAAAGAAAGTTTGGCTGGTCTTGAAATATTAAGTATATAAGATATGATTACAAAAAGACATACGTGAAATATTAACATTTTTTAACTGGCTGATATTTAATTGACTCCTTGGGGAAAATGCCTTAAGTTAATGTTAAGAAATCAACTCTTCTATACTTGCATGCATCCAAAGTCTTCAATTAAACACCACTGATTAATCATGAACTAGTTAAAACTTAGTTTATTCTAGAAATGTAATCTACAGAGTGGTCTTTGAGAATGTTCCTTCTGCTGTGATATTTCTAAGAAATTTAACGATGGGGAAATCTTTTTTTTTTTTTTTTTAAGAGAGAGACAGTGCAAGAATTGGGGGGGGGAGGTGCAGAGGGAGAGAGAGAATCTTAAGCAGGCTCCTCACCCAACGAAGGGCCAACGCAGGGCTCGATCTCACAACCCGAGATCATGATCTGAGCCGAAACCAAGAGTTGGATGCTTAACTGACTGAGCCACCCAGGTGCCCCTGGATGGGGAAATCTTGTCATCTCGAGTTTTGTCTACTGAAAAGCAGATATAAAATTGCAATCTCAGTTTCTGGATGATTGCATGATACAGTGAGTCTGTCCCTAACACATCAGTTATTAATATTGGGAAAATACATATTTCATTCTTTTATAAAAAGTAATCATTGTGGATCAAGTGGTACAAAAAAAAAAAGGGCTACCCCTTGTGAGTCATAAGAAATCATGTGATAACTAAAAGTAAGCTGTAAGAGCCCCACCTGAATTGATATAAGGTCGGGTCAGACACCTCGCTTGCTTGTGGGTCAGATGGCTTCTTTTGAAGAGTGTTGGGAGGCACAGGGGAATTGAGAAAGCATGCAAGTTACTATACTTTTCAGGGATAAATTAACTTTGCCAAATGTTTTTGTGCAACGGCAACTGTTCCTCATTCTTTCTCTTACTAAGTAAAATTTGTCTATGATTCCACAGGTTATCCCTTTCTGACGGTGGCTGTGAACTTTGGCTATGCGTTAGAATCCCACAGAGAGGCTTTAACTGGAATGCTCAGGCCGCACCCTGGACCAGGTAAATCAGAATCTCTGCCTATGTGAACAAAATATCGGTCCTTTTTAGAGCTCCCCGATGAATCCCAGGGGCATCCACATCTGAAAACCACCCTTTTGAGAGTATGAGGAGTCCCTCAATGAATAGTTATTTAGAATGGGAGTTCTCAGCCCTGTGTCCAAGGGTTTTTTAAAAGATGGTTTTGCATCTTATTCTTAAAATAGCACACATATGTGGGATAACGTTTAACAATAAATGTAAACCAGTCTTCCTCTTAGACAGGAGTTTAAAAGAGGTCGCTTCCTCTGAATCTGAGACAAAGATTTTCTGTATCTTCCGAGAGGCAAAGCTACCTGCTCACCTACCTATTTTTGGTTGTAATGACACTTGGAGATGTCCACGAGGAAGTCTTGGTACACAGATCATGAGTGGTTTGTGCAATCCTGGCCTCTGTCCTTCACCCTCCAAGTGTGTGTGGACGAGCCATTGAAATGCTGTCAGTCTTGCACCTCGGTGGCTGTCGGTTAAGCATCCAACTCTTGATTTGGGCTCAGGTCATGATCTCAGGGTCGTTGGGATCAAGCCCCGCCTGGGGCTCTGTGTTCAGCATGGAGTCTGCTTGAGATTCTCCCTCTGCTTCTGCCCCTCCCCACTCACACTCTCTCTCTAAAAAAAACAAAACAAGGGGCGCCTGGGTGGCTCAGTCGTTAAGCGTCTGCCTTCGGCTCAGGTCATGATCCCAGGGTCCTGGGATCGAGCCCCGCATCAAGCTCCCTGCTCTGCGGGAAGCCTGCTTCTCCCTCTCCCACTCCCCCTGCTGTGTTCCTGCTCTCGCTATCTCTCTCTCTGTCAAATAAATAAATAAAATCTTTAAAAAAAAAAAAAAAAATATTCTCAGTTTCAGTCCTCCTTTGGAAAGTAATTGGATTGCAATAAATGGTATGTGACTATTACCTTACAGCTTTGATTCTGTCTCCTTAGGGGATGCTTACATCTTCTCAAAGGTTAGATGCAGAGCCTTGTTCAAAAGCAAATCTTTTTAATATTTTTAGTTTAAATAATTCATAAAATTCAGTCAGACAGAATGTCCTTTGATTCCCCCCCTTTTTTTTTCTCTTGCCTATCTTATTTTATAAAAATCACATTGTCTATTCCCCAAAGTTTGAGGTGTGTTGGTTTCTATACTTCAGACAACTTGGCTGGCTATCCATCTCTTGTTACCCTTCTGCTGTGCTTTGCCTACTTGATCAGCATTTCCTCTTGCTCTCAGCAAAATCACTGAAGTATTTTATGGTGGCTCCTTTCAATGTGGCAGTTTGTGCATCTAGTCAAACGATGAAATAAGATCATCTTCAAACTGACAATAAACAAAAAATGAAATGCTATGTACTCAAACTGAACATATGTAGCACATGTATTAAAAGTTTACACCATAGATTTGGATCAATCTAGGACAGCACTATCAAATTCTCAATCTCTGCTTATATTTTTAATTCAATAATTTATTTGTTTAGTGCATATTGTGAACCTGGAACTAAAAGAGTACAGTTCTTAAAATTCTCGGGTGCTTACAGACTAAAGGAGAGGTAAAGAATGAAGACAGATAAAGGACAAGTAATTATTCAATTGCAATTGTAACAAATGATAATGGGGACCTATCTTAGAGTCTGGTAAAACTCTCTAAAAGAAGGACCTAAACCAATGTAGCACAAAAATTTCTCTGCGGAAATTATATTTAAATTTCAGAGTGTGGTAATTACTCTTAAACACACACACACACAACGATGTGTTTCATTGTTTCTTTTTTTTAAATTTAAATTCAATTAGCTAACATACAGTAGTACATCATTAGTCTCAGATGTCGTGTTCAATAATTTATCAGTTGTGTAAAACGCCCATTGCTCATCACATCACGTGCCCCCCTTAATGACCATCACCCAATTTGTTTCATTGTTTCTAAATTCAAACGTATATTGAGTTTCTACCATGTTCTTTCAAGTGTGAGAGGCTCTGTGAGGGATATGAAAATAGCCCTGTATGTAAGGAACTTATCTAATCAGAAAAGAAAGTCTCTCTGAGACATATATCATTTCAAGAGAGTCTATTCCTAAGTGTCAAATAGTACAGACAAGAGGTATAGTACTTTCCAGAGGAACATGGCCTAACATATATGCTGCTGGTCATTATCCTACAGTAGTGAACAGAAGAGTGAGTAGCTGCGCAGAATCAGCTGGGTTTTCATTTCTGGTCAGAATGGAGAAAAGATTACAAATAGTAGTAAAAGCTGGAATAAAACTTTGTATTGGGGGCGCCTGGGTGGCTCAGTTGGTTAAGCGACTGCCTTCGGCTCAGGTCATGATCCTGGAGTCCCTGGATCGAGTCCCGCATCGGGCTCCCTGCTCGGCGGGGAGTCTGCTTCTCCCTCTGACCCTCCCCCCTCTCATGTGCTTGCTCTCTCTCATTCTCTCTCTCTCAAATAAATAAATTAAAAACAAAAAAACAAAAAAACTTTGTATTGGAATCAGCTACAGAGAGGAAATATTTCACAGAGGTTACTGATTGAAGCAGTTACATTGTGAAATTTTATGGGCCTAATAATAAGTATCAATTTCTGCCTGTCTATTTCAGGGAGAAATTAACACATCCTTACTGTGTGCTAAAACCATCATCTTGCAGGTTGTCTGACACCACAGTAAAAACATCAATGGGGAGGGAGCTTAGGTGGCAAATAGATGGGATGTAGCTTTTCTAAGCAACCTATTTGTTGGTCTCTTTTTGGAGAACACATTAATAAATTGATGTGTAAAAGGTGAAAATATGCACCCAAAATAGCAAATGTTTGTTGAAATAGCACAATGAATATTTGTTGAAATGCCGGGTTTGCCCTTCACCGAAAGTAGCATTTAGAAATACAAAGCTTTGAATAAATCTTGCATGCCTTGATTTTCATAAAATAGTTAACAAGCCTCAAGTGAGGGTGCAGATGTGCGTGGGAAGGGGCAGAAGTGTGAGAAGAGGCTATTGAGAGAAGCGTATATAACTCAGATGACCAGAGATGCAAAAGCCTTTCAATATGAACCTGCTGTTTACAGTTCTATTCGGCAGAAGTAATTATCTTTACTTAGGGTAATAGATAATGTTAAGTCCGAGAGGAATTAAATTGTCCTTATGATAATAAACCTACTTACTCTTCTTACTCCAACATAACAAATCCAGTAGAGCAAGTAGAGGACTTCCATTGCTCTCTATGGTGTAAGCATATGACCTTGCTTCAATTACACTGATACACGAGAAGAAACTCATCAGAGTCTTACAGGCTCCTGTTTTCACAATTAATCTTGTTTTCTATATCTGTGTCCATATATGTTAACCTCCTTCCTATTGTAATCATGAGCTGTCCATGCCTGGATTATAAAGCCTGTGTGTAGGAAGCCATCCATTCTCACTGATTCAGGATGCTTTTCTTCCAAAATTTTGCCCTCATTTCCTAAGTCATGATAATACCACTTTAATTTATCCTTTCCACCATCATAGAAATAGGTGGTAATATCTCATACTTAATTTTTCTTTCATTCTCCATTGACCCCCACAGCACACTGCCAGCAAATGCCCATTTTTCTGTAACATTTCAGAGCTAAATTCTCCAAAGAAATTTTCTGTCTTCACTGTCTCCACATTCTTTCCTTGCATTTTTTCTTTTGATTCACTCTACTCAGGCTTCTGTCTCTACCATTCCATTGAAATGGCTCTTGTCAAGGTTTCCAGTGAGTTCTAGATTCTCCAACCCATGGTCAACATTCATGCTTATCATACTCATCTACAATATCATACTCATCTCGCAGCTCTAGTAGCATCTGACACAACTGGTTTGTGAGGTCGCAGCCCAGTGGCTCAGCCCCACTAAGAGACAGAGAAATAACCATAAGATTATGAAATTCATCCCCTGCGCCACAACTTATTTTGAATTCTTGGTCAGGCAATTTGCACATCTCCATTTCTTTGGTGTGGGTTACTGGAAAATTACTGTGTTCCTTTGGTGGTGGTGTTTTCCTTGATTTTTCATGTTTCTTGAAGTCTCGTTCATGCTGCTTTCTTCACGTGTGAAGAACCAGTCACTTCCTCTAGTCCTTACTGACTGGTTTTGGGTGAGACACACTTTGAACAGCCAGCCAAGTTGGGGATTCTGAGGCTCTCTCACACTTCTTCTATGGATTTCTCCCCTCCATGCTTCTTGTGTCCTTTTGTGTGTGTGGAAGGTGGAGTGCAGGGTAGTCCTTAAGAATCTCTCCCAATCCCTGCAAAGCCAGGCCGGGGGCTAAGTACCTCCATTTTGTTTTCTGTAGAGAGGTGCCTTGAAATGTTCAAGTTCATGTGCCCATCACCCCTGGTTCTACAGATTCGAGCCAGCTTTCTGTGCATGTTTATGAGCTGTCAGCAAATGCTCACACTGGCCACGTGCAGTGGCACGGGCAGGGAGCCAGCCACCAAAGCCAAGGGGGTGAGGTGTGTGGAGCATCAGGGCCACCTGTGAGACATTTGTGGGGGTGTGTGGTGAGGCATCACAGTGGCTCCAAGGCACACCCCCAGATGGCATCCACAAAGTGGTTAGAAGGATCCATGGCCCCTTCTTGATTTCTGAGCCCTGGCTCCCATCTCTTGCCCCTGTTCCCAGCTCTTGCCCCCCTCCTTGCCAACTCAGTATTCTGGGTGAGGCAAGAAAGAAATTCCCTTTGAGGGCAGCATCTTGCATAGCTGGGGAAGTTGACTACTTGTTCATTATGCTCCCATTCTTCCCTGTGGGAGAAATCATGGACTGACGGGTTCTCTCATGGAACTGAGCTGAGCTACATAGGGGAGAGGTTGTCTTGGATAAAGTGATGCTTTTTACCCTCTTCAGTGTGTGCATTTTGGGAATTTTTTCTCCAGTGGTGTGCTGGAACTTATCTGCTATACTCCCAGACCCCCCACCAAAGTGCTCTTTTCTGTGGGTGGCTGTCAAAATTGATGTTACTATAAGGAGACAATGGTAAAAACCTATTCTGCCATCTTGCTCATAATTCCCACTTTTTTTTTTTTAAGATTCTTATTTATTTATTTTACAGAGAGAGAAAGAGCACAAGCAGGGGAAGCAGCAGAGGGAGAGGGAGAAGCAGACTCCCTGCTGAGTAGGGGGCCCAATGTGGGCTCAATCCCAGGACCCTGGGATCATGACCTGAGCCGAAGGCAGATGCTTAACTGATTGAGCCACCCAGGCGCCCATAACTCCCACTTTAAGTGTGAGCTGTGCCAGTGACTTCTTCTTAAAGAACACAGAGTGCAAAGAGGGGTAGGAAGATCATTTTGCTATGGAGAAACCTAACAAAGCCTCCTTCCACTAGGTTAGCAAGGACAACACCAGCAGTAATAAATCATGTCCCTAGTGTGTACCCTTGATACGGTATGATGATAATGGCCCTTTACCTCTGTGGTCTCCCTCTAATAACCCATAAATTCAGTATAATTATGTGGAAGCATTAGATAAACTCATATAGATGATTATCCTACAGTATACCTGAGGGGTACTCCTCAAACTGTGGAGGTCATCACAAACAAGGAAACTCGGAGAAACTATCACAGCCAAGAGGAGCCTGGGAGAAATGACAACTAAATATAGAGTAATATCCTGGATGGGATTCTGGAAGAGATAAAGCACATTAGGTAAGAACTAGGAAATCTGAATAAACTATGGAGTTAACAATGTATCAATATTAGTTCATTAATTTTAGCAAATATGCTGTATATATTTGTTATCAGTAAGGGGAACTGAATGCAGAGATGGGAACTCTCTGCATTATCTTCTCAATTTTTCTGTACATCTAAAATTGTTCTAAAAAATAGTCTATTACCAAAAAATCATTATACACAATCACCTTAAGCAGTAAGGAAAAAAATTATATGATTATCTCATTAGACAAAATAAATTAAACATGCATTCTTGATAAAAACTCATTAAATTAAGAATACAAAGGAACTTATGCAACCTATAAACCTCTAATCAGCACAGTATGGCAAGAAACAGAAAATCTGGCACACTTCCATGTTGGAAACAAAAAAGTGACATTGTTTTTATTTTTACAAAAAGTCTCATGGAAGCTATAAAAAACATCTAACAAAAAAGCTACTTGAACTAATACAGGAGTTTAGTAAGGTTGCAGGATACCAAATCAATACACAAAAAGTCATTTATAGACTAGCAACAATCAGAAAGTGAAATTTAAAAATACTATTCACAGAAGCACCACACTTGAGCAGTGAAGATATAATGGCAGCAAATAAGCATACAAAGAGAGGCTTGATGCCATTAGTCCTAAGGGACAAGCAAATTAAGAGCACAGCGAGATGTGTATACCTCTGCACACGCGTCAGAAAGGCGGAGTTTGACCACACCGAGTATTGGTGAGGATGTGGAGCAACTGGAACGACCATCAAGTTCTGATGGGAATATAGAAAATTTAACACCTACCATACACTCCAGCCATTCCACTCTTAAGTGTTTACCCAGATGCCAGAAGGTGTGTCCATAAAAAGACTACACCCAAGCTCACAGCAGGTGCATCTGTAACAGCCTCAATCAGGAAGTGACCTGGATGCTGATGATCAGGCGAGCAGGAAGTGACCTGTATGTTCATGATCAGGTGAGCAGGAAGTGACCCGGATGCTCATGATCAGGCGAGCAGGAAGTGACC
>NW_022589746.1:15012021-15054352 GCF_004348235.1 Phoca vitulina
GCAGGAAGTGACCCGGATGCTCATGATCAGGCGAGCAGGAAGTGACCGGCATGCTCACCATCAGGCAAACAGGAAGTGACCTGGATGCTGATGATCAGGCAAACAGGAAATGATGTGCATGTTTATTATCAGGTGAACAGGAAGTGACCTGGATGCTGATGATCAGGCAAACAGGAAATGATGTGCATGTTTATTATCAGGTGAACAGGAAGTAACCTGGATGCTGATGATCAGGCGAACAGGAAGTTACCCAGATGTTCATGATCAGGCAAACAGGAAGTGACCTGGATGTTCATGATCAGTCGAACAGGAAGTGACCTGGATGTTCATGATCAGTCGAACAGGAAGTGACCTGGATGCTCATGATCAGGCGAACAGATGAACAAACTGTGCTACATCCATGTAATGAAATACTCAGCAATAAGAAATGAATGAAATATTGATACACAGTATAACTTGTGTGATTCTCAAATAATAATACTGAATAAAAGAAGCCAGATCAAAAAGTACATAAAATCTAGAAAATACAAACCAGTCTCTGGTTACTTGGAGATGAGTCATGGAGGTGTGGAAGGCAGGGTTTACAATGGGGCACAATTTGGGGATAATAGAGATATTGATTACTATGGCAGCTTTACATATGTGTCAAATTTATCAAAGTATACAACTTAAATTCTAAAAGTTACTTAAAATCTTATAATAGTATTTATGGAATAGAGAGCAAATAAATAAAACCACTCTTTTTAAAGACAAGATAAATTAAGCAGGCTGAAAGCAAATCTTGTGCAACTGATTTCCATGAGTAAGTGTAAAATTCCATCCTCAGGATTGAGTCCCAGCCTTAGAAAGGCTATATCCCTAAGATTCTTATGGTTATCTCTTTGTTCCATATGTGACTCTTCAAATGAGGAAGTATTCATCTCATGTAAACCTTTCCTGCAATATAGTTCTCAATGGAAATTAACCTGGCAAATATAATTTACATTTATGGGTTATTAATTAGCTCTGCAGAGAGTGTGCTTATTTTGAAAGGCTTGCTTAAAACACATAGTTACTTTAGATACAAAAATTAAAGATGCTGGGGCACCTGGGTGGCTCAGTCGGTTGGGCGTCTGCCTTCGGCTTGGGTCATGGTCCCACGGTCCTGGGATTGGGCCCCACATTGGGCTCCCTGCTCAGCGGGAAGCCTGCTTCTCCCTCTTCCTCTGCCTGCCCCTCCCCCTGCTTGTGCTCTCTCCCTCTCTCTGTCAAATAAATGAATAAAATCTTTAAAAAAAAATTAAAGATGCTAGCAGCTTATTCATTTGCTTAATAGGGTATTCTGGAACTGGATATCATCTCTTCTTTTTTTTTTTTTTTTAAAGATTTTTATTTGTTTATTTAACAGAGATAGAGAGCACAAGTAGACAGAGCGGCAGGCAGAGGGAGAGGGAGAAGCAGGCTCTCCGCTGAGCAGGGAGCCCTATGCGGGGCTCGATCCCAGGATCCTGGGATCATGACCTGAGCCGAAGGCAGACGCTTAACCAACTGAGCCACCCAGGTGCCCCGGATATCATCTCTTTGCAGTGATTCTCCATCTGTGTTCAAGCAACTTAGAATTCAAAAAGTCCTTGGGGGCTAATAGGATGGCGGTGGGTGGGTAATGGAGTCAACAGAAGCAACATCCAAAGCAGACCTGTATGAGGTCAATAATGACAAAAGAATCATAGTACAAAGAATCTTTAAACATGAACATAACTGAAAATAAACTATATGCTTATTATAATGAATACTGCTGCATAACCTTTTTTAAATGTACAAAGTGTTTTTTTTGTTTGTTTGTTTGTTTAACCAAATATTGCAGCCACAATAGAATTACCTCGGTGAACTGGCTTGTCAGAGTTCAGAATATTTGGGGACACTTTCATTTTTTCCTGTAAAAGAACTTACCACCAACTCACCTAATTTATTAAGACATTTTTGTGGCAGGAAGACTCAGAGGGTCGAGGGGTGAGCTTCGTCTCATAACTTACAGGTACAGTAACACGATTCTTAGATAAAACTGATTAAAATCAAGATTGTAGGTACCAAGTAGATTATGAACATTACAATATCATCAATTATGCTTGGATTTTTTCCACCGTTGAGTAATAAAAAAATTAAGTCTGGCATAGAAAAAAATAAGCAGAAAAAGAAATTATTCACTCTTGAAAATGAGAGTTTTATTGGTACATTTGTCATGAGTTTTTCTATTGTATTAGTGCTTAGCATTAGACTATTAGTAAAAAGTTAACGAGAATTTAGTTACACTGAATTAAGTCTGTTGTTAAATGTGTTATGCAGTCTATAAAATATTACAAGGACCTCTCTGAACACTATGCTACAACCAGTTTTCCAGTGGTTACCCCACGCCATAATTATTTACTTCAGTAGTTATTAAGGAACTAACAAATATTTTTAAAGCATTCAAAATGACTAAATGCTTCAATTAGAGAAAAGTGCTATATCTTTAGAAAAAAAATATTAACTTATTTAACTCACAAACAGTAATAACTGAAAATACATGCATTCTCCATAATAAAAATCCTACTAATTTTTTGAGAAAAATGAATTCAATTACCTGCTTCAGAACCTTTATTTTTGTTTGCTTTTTAACAGTGTGGGGTCCATGTGTATGCAAAATGTCTGTCTTATCTTCTCATATTTTGTATTAGTCAATGAAGAGAATATATTTTTTAAAAATTGTTCTGTCTTTTATCCATTTATTCTGTGTCAAGCAACATCTTAAAACCAATGCCAAAAAGGAGAAAAGTAGTATTTCCCCCTTAAACGACAAGCCTGCTTAACTTACAATCAAGGGCTCACCATACTGATGTATACAGTAGGACACACAGCTGAATACAGTAGGTGCTGAAAGCTGAAGAGTTGCGGGGGCAAAGCTGTGAATCGTGTGGAAAAGCAGCTTAAAATAGATGATACAGAAGGGTCTTATGCTCAATGCTAGACTCAAAATTGGTAACTTCCTGATTTTTCTACTAGTGTTGAGATTTAAATTCTAACCAGGAGATAATTTACCTTGAATCAAATGCACCTATAAAGCAGTGACATTTTCAGCAAATAGTTAATTCTGGCGGAAAATAAGGAATTTCTCTATCCACGCCAAGATAATTTCAGATGATTTGTAACTAGAGTTTTGCAAAGAAGAGTTTTGCTCTATAAAGAGGTTGCTGTAATTTGATAATCTAAGTCACACTTTGTGATTAGCTGTCACTAAATGACACGCTCTTTATGAACATTTTCAAGAGTGTTGAAAAGCCTGTGGTTTTACTCTATTTACAGCAGGAATATCAGATAAAAAATCATTTACTTCTCTCAGAAAAGTTGAAGTCCCCAACTTTGACCAGCTTTCAGAAATACCACGCTACCCCAGGGCACAGGGTGCTCAATGTTAAGTGTATCTCCTACAAAAACAATGAAGCAAAGTAGACTCACAGTCGGTGCTTCTTGCTTAAGATCGTGGGGCCTGAGTCAGGATTCATACTCAAATTCCCACCTATTGACAGTCGACATAAAGACAAAGTTTTGCATTTATACAGGTATTTAGAAATTATCAGAGAACTATTTTTTAACGATTTATAAATCATCTATCTTTTTAAACTTTTGTAAGAGTCACAGAATAAGCAAGAGCAGTTTTCTGAGAAAAGTAAGTATTCTTTCTATATTTTTGAAGGAAAAAGGATGGAAGAAATCATTTGTACATTGTTAAAAACATAACATAAACTTACACTGTTTCTGTGAAAACCCTTCTGATGACTGCTGTGGATGTTTGTGTTCCAACCCAAATCCATACATTAAAGCCCAAACCCCATTGTGATGGTATTTGGAGGCAGGACTTTCGGAGCCCTCATGAATGGGATTAGCGCCCTTGCAGGAGACAAGAGAAAGATGATCTCTCACCGTTTTGTGAGGATCAGGGAGGAGTCATCCATCAGCAAACCAGGAAAAGGGGTTTCACCAGAGATTAAATCTGTTCGCACCTGACCTTGAATTTCCCAGGCTCCGGAACTATGAGAAACATGTTTCTGTTCTTAAGCCACCCAGTCTAGGGCATTTTTGTTAGAGGGGCCCAAACAAACACAATAACTCAAATTATTATCTTAATTTTAAATATTAATGATTATATTGAAGCTGCAGCCCTCTTTGTAAAATATTGATAAGAAATATGTAATATGTTTTAACTCAATGGTAAAAAAAAGAAATCCAATCAAGGAAATTTACCGTACATGAGCACGAAGAAACACGTTTTACTTTCTTGTCTATCCTGAATAGCTACCGGGTGACTTCATTGTTAAACAACCTGAATCTTGAGCATTTTATATCCTCAGCTCCTCTTATCAGCAGAGAAGTGTTTTATAATCTAGAGCCTGAAAAACAAAGCTTTTATAGGCCCACCTGATAATTTCTCCTTAATTAAGGCTGATTGCATGCTTAAAGGGAAATCTCCATTTTTTTATTTTTTAAATAGATCTGTTGAGGAATAATTGATATAGAAAAAATTGGGTGTATTTACTGTGTACAGTTTTAAGAGTTTGGAGATACGCATGCGTCTGTGATGATGCATGATCACCACAATCAATGTGATAGGCAAAGCCACCGCCTCCAGAATTTCCTGTGCCCCGCTCGTGTGAGTCTGCCTGTCTGTGTTATGTGCAGGAAGAACACTGAATGTGAGATGCACTTGAAGGTTCTGTTTTGTAATTTCCTTGATCAAAGGGAAAGTAATATCATTTTGTTTACATCTCTCTTAAGAGAAGGAAGATAGAAGGTTTATTTTCACAGCTGCTTACCAGCTGCCTGGCCTTGGGCAAAATCCTTAATCTCTCTGTCTTATTTTCCATATCGCTAAATTGTGGACAATAATGGTATACTCTTTTGGGAGGATTAAGTAAAATAATCCTATAAATAAGGTGCTTTACTGCTGGCACATGCTTTAAAATGTTTTGTTTTATGAGTCCCCATGGTAAGGCAAAAGGAACCAATAGATCTGCTATCACACCCTCAAGGAGGGGCAAGCCCAGGCACTATCAAATGATCTCTTAATCTGGTGCTATTGTTAAGCCACAAATCAAGTAATAAAGCTGGAAGACGGGAAATAGGTAAACCGAAGCACAAGTAAAGACCTCATAAAGCAACATTGTCTTATTTCCAGGTAAATGACAAGTAGTTCATGCACATTTTTCTTCTTGAAGGACAGGGCCCTCCTTAGTGCTAATGTCAAGAAAAAAGATGAAAGTGTTTCCATTTCAATGATAACGAGGGAAAAAAAGAATATAAACAGTTTTTACATTGAAATGGATAGTTTAGCTGTAAAACTTATGCCTATTCGTGTCTGTGGCTCTTGAACTTGAAGAATGATCTATGTGGGTTGAAGTACCACTAAGCACTAAGCTCTGAGCACTTAGGAAAATAGAGCTACTTTTAAAAAAATTGTTATGAAGAGTGCCAATAGCGCAGAAGGAATAAATTTAAAAATTATCTCGCAAAAAATCATTGTCCTTGCTGGAGAAAATGCGATTAGGTATTCTCATTCACTGCTGTAATAATGATTCAAATGTGTAAGATTCTATTTAATTTGGCTGACTCTTGAAAGCACTGCCTTGCAGAAAAACAGATGTCTCTTCAGGGGATGCATGAAACCACCTATTAAAGTTTCCTATGTCTGTGGGATGTGCCCACTGATCACTAAACACCGAATTAGAATTTTTGAATTTATAGACTACACTAAAATCATATCTTTCAATATTATGGTACAAACATTGAATTCAATGATTCTAACCACACCAGTGATGTTGTATGGCATTTATTTAAATAAAGTTGATAGTGGGTTTTTTTCCCTTCTATTTAATTATGGTCTCATGTAAAGATACTAAAATTCATCTTTTTTGTTTTTAAATATTTTATTTATTTTTGACAGAGAGAGAAAGCGAGCACAAGCAGGGGAAGCAGCAGAGGGAGAAGGAGAAGCAGACTCCCTGCTGAGCAGGGAGCCTGATGCTGGGCTCAATCCCAGGACTCTGGGATCATGACCTGAGCCGAAGGCAGACACTTATCGACTGAGCCACCCAGGTGCCGCTAAAATTCATCTTTTTAATGTTATGGGTCAGTGAGTTTTTTTTTTTTTAAGATTTTATTTATTTGAGAGACAGAAAGTGAGTGAGAGAGAGAGAGAGAGCATGAGTGGCAGGAGGGGCAGAGGGAGAAGCAGACTCCCCGCAGAGCAGGGAGCCTGATGTGGGGCTCGATCCCAAGACCCCGAGATCATGACCTGAGCCGAAGGCAGACACTTAACCGATTGAGCGACCCAGGTGGCCTGGGTCAGTGAGTTTTGACAAATGTGTATCAAGAAACAGAATGGTTACATGGCCCTTTGTAGTCGACCTCCCTCCATCCTGGGCAGGGGGCAACTACTTACCTGTTTTCTGTTGCTACAGTTTTGCCTTTGCAAGAATGTTCTATAAATGGAACTCTACAATTTATTAACTTTGCCTGTCTTCATCACAGTACAACTCATTTGAGATTTACTCACGTTGCTGCATGTGACAGTAATAGTTCATTCCTTGTGTTGCTCAGTAGTATGCCCCTAGGTGGGCAGACCACACTTCATTGATTCCTCAATTGCTTACTTGACTCCATATGTCTTCTTTGGTAAAGTGTTCGAAATTTCTGTCCACTGGACAAAAATTGGATTTTGTTAGATTTTATTGGATGGTTTGTTTTCTTATTGAGTTTTGAATGTTTTTTATATATTCTGCATACAAGTCCTTTATCGTATATGTGATTTGACTGAGTTTCTCTCAGTCTGTGGCTTGAGAGTCTCTTAGGAGCAAACATTTTAATTATGATATAGTCCAGTTCATCATGTTTTCCTTTAAATGCCTCAAACCAGTAAGTTTCCCATTCTTTGTTGTGGGACTGTGCATGCGTTGACGTTCAAGTGGATACTTTGCAATTCTGCTTCAGTCTTCTCTTCCTGCTTGCATAGAGCCTCAAGGTCAACCAGAAGTGATGGTTTTGGGTATTCTCACTCCTTCCCTGGGAATATAAAGAGCCTTGTGCATGTGCACAGTCTTCTGCATGTCTGTGGCCTTCTAGATTCCCCAGAATATACTGGAGCTTTTCAAAGCCCTTAATGGACATCTCAATCCCAAAGTTTTCCTTTTACCTTTTTTCTTTTTTTTTTTTTTTTTGGCAGCTTTCTGTTTGCCCCAAGTGTTATCAGTGCCATGGGCAGTTGCAATATTAAGCAATTGCTGCTGATTGTTTTTGACAAATGCCCTCTGAGAAGAGTCCCCAGAATATACCGGAGCTTTTCAAAGCCCTTAATGGACATCTCAATCCCAAAGTTTTCCTTTTACATTTTTTTTTTTTTTTTTTTTTGGCAGCTTTCTGTTTGCCCCAAGTGTTATCAGTGCCATGGGTAGCTGCAATATTAAGCAATTGCTGCTGACTGTTTCTGACAAACGCCCTCTGAGAAAAGGCTGTTTGCACTTACTGATCTCTCAATTAGGTCAAATAAAGGATAAGCCATATCAGGAAGATTTCTAGGGACCTGCCAGACAGGCTAAATAATGACAGTTCTCTGAAAATAAGGCTTTTAAGGAGCTCCAAACCTATTCTTCTAGCTCCAGTGGCTGCCAGGCTGCCAGGATTAAGCAGGCCTTGGTTTTTAAGGTTACTACAGAGCTTGGACAAGGAGATGGAAATAGGGTCAGTTGTAATGTTCTGACCGAGATTCAACTATTTTATTGGATAAACATCTTGCTGATCATTACAAGCCTTCGGTTATTTTCTTAGTTTTGAAAAAGTTCATTTTGACTATTTTTGTTCCAGTTTTCTCACTGTTCTTATGGAGAAGCAACAAATTAGAAGTTCTTAATCCACCATTCCTACTAATGTTCCACATACAAATTCTTGTTTCAGGTCTCTGAAAAATGCTTTTGTATTTCAGCTTTTCCTAGCTTTGTGGACATGGAGCCAGTCTGGGTCCAGTATACAGGACCACATCTCTCGGCCTTAATATAAAGTTATATGCTTATAACAACTGGATTTTTACATTGAGAAACCTCCTGTGTTTAACATGGAGCCTTTGGGGATCCTCAGATTCAAGCCACACAGTGTCTTGTCATCTGTAACTTTGACTGATGGGATCTCTCTAGGCAGGTGGCCCATGGCTCAAAAAACTTGTGTTGGGGGCAAGCCTGGATACTTCCAAACAAGGATATGTCTGCACACTAGCACACTGTACCCCCACCCTTTTTTTTTTTTTTTTTTTTTTTTTAGTGTGACTAAAGGAGTTTACAGAAATTTGCATATAAGGAAAATATATAAATAATTATCCTGTGAAAATATTTAAATAAATATAAGGAAAAGTACTGTGTGATCTGAATCTTTGGTGAAGGGTATTTTTCTCTATCGCTATACAACAAAACACTTGACAGCATATTGGCACAAAACAAAATTGTATTCTCTCTCTTCATTCTGTGGGTTAACAGAGTATGACTTGGTAGATTTTGCTGGGGTCTCAGGCATAACTGCTGTCATATTCCACAGGAGCTGAAGTTGTCTGAAGGACTGAGTGGGCTGCACATCTGTCATGGCTCAATCCCACAGTGGCCAATTGATGCTGGCCATGAGCTGTGCCCCCCTGTAACCTACTTATATGGCCTGGTCTTCTCACAGTATGGAAGCTTGGTTCCAACAGAAGCATCAGGAGAGACCCAAGCAGAAGTGGTAAGGCTTTATATGACCCAGCCTTGTGAGTCTCAGAACATCACCTTCACCATATCCTATCAGTCAGAAGAATAGCCAACTGCCAAGATGTGGAAGGCATAGGAAATAATGTGGCATGCTCTCTGGTCAAAATGCAGACTATCAGTTTTGAGAAAGGGGGTGATACTATCATACCCCTCTTTTAAACAAAATCTCTCAAGGGTGGCCTTCTAACAAATGCCTTGTTTTTGGACTGAGCAATAGAAAGAATGGTAGTATTGTTTACTGAAATACGGAATCCTAAATGAGCATCAGGATTCGGAGAGGGTGGGATTAGAGAGAGTTCAATGTTTGGTTTTGTTTAAGTGTCCAAGCAGCCTAAGAGTATAACATGAAGATAGATAATGGACATTGGTGTAATGTAATCATATCTATTGACCTACTCAAGGATAACATTTGTAAGCAGTGTATTTTGGAAAATTTAATAGAATCTTTACACAAAAGGAAGGTGTTGAAAACCAGTAAGTGTGGAACCTCCATGGCTCTGAAAGTGTTTAATCAGGACAACAGATAATTCCAGAAATGTCTCTGTAAAAGTGCACAGAATGATTGGTCTGGCTAATGACTATTCCATGCCTATGTAAGTCTGACTCCCAAGGTGTACTTTACCGCTCATTTTCAGTTTCTCTCCCACACGCTATCCATCAGCTAGAGCTTATAGGCAAGTTTCTCAAACTCTTAGAGCATTATTCCCACATCTATGAAAGGGACAAATAATAACTCAGTACTTTGAGATATAATGATAATTATAACACTAACACAATGATATGATAAGACCAAAACCCCTTATTTCAACTTGAAAAATCTAGAAAATTTTGAAAAGTAGAAGTTTAGAAAGACATACTTGACATCAAAATCAGACATGAAATGACAGGACAGTAATAGATATATGTCAAGTAAGGCATTTCTAAGAAGGACATATATATGTTTATTATGTAAATATCCCTACACATTCTATAGAAATATTAGTGTATTTAGTTATGGAGTTCTGTCCTAGATTTAGCATTAAACTCACTACATGCTGTGTTATATGTAATATGTTAGAGCTCAGTATTATATACAATACTTTCCTAAAAGCTCAAGATTATGAAATCCCCAATTACATCTGGTCAAAGATTTTTAGATAAGAGATTGGGACCTGTAATAAGGTACCTTTTATTATTTTTGTTGTTTTTACTCTTAATAGAAACAAACAGGAGGGGGATCTCAGTAGCAGGTGGCCAATCTTGGTGGATGTGAATTTGGGCCAACCTTCATGAGGAATTAGGAGACAGACTTTTCACCTCTTCTCAGGCTGTGATGCTTCTCAGAAAATGATGCCCTGAAGCATAACAGGCAAGACAATGTGGATATGCAACATTATGATTTATTACCTATATCGATTTGACACGAAATAATGGAGGGAACAGGGTTCAGCAGAATTCAGATGTTCTTGCAACATTCTGGCTCACTTGACCCTCTTTTCTATAACCTATGTTCTTCCTTGTACTTGTCTGGATTGTGCTCGGGCACAAACATCTCCCTTACTTTTCCCTACCTGCCTGTAGGCTGGATCCAGTCAGACCATATGTGACCCCTGAGGTAGTTTCTATTTTTCAAATTTGGGGCTTTCTCTGCCTCATTAAAACATCTTAACAAAAAAAAATGGAAGTCTCATTGCCAAAATATCATGGGAGGGTTACACCCTTTAGAGCACGTTTGTCTCAGTTACGTGGTAACGTTCCTTTTGTTCAACCTCCAACTACAGTCTTGGTGCCCTGCATTTTTGTGCTTATAGAAGTAGAAACATTCTTTAGTTTCTCCTTTCTGATGTTGCTGTCTTGCCGTAAACTCTTGATTTGTACACATTCTCCTGATTTCTAGCTTTACTTGTGGTATTTTCCTTCTTAGTACTGGTACTGTTACTTTCTTGACATTCAAAACCAATACTGTTGTTATCACAATAATATATTTAATTAAATGGCAAAATCTATGGAAGTCAAGACTTCTTTTTCAGGGACATTGCCAAATCTCCATGGAATACATTAAAAATAAATAAATTAAAAATGTGATCTTAGTTAGAACCTGCTTATAATACATTTCTAATCAGGCTTAAACAGTTTCTAATCAGTCCTTAAAACAAGGACTTTTTTAAAGTATAGGAGAAAAATTAGCAATAGACAAGCTTATGTTTATATACTTAGTTGTCTTAGTATTGGGAAAATCATGATTTAATTAATGTTTGTGGTAAACACAACTGTTTAACTCAGTTGACAGACTTGGAACAGACCTAAGTACACCATAGATAGAACCATTATACAGTGTTTTATGATGAGATCTACCATAAAAACACTAACAATTACCATTCCATGAACTAAATACATCTTTTTAATGGAAATTTTAGTGCAATCTGAGTTAAATATTTAAGGACAGATCCATTTATTACAAACACACCAAGGAAATGAAAACCAAAAACAATACCCCAGTCAAAGTGTTGTGTTGCATGTAGAAATGGACAAATATCAATGCAATGAGCCCAGTGTTCTCATATGCCTGCTGAATGTCAGAGAGATCTTGGGACTTAGTCTGTGTATGTGTCAAATCAGAAAATAAAATTTCTAGTTCTATGGTATCTAGTTAAGAAATATTTATCAAGGGAGATTTTTAAAAAAAATATAACTCAAAAATGCTAATGCAATTTAAAGCATTCTGAACAATATTATATCTTATTATAGATAATATAAAATATTAACAAAGAAGGCAAAAAACTAATACAGTATCCTAATTTACTTTGTCTTTTTTTTTTTTTTTTTAAGATTTTATTTATTTATTTGACAGAGAGAGACACAGCGAGAGAGGGAACACAAGCAGGGGGAGTGGGAGAGGCAGAAGCAGGCTCCCCGTGGAGCAGGGAGCCCGATGCGGGGCTCGATCCCAGGACCCGGGATCATGACCTGAGCCGAAGGCAGACGCTTAACAACTGAGCCACCCAGGCGCCACCGAATTTACTTTGTCTTAAATGTATGTTTTGAAAATTAGTTTTTCAATGTAATTTTCATTATTTATTTATTTCCCCATATTTTTATTACCCTATCATTCTCTTTTCTATTTACACTTTCTTTCTGATAAATGATTACTTATTATTAGGGGGCAATGACTTTGAAACACTAATTTAAGTATATTTTCTTTTGAAAAACAAAATTTTATGTTTTTTGCCCATTGGCAAATATTACAAGCCTCCATGGAGGTTTTTATATTTATCATATGAGGGATTGACATCTGTTATTTAATTAGGTGGCCTATTTTCTTTGCATTTGTAAATAATTTATAATTAATTTCTAGGTGTAGTTACACAATCACTACCAAAGTTAACACCAAGTTCTACATGCAAAGAAGTACAATAAATCTCAGTTCCAACTACCTGTGCAATTTTTTACTGTGGAATAATCTTCTGGGGTTTCAAGAAGTTGAGAGCTTCAGGCAAATATGTGGATTAATAGGAAGGAAGCCAGAAGTTCTTTAATCATGGGTTACAAGACATTAAGATTGAGGACAGAAAGAAGGGGGGGTAGAGGGAGAGGGAGACGTAGGGAGAGAGGTAAGGAGGGAGAAGGAGAGAGAGGGAGAAAAGCCCAACTATCTTCTGCATTAAAAAATATTAGAAAATTTTTCACCCCAAGAGGATAACTTAAAACCATCTTTTAAATCTAATATTGATCAAACAGAAAATATTTCATTTTAGAGCAGAAAACATTTTTTATGATGAATTCTAACCAGGATGGAATGATAGAAATTCAAGCACACTAGCCTCTGATTGCTTAGTTTACAATCTTGCAGAGCTGTCAGCGAAATGACATAAATCTTATGGTTACATCTCTAAGATGCATTGACCAAGTCTCATTAGTTATTAGTTTATCTGTCCTCAAATATTTTTTTCTAGATAAATCAATTTCTAGACATGCCTCTCTTTACCAAAAAATAATAAAGGCTATTATTTCAACACGATTCATTGAGTGTGTATAATATGGCAGCTACGGCCTCATCTGGTATAACCCTGCTATTTATAAAGTACTGTTTTGGTTTTTTGTTTCTTTATTACAAATCACCGGTTAAACATTGTAAAAAGTTTAAAATCTGAAACAAGTTTTTAAAAAGTAAAAAAGCATTATTGAAAAACAAAAATTTCAGGATTCTTATATTTTAGGGTTGTTTCCTTCAGGTATGATTTCATAAATATCAGGAACACGTTGATTCCAAAGTGGCTCCTACTATTCTTGATGCTTTCTCTCCTGACAGCTTCAGTCAGAAAAATGTCCAAAAGATTATATTGTAAGGGTATCATTTGAAGTATTTTTACTTCCTTGTTTTTTTCATCAGCTGATTGGCAATGTGAATGCCAGTCATAACTGGTCTTTTAAGTCATACAGTCAAATGGGGACTCTGCTGTGCAGCCAGCAACAAGCTGGTTAAAATGGAAAGCTTAAAACCCATCTATGATTAGCAGAGTATTCTTTCTACATCAAGTAGAGCTGTGCCTTTAGTGCAGAGAGCTTATGGAACCAGAAATGGAATCCTAATTTGTTTTAGCAAAACTATTTGTTTTAGCAAAATTAGCAAATGTTTTAGCAAATTTAGCAAATCTGTTTTAGATCAAAAAGTTAGTTAGCCATAATAATTTTAAAATTAACTCTAACCGAGCACTTCTTATGTGCCAAATACTGTGCCCCTCATAAATCACAAACTATTTCAGATACTTGTTATAACCACCCTTAAAGTAGATCTTACCTTACATTCAATAGAGTAAAGGTAAAATAACAATGAATAAAATAAATGCTCTAAGCTCTGAAAGTTACTGTGTGAATTGGCAAAAATCATGTAGAAAGAAGGTGGCAGATAAGGAATCAGAGCCAGGATTTGCATTCCGCAGCCAAGTCTTTAGGGATTCCCCAATAGAGAAGTGTTTCTGTTAGCATATGTTATTCATTAGATGTCTGACACGTAAGTATTTCAGAAGAAAACATTGTGTATCATTTTCATTTCAGATTCAATTCACTTGAGTTGCTTTCCTTCTTGAACCAGATAGAGATGTTGCAGATGCAAAAATAATATAACTAAGTTATTTCCATAAGTCGGAAGAGGACACAGTTTTAATAGCCAAGGTGGTGCACATAACAATCTCTTTGAAAGTCACCAATATAAAGACTAGCGTCAGACTAACATTTTCCAGTTATCCTTTATAATGTGAAATGCAAAGAAAATATTTAATTTAGTTTTAAGACCATTTCATAGAGTTATTTTTTAAAGATTTTATTTATTTATTTAACAGAGAGAGAGACAGAGCACAAGCAGGGTGAGCAGCAGAGGGAGAGGGAGAAGCAGACTCCCCGCTGAGCAGGGAGCCCGATGCGGGGCTCGATCCCAGGACCCTGGGATCATGACCTGAGCCAAAGGCAGATGCTTAACCACCTGAGCCACCCAGGAGCCCCTCAACAGAAATTCTTAACAGTAGGGAAAAGAAAAAACTTAAAGATCAGCTACCTGGATAGTTATCTGGAAAGAAATAAAATTATTTCACTATTTTACACTACCCACCTCTACTTAAATTCCAAATAAATCATAATTTTAAATATAAGAGAATGACTCCATGCAAATATTAATATTAAACGTTGATGAACACCTATATAACATAATAGGAGAAAAACATAGTCTAGCTATAACTGAAATTCCAGAAATGGTAATGTTAATGATATATGTATATGATTATTTTAAAAACATTTCTCATGGCAAAAAATATAGATCATAGCAGAGTAATAGACAAAAGAAATGAGGAAAATATTTGCAACTTATATTACAGAACAATGGCTTCTAACTAGGAAAAACAAAACAAAACAAGCCCCATACTCAAAAACCCAAAACAAAACTGGGCCAGAAACATGATCAGGCAGTTTATTGAAAAATAAATGTAATGGGTCAGTCATCACAAAAAGTGATGGATTTTGAACTACAGCGAGATAACCGTTTCTCACACTCTCTACAACAAAAAAATCACAGAAGTTGGACAACTTCTGTTGTGACTGAGACACATGGCTCTGGTGGGAATGTGAAATGGAGCAAATCTCATGCAGGGACTTGAACAATATTGAGAAAAATTACCCCATGTCTTTTCCCTTTATCCAAGCAACCCCACTCCCAGGAATCCATTTGCAAAAATATAGTAGCGGTCGTACAAAAAGCATGGAAGTCAGGATATCCATTGCCCCACTATTTATAATATGAAAGATAGGAGGAAAAATGGCATTTAGTAGGGATTGCTTGGAAAATGTATAGTACAATGGTGTGAAAAGGAATGAATATTATTTCTATAAATTGCGAAGAGAGTATATATAGGATATACTGTTCGGGGGAAAAAGAAAGAAGCAGAGACAACTTTATATAAAATGCTGTTGCTATTTAAAAAGGAATAGGGTAACTATACTTTTGCAAATATGTTGAGGAAATTGTGCCATGGGAATGGGTTACATAATAACAGAGTTAAATATAATTTAAAAATGAAATCCAGACATTTTGGAATAAAAATAGAATACCTTACTTCACCTATGTATTGGATTTTTGGCTAACCACATTGAGAGGGATTTTCTTCAAGGGATTTTAAAAAGCCACAAGTTAACTGTACTTATACAGTAGGATATATCATAAGATACAGCTCAACTGCTTACGTAAGTAAATGACAGGAGAAAGAAAAAGAAAGGAAGGGAGGGAGGGAGGGAGGAATGGCTTACAAATGTTATTAGTGATATTGTTACAATTTCATTGGTACTGTTATTCTAATATCCTTGTCTACATCTATGTGTATTTCTGTCTTTAAAGTAAAATAAAACACATTAAGTATTCATGTTAATGTAGTTCAAAGTCAATGTTTCAGCATAAGAAAAACCAAGAAAATAAATGTCCCTAGAGGGAGGTTCCTGAAATCTTGGGGTTAGTCCTGAATGTCTATGCAGGAAGCGAGAAGCTAAGGATACCAGAGCAAGGCAGTGCCTCGAGAGAGAAAAAGCTGAGCACGGTGTCAAGAGCATCCAGATGTTAAAAAAGTAGAATAGTTCAAATGCTGCCAAGTTAGAGAGGTTGGATAAATGCTTTGGGTTTTCCTTGAAACCTTACAATATCCACGTCCCAGGAGTAAGGATCATATTCCAGAATTAAGGACTATGTTGTAGGTGTAAACAAAGAAAAAAAAAACCCACCAAAAAACAAGAAAAACCATGAACACAATAAGAAAGGGGATAGGAGGCGTGACTTTAGTCAGGTGAGAAGATTGGCAGTGAAGATGACTCCAAGCCAGGAGCTGGAATTGATCGAGGATGTCTCTCTTTGCATCCAGTGGTTGCTGCTAGCTTTGCTGGACCTAGGCTGGGGTTTGCGGCTGGAGCACTTATCTGTGGCCCTTCCATACGTCCTGGGCTTCTTAAGAGCAGAGAGGAACTCAGGGTTGTTGGATTGCCAGCGTAACAGCTGAGGATGTCAAGTATTCTAATGAATGGGATGGAAGCTGACCTCCCTTTATGACCCACCAGGCCCACATCTCCTCAGGGAACAAGTGAGACACTCAATCACTTTTTCTGACTTGGCCTCAGAAGTCAACCAGAATCAATTCTGTCATATCCTTTCTCATATAAGCTAATCAAAGTCCTACCCAGACTCCTAGGAGAGGACGTGGGCCACATCAAGTCTCAAAGAACTTAAGGATATGTCTAAACACTGCCCAGAAAAGCTAGACACAAAGCTCTACAGTTCTGTGGTGACCCAACAGCCATTTCACTGCCTACTAATAAAAAAAAAAAAAAAAAAAAAACATGTTTCAGGAAAGAGACTAGATTGCACAGTCTCTTCAAAGTATCATCCACAGTGCTTGGTGTACAATTAAAATAGCTCTAAATCATTTAGATGAACATAAAAAGTGAACCATCTTTAATAGAAAAAACCCAGAAAACCTTTTTGGACTTAGCATGAATTAACTATAATATATGTTTAAGAGCCTACAGGAAAATACAGATATAATGAGTGAATGTATGAGGAAGATTAGAAAGTAAAATAAAAACTGAAAAAGGAAAATGGAAAAACTGGACTGAAATATACAATATCTGATATCAAAATTCATGTGATGATCTGCAGAGCAGATCTACACGGAGAGACTGGTCAGCTTGGAGCCCAGGCAATCAAAAACACACAAGCTGAGGTTCGAAGAACAAAGATGAAGAAATGAATAGCACGGCGTGGTCTAACATGTGAACTTGGTGCTCAGCAGAAGAGGAAAGAATAAATCAAGCGATTCTGAAGAAACAACTGTCAAATTTTCCAAATGTGGTTAAAAATATCAGCTATGTATTCAAGTAGCAGAGTAAACCCCAAATAATAGAATGATTTAAAAATGAAACCACACCTGGCTATTTCAGAGTCAAATGGCTGAAAACTCAAAGACAAGATCTCAAAACATGGTGAAAATCAAGACAGCAGGCACAGAACAGAGTCACTTATGCTAAGCCCCAGGTCACCAAAGCGAGAGTTAATTTACGGTGTCAGTCTCTCCCAGAAATGGGATCTTCAACCAATCAGTCAGGAGTCACCTGGTCGCCTCGAGGGAGGTCATCTGTCTCATGGGTCCCAGCTGTCCTCCAAAGGAACGTGACCTTGCCACAACAAATCCACTTTTTGTTGGTGTAACTATCTTTACTCCCTTCTTCTATTGATGCGGGAGAGCGAGGTTCCGGTCTCACGGAGTGGAAGAATGACTCTCGCGGACAATGGAGAATGAGTGAAGCCATAGAAGTTTATTAAGTGAAGATACAGAAAAAGCTCTCCAGAGTGAGAGGGGTCCCGACAGGGTTGCCAACGAGGCCTCAACTATATGACCCATTAAAGTTCCAGCCGTTAACGCAACCATTCGAGGAATTGGCTGGGGGTCTGTAATTCCCTCCTTACTGTCCAAAGTATTCTAGTAAAGCCCAGGAAACATTGGGCTCCCTGGGTTTTGATCCCTGGCCATGATTAAACCTAAACTGTACCTAACAGAAAAACATATCTTACCAAGCAACAAAAAATGGGGAAAAGATCTTCCTCCTGAAAGTTCTCACGAAAATACATTTTTAAATGAAAAAAACCTTATATCTACATAGGCAACATTCTTCCCCTGTATGACAGAGTCAGCGGGACTACTGAACCCATAAAATTCCCAGATGCTTAGAGAAGGAATTGCGGAGGATAAAGGCGACCCTGAACTGAATCCCTGGGCCTACTGATCATCGGAGATTGGCAGGACCTGAGGCGGGAGAAAGCCCTTTAAGAAAAGCCAATGAACAGAAAGCAGAACTGGGCAGGGTTAGGCCAGTGTTCCCTTCGTTTGAGGAAGGGGGATTGACCACACCTTTCTCCAGAAGCCTATCACCTGAGACTGAAGACCTGCGCCTGCGCTATGCGCCTTTAACTGGCCTACAGGTGCCTGGTTTTGCTGTTTATAAGCAGAGGTCATCTAAGGGAGACATGTCTCCCAGGGAAGAAAAGAAAAGTCTGCTTTTACTCGCCCTTCGGTGGAAGTGATCCCACGTTTCGGCACCAAAATGATAAGGGAGAGCGAGGAGTCCAAGAATGAATCCCTTGGGCAACGGAGGGTGAGTAAAGCCATAGAAGTTTATTGACTGAAGATAGAGAAAAAGCTCTCAGGAGTGAGAGGGGTCCTGGCCGGGTTGCCAACGAGGGCCTTTAGGGTTAGTCTTTTTTAGGAAGCTAACCAGGGAACTTAAATCCTTTTAACATTTTTACTGATAACCACCGTAGAGCAGGGACTAGAGATAACACCTTCAGTGGCTTACTTCCTTTTTAGGGTCTGGTTATTCTTTGTTGGTCACAGGTGATTATCATAAAAGACACCCCCCCCCACACACACACACCTAGGGCTGGGTGGTCCTAGGGCAGGGTGGTCCAGTTTGTTCCCTTATCTCTGGTTTTCCCACACCCCACGTTTTTGGGATTTCTGTGAGCCTGATGACACAGCCCCCTATCTGTCTCTCCCTACCTAGCCCCACCTGTCCCTTACTGACTCTGAAAGTCTTTCATTTTGTGCAACAGCTTGGAGCTCCTTTTTATGTGTGAGATGGAATGCTGCCTGACTCATGAATCCTTGAGTAAAGCCAGTAAGATCTTTAGCATTTACTCAGCTGCATTTTGTTTTTCAACAGCCCTCGCTGAGATAAGCAGTAACAACAATATGAATAACTGCTGCCTTTCATCAGAAACAATGGAGGCATATTACTGAGTACACTTTTTCAGTTTCTGTCACCTCCTTTCCTTGGGATAAATGACTCATGGGATTTTTTTTTCTTTTTTAATTTATTCTAATATTTTTTGAGTGGAAAGCCTAGATCTCCCTTAATGTTAAATTTTATGAAGCAGTGGTAATCCGGGAGCTCATAAAGGAGTTACCTAAGTGGAATCCTGTCTATTCTCGGCATCATTTTCTCTTACTACCCTGAATAGTTCATGATAACATTCCTAAATCCGATTGATCGTAAACCCTGGGGGCATTATCTAAAATTGCAAATTTGAAAATACACATGTTATCTAGGAGGATGCATAAGACTGTAATTGTAGTTTAGATGTTTTTCCAGGAGTGCATGATGATTAATTAGTTTATAAAGATCAGCTAATTGTACGCAGGAAAGTCACAGAGCACTGGGCTCTATTGGGATGGCATTCACAAAATTCAAAATTCAACAGATGAGGTTTGGATTGTTCTCGAAAGCTCTGGAGAGGGAGTATGGCGTGCTGATGGAGCTGGGCAAGGGGGCCTGGTGCCCAGGAACCCGAGCGAGTGTAGGGATGGTGGTGGACACACGTGGAGGACTGTCGGGTTCGATCCTGACCTGCCCCTTGATGGCTGCCAGAACTGAGTGTCAGTCATCACCGTTCAGCCTGTGAACCTCTAACTTTGAAACAAAGCACAACATGCATTCCCTTAGAGCCTTAGCCACCTTGCTAGGCAAGGGAGGTGAAAAATAAATGAGGCATTTCAAAACAACCACAAAAGGCACGCAAGTACACAAATACGTCCTTTATTAAAGCATTTTTCTTGTGTTGCTTTCTCTTTGCTCCCCTCCTGCTGAAATAACACTGGTGCAGGCAATAAAGGGCCGGCACAGGGGAGCACGGGGAAAGAAGATGCCCCACGCATGGTGTCTGATGAAACAGAGGGGTTTCCAGGAATGCATCCCTATTACCACTGTCTCACTGCAACAACCCTGTGAATTCTTAGTTTCTAGCCACACCCAAACATTCCACTGAGCTGTCTGTGTGCTGCTTGATTAGTCAAAAAGGCAAACTATTTCCAGAAAAGATGTCCGCAGAAGACAGGCACATGGGCACTTTATCGCAGTGCATCTGTCCTGGACAGCCAGGGACCATGAAGGGGTCACACGTCTGCTGATGTCACCATCAGAGCTGGGGACCTGGCCACCAGCTGTGGAAAGAGCTCAGCTTCCTCACTGCTTTTCTTACGCAAGTCTGCCTTATCATCCGGGAAGATCTTCCACGAATGATAGTGCTCCTGCATTTAATGGGATAGTTTATACACCTGATTTTCTCATCTCAAGCTCCACGTCAGCAAGAGGAAAGGGAAGGATCTTGGCTCCAGTGGGCTTGAACCATATTTCCGACTCCACTTTATACTCAACGGTTCTGTAGCCCACCCCTCAAAGTCTGACTTAATTACTCTTTTTACCTGGGTAGGGAGTCCCGGCACAGGCTTGGTTTCCAGGAGCCTTTTGCACAGGTTAAAATCATCCAGAGAGTGAATAATAAAAATGTTCATCTGTGCAATCTTTGCTTCTCTCCTGGGCAATGCATATTATGGCCTTGCTCAAAAGCACATTTTTATTGTTTTTGCTGTGGGAAAGCCTTTGGTTGCAATAATAGAAGTAGTCAAATTATGTAAAGGCTGAATGTGTTGTTTGGAAACAAGGACAAGCAATGAAAGTGGCTGTGGTAATGGGGACGCTCTTGGGATCCAAGTCAGCATCTCATGCTTACAGAGGTTTGGATCACTAGAAAGACTGACAGACTCCACAGAACACATTCTTGGGAGACTTTAATAAAGTGAAAGGATAAGGTAGAGCAGGATAAAGGAAGGGCAGGGACCCATCTGGGCCGAGGGCCTACATGAGACACACTTTGTGAATTATGAAACAGCAGGTATGTGCAAGGAATCTTGGTGTCAGGAGACATCAGGCAGAAATTTCCAACAGGACCTTTTAAGCCCCATTGGTCACATATCCATGTCAGGTTTGTAACCAGTTCAATGATATGCAAGCCATCCATTGACACATTGCTAAATAATGTAAAAACTGGTTATCAGTATCTCTGGGAGATTTTTAAACTTTAACTAGTATGAGGAAAGATCACTACTTAGCCCTTTGTGCTCTTGTTTTGGTCAAGAGCGAACACCAATCCCTCAGGATTTGTTATAGTCCACCTGTAAAATGATTATATTTTACACACAATTGTTTTCTCCCTTTGTCTCCTTCTCCAGCAACGTCTTCTCATCTCTTCTTTAAATCTTCCGTTTTCACAGCCTCTGCTTGGACATGGCTCCATCTTGTTAGCAGCACTGACCCTACTGGTCTGGAGCCCGTTACCAGCATGGGCTTCATCTCAGAATTCCCATCTGAGGGGCGGTTACTGGTTGCTGGCCAGCAAATGCATTCCTTCCCCTCAAGGTAGGTGCCCACGGACGGTCCCTTTAGCTTTGGTGGGTGGGTCTGGATCACCAATGCAAGCATATTTCCGAGAAAGTTCTGGAAACGTGCAGGCTCTTTTCCCAATTGCAAACGCCATCCAGAAGAGTTGTTTAGGACCTGCTTTGTGGGGGTCATGGATGGGATTCAGTGCCTAGAATGAAATGATAAGTGATGGGAAGCAGGTGAGCTCTGAGATACTCAAGCCCCAACTTCAGTCAGAGAACTCCTCCACTTCTGTCTATTTTAATTAAAAAAAAAAAAAAAGTTTTAAAAAAAAACAAGTTAAAATTTCACCACTTACCATTGAAATATAACTTTAATCGTTCTTAGACACTATATAAATCCTTTTGATAGATTAAAGCAAATTTGAAAATTATATATCCTATTAATTCGAGATCTCTGAGTACAAGGTTATAAATCAAGTCCTTAATTATTTGAGAAAATTGAAGTCAGTATCCCTGCCTCTACAGTTTGCCCAGATAGACAAATACATTACTCCTTATAGATTGCCAATAAAACATATCTGCATTTATTATTAAAATGCACACACTTAGGTTTTTCTAAATGAAATTAACATGAGAAAAGTAAGAAAAATGGTTACTTATTGAGACTCTGTTACTTTAAAAAAAAAAGAATGGAAAAATGATTTTTAAAAAATTTTTTATTGTTATGTTAATCCCCATACATTACATCATTAGTTTTAGATGTAGTGTTCCATGATTCATTATTTGTGCATAACACCCAGTGATCAGTGCAGAACGTGCCCTCCTCAATACCCATCACCAGGCTAAACCATCCTCCAACCGCCCTCCCCTCTAGAACCCTCAGTTTGTTTTTCAGAGTCCATCGTCTCTCATGGTTCGTCTACCCCTCCGATTTACCCCCCTTCATTCTTCCCCTCCTGCTATCTTCTTCTTTTTTTTTTTTTCTTAACATATATTGCATTATTTGTTTCAGAGGTACAGATCTGAGATTCAACAGTCTTGCACAATTCACAGCGCTTACCAGAGCACATACCCTACCCAGTGTCTATCACCCAGTCACCCCATCCGTCCCACCCCACCCCCCACTCCAGCAACCCTCAGTTTGTTTCCTGAGATTAAGAATTCCTCATATCAGGGGCGCCTGGGTGGCTCAGTCGTTAAGCGTCTGCCTTCGGCTCAGGTCATGATCCCAGGGTCCTGGGATCGAGCCCCGCATCGGGCTCCCTGCTCCGCGGGAAGCCTGCTTCTCCCTCTCCCACTCCCCCTGCGTGTGTTCCCTCTCTCGCTGTGTCTCCCTCTGTCAAATAAATAAATAAAATCTTTAAAAAAAAAAAAGAATTCGTCATATCAGTGAGGTCATATGATACATGTCTTTCTCTGTTTGACTTATTTCGCTCAGCATAATACCCTCCAGTTCCATCCACGTCGTTGCAAATGGCAAGATCTCATTCCTTTTGATGGGTGCATAATACTCCATTGTATATATATACCACTTCTTCTTTATCCAGTCATCTGTCGATGGACATCTTGGCTCTTTCCACAGTTTGGCTATTGTGGACATTGCTGCTATAAACATCGGGGTGCACGTACCTTTTCGGATCCCTACTTTTGTATCTTTGGGGTAAATACCCAGTAGTGCAATTGCTGGATCATATGGTAGCTCTAATTTTCAACTTTTTGAGAAACGTCCATACTGTTTTCCAGAGTGGCTGCACCAGCTTGCATTCCCACCAACAGTGTAGGAGAGTTCCCTTTCTCCACATCCCCGCCAACATCTGTCATTTCCTGACTTGTTAATTTTAGCCATTCTGACTGGTGTGAGGTGGTAACTCATTGAGGTTTTGATTTAGATTTCCCTGATGCCGAGTGATGTTGAACACTTTTTCATGTGTCTGTTGGCCATTTGGATGTCTTCTTTGGAAAAATGTCTGTTCATGTCTTCTGCCCATTTCTTGATTGGATTTTTGTTCTTTGGGTGTAGAGTTTAAGAAGTTCTTTATAGATTTTGGATACTAGCCCTTTATCTGATATGTCATTTGCAAATATCTTCTCCCATTCTGTCGGTTGTCTTTTGGTTTTGTTGACTGTTTCTTTTGCTGTGCAAAAGCTTTTTATCTTGATGAAGTCCCAATACTTCATATTTGCCCTTGCGTCCCTAGCCTATGGCGATGTTTCTAGGAAGAAGTTGCTGCGGCTGAGGTCGAAGAGGTTGCTGCCTGTGTTCTCCTTTAGGATGTTGATGGACTCCTGTCTCACATTTAGGTCTTTCAACCATTTGGAGTCTATTTTTGTGTGTGGTGTAAGGAAATGGTCCAGTTTCATTCTTCTGCATGTGGCTGTCCAATTTTCCCAACACCATTTGTTGAAGAGACTGTCTTTTTTCCATTGGACATTCTTCCTGCTTTGTCAAAGATTAGTTGACCATAGAGTTGAGGGTCCATTTCTGGGTTCTGTCTTCTGTTCCATTGAACTGTCTGTTTTTGTGCCAGTACCATACTGTCTTGATGATGACAGCTTTGTAAAAGAGCTGGAAGTCCGGAATTGTGATGCCGCCAGCTTTGCTTTTCTTTTTCAACATTCCTCTGGCTATGCGGGGTCTTTTCTGGTTCCATACAAATTTTAGGATGATTTGTTCCATTTCTTTGAAAAAAGTGGATGGTATTTTGATGGGGATTGCATTGAATGTGTAGATTGCTCTAGGTAGCATTGACATCTTCACAATATTTGTTCTTCCAATCCATGAGCATGGAACGTTTTTCCATGTCTTTGTGTCTTCCTCAATTTCTTTCATGAGTATTTTATAGTTTTCTGAGGACAGATCCGTTGCTTCTTTGGTTAGATTTATTCCTAGGTATCTTATGGTTTTGGGTGCAATTGTAAATGGGATCGACTCCTTAATTTCTTTCTTCTGTCTTGTTGTTGGTGTATAGGAATGCCACTGACTTCTGTACATTGATTTTATATCCTGCCACTTTACTGAATTCCTGTATGAGTTCTAGCAGTTTTGGGGTGGAGTCTTTGGGGTTTTCAACATAAAGTATCATATCATCTGCAAAAAGTGAGAGTTTGACTTCTTCTTTGCCGATTTGGATGCCTTTTATTTATTTTTGTTGTCTGATTGCTGTGGCTAGGACTTCTAATACTGTGTTGAATAGCACTGGTGATAGTGGAGATCCCTGCCGCGTTCCTGACCTTAGGGGGAAAGCTCTCAGTTTTTCCCCATTGAGAATGATATTTGCTGTAGGTTTTTCATGGATGGCTTTTATGATATTGAGGTATGTACCCTCTCTCCCTATACTCTGAAGAGTTTTGATCAAGAAAGGATGCTGTACTTTGTCACATGCTTTTTCTGCAACTGTTGAGAGGATCTATGATTCTTGTTCTTTCTTTTGTTAATGTATTGTATCACGTTGATTGATTTGCGGATGTTGAACCAACCTTGCAGCCCAGGGATAAATCCCACTTGGACGTGGTGAATAATCCTTTTAATGTACTGCTGGATCCTATTGGCTAGTATTTTGGTGAGAATTTTTGCATCCATGTTCATCAGGGATATTGGTCTGTAATTCTCCTTTTTGATGGGGTCTTTGTCTGGTTTTGGGATCAAGGTAATGGTGGCCTCATAAAACGAGTTTGGAAGATTTCCTTCCATTTCTATTTTTTGGAACAGTTTCAGAAGAATAGGTATTAATTCTTCTTGAAATGTTTGGTAGAATTCCCCTGGGAAGCCATCTGGCTCTGGGCTTTTGTTTTTGGGAGATTTTTGATGACTGCTTCAATTTCCTTAATGGTTATAGGTCTGTTCAGGTTTTCTATTTCTTCCTGGTTCAGTTTTGGTAGTTGATACATCTCTAGGAATGCATCATTTCTTCCAGGTTATCTAATTTGCTGGCATAGAGTTGCTCATAATATGTTCTTATAATTGTTTGTATTTCTGGGGCGCCTGGGTGACTCAGTCATTAAGCGTCTGCCTTCGGCTCAGGTCATGATCCCAGGGTCCTGGGATCGAGCCCCGTGTGGGTCTCCCTGCTCTGCAGGAAGCCTGCTTCTCCCTCTCCCACTCCCCCTGCTTGTGTTCCCTCTCTCGCTGTGTCTCTCTCTGTCAAATAAATAAAATCTTTAAAACAAAAAAATAATATTTGTTTGTATTTCTTTGGTGTTGGTTGTGATCTCTCCTCTTTCATTCATGATTTTGTTGATTTGGGTCATTTCTCTTTTCTTTTTGGTAAGTCTGGCCAGGGGTTTATCAATCTTGTTAATTCTTTCAAAGAACCAGCTCCTAGTTTCATTGATCTGTTCTACTGTTCTTTTAGTTTCTATTTCATAGATTTCTGCTCTGATCTTTATTATTTCTCTTCTCCTGCTGGGTTTAGGCTTTATTTGCTGTTCTTTCTCCAGCTCCATTAGGTGTAGGGTTAGGCTGTGTACTTGAGACCTTTCTTGTTTCTTGAGAAAGGTTTGTATTGCTATATACTTTCCCCTTAGGACTGCCTTTGCTGCATCCCAAAGGTTTTGAATAGTTGTGTTTTCATTTTCATCAGTTTCCATGAATTTTTTTATTGTTCTTTAATTTCCTGGTTGACCCATTCATACTGTAGTAGGATGCTCTTTAGCCTCCATGTATTTGAGTTCTTTCTGACTTTCCTCTTGCGATTGAGTTCTAGTTTCAAAGCATTGTGGTCTGAAAATATGCAGGGAATGATCCCAATCTTTTGGTATCGGTTGAGACCTGATTTATGACCTAGGATGTGATCGATTCTGGACAGTGTTCCATGGGCACTAGAGAAAAATGTGTATTCCGTTGCTTTGGGATGGAATGTTCTGAATATGTCTGTGAAGTCCATTTGGTCCAGTGTGTCATTTAAAGTCTTTATTTCCTTGTTGATCTTTTGCTTAGATGATCTGTCCATTTCTGTGAGGGGGGTGTTAAAGTCCCCCACTATTATTGTATTGTTGTCGACGTGTTTCTTTGCTTTTGTTATTAATTCCCTTATATAATTGGCTGCTGCCATGTTAGGGGCATAGATATTTACAATTGTTAGATCCTCTTGTTGGATAAACCCTTTAAGTAGGATATAGTGTCCTTCCTCATCTCTTATTACAGTCTTTGGTTTAAAATCTAATTTGTCTGATACAATCATTGCCACCCCAGCTTTCTTTTGGTGTCCATTAGCATGGTAAATAGTTTTCCACCCCCTCACTTTCACTCTGGGGGTGTCTTTGGGTCTAAAATGAGTCTCTTGCAGACAGCATATCGATGGGTCTTGTTTTTTAATCCAATCTGATAGCCTCTGTCTTTTGATTGGGGCATTTAGCCCATTCACATTCAGGGTAACTATTGAAAGATATGAATTTAGTGCCATTGTATTGCCTGTCAGGTGACTGTTACTGTATATTGTCTGTGTTCCTTCTGGTTTATGTTGCTTTTAGGCTCTGTCTTTGCTTAGAGGACCCCTTTCAAGATTTCTTGTAGGGCTGGTTTTGTGTTTGCAAATTCCTTTAGTTTTTGTTTGTCCTGGAAGCTTTTTATCTCTCCTTCTATTTTCAATGACAGCCTAGCTGGATATAGTATTCTTGGCTGCATATTTTTCTCCTTTAGTGCTCTGAATATGTCCTGCCAGTCCTGTCTGGCCTGCCAGGTCTCTGTGGATAGGTGTGTTGCCAATATAATGTTTCTACCATTGTAGGTTACATATCTCTTCTCCCGAGCTGCTTTTGGGATTTTCTCTTTGTCTCTGAGACTCGTAAGTTTTACTATTGGATGGCGGGGTGTTGACCTATTTTTATTGATTTTGAGAGGGGTTCTCTGTGCTTCCTGGATTTTGATGCCTGTTTCTTTCTCCAAATTAGGGAAGTTCTCTGCTATAATTTGCTCCAGTATACCTTCTACCCCTCTCTCTCTTTCTTCTTCTTCTGGGATCCCAATTATTCTAATGTTGTTTCATCTTATGGTATCGCTTATCTCTCAAATTCTGCCCTCGTGATCCAGTAGTTGTTTATCTCTCTTTTTCTCAGCTTCTTTATTTTCCATCATTTGGTCTTCTATCTCACTGATTCTCTCTTCTGCCTCATTTATCCTAGCAGTTAGCGCCCTCATTTTTGATTGCACCTCATTAATAGCCTTTTTGATTTCAACTTGGTTCGATTTTAGTTCTTTTACTTCTCCAGAAAGGGTTTCTCTAATAACTTCCATGTTTTTTCCAAGCCCAGTTAGGATCTTTAAAGTGATGATTCTGAACTCTAGATCTGACATTGTACTAATGTCCGTATTGAGTAGGTCCCTGGCAGTCGGTACTACCTCTTGTTCTTTTTGTTGAGGTGATTTTTTCCATCTTTTCATTTTGTCCAGAGGAGAATGGATTAATGAGAGAACAAAATGCTAACAGGGTAACAACGTTCCCAGAAAATATACTCTAAACAAGTCAGAAAAGACCTGAAGAAGTGGGAAAAGAAAGGGAAAGAGAGAAAAAAGAAAAAGAAAAAAAAAAGGAAAAGATAAAGATAAAAACAAACAAAAACAGAACAAAACAAAACAATATGATCAAATATGATCAGGCTGGTATATAGATCAGTGCCACACTCTAGATTTTGGGTGTATTTTGGTCTGTTATAAGAAAGTTCCTCCCAAATTTTAAAGAAAGAAAAACTTATTTTATTTTATTTTTTTAATTTTTTTTTTTTTTTAAGATTTTATTTATTTGCGAGAGAGAGAATGAGAGACAGAGAGCATGAGAGGGAGGAGGGTCAGAGGGAGAAGCAGATTCCCTGCCGAGCAGGGAGCCCGATGTGGGACTCGATCCCAGGACTCCAGGATCATGACCTGAGCCGAAGGCAGTCGCTTAACCAACTGAGCCACCCAGGCGCCCCAAGAAAGAAAAACTTATATATGTACAAAGGTAAGGGTTGATATGATGAAGGGATGAAATATGACTGTAAAGATGGAAATTATGAAAAATTTTATAAAAGGGATTGATAATAAGTTGTTTAAAAAAAGAAAGAGGATTAAAAAAAAAAGGAGAAAATGTGATCCGGCAGGGGAGTAGAAAAAAACCATACACTAGAGATTTAGGGTACATTTTGGTCTGTTAGAAGAAAGTATCTCAAAATTTTAAAGAGAGAACAACTTATATATATATATGCCAAAAATATGGGTAACTACTATGAAGGGATAGAATATGACTCTAAAAATGAAAAATAAAATGTTTTTTAAAGAACGGATTGATAAGATGTTGGTTGAAAAAGGGAAAAAGAAAAATTCAAAGAAAAAAAAAGACAGTTAAAAAAAAAAATTAACTTTGAAAGACTAGAGAATCATGGTAAAAAAGCCATGGATTCTATGTGCAGTATTCCCCTAGTGCTGGAGTTCTGTCATTCTCATTAATGGGTAAACTTGGTCTTGGCTGGCTGTTCTTGCTGATCTTCTGGGGGAGGGGCCTGTTGCCATGGTTCTCAAATGTCTTTGCCAGAGGCGGAATCACCCCGCCCTTGCCAGTCCCGGCTAAGTAATCTGCTTGGGTTTGCTCTCGGGAGCTTTTGTTCCCTGCAAGCTTTCTGTACAGCTTTGGAGGCGGAGAGTGAAAATGGTGGCCTCCCAATCTCCGCCCCAGAGGAGCCGAGAACTCGGGGCCCCGCTCCTCAGTGCGGCCCCAGTGAAAAGCCGTCAATCACTCCCGTCTCACTGGTCTCTGGCCGCACTCCGTGCTCACCCGGCCTGTGACCGCGCATTTCTATCTGGCACCCGACCCCATGTGGAGTCTCCAAACCCAGCAGATCCCTGCAGTGCGTTCCCGCACCTCTCCTCCCGGGGGAAGAAGGTGAGTCTCCCCGGATCTGCCGCTTATTGAGTCCCTGCTGGAGGAGCAGTGGCCCGACTGTGCCCCGGATCACGGTTTATGGCAACCCCGAGCTGAGAGCCCGCTCCTCGGCTCCATCTCTGCAGCCGGCTTCCCTGCTCCAATACCTGGGAGCTCTGCCGCACTCAGGCACCCCTGGTCTTTCTGTGACCCCGAGGGTCCTGAGACCACACTGTCCCACGAGGGTTCCACCCCCCGCTTAGCCACCGGAGTGACGTCCCTCAGCGGAGCAGACTTCTAAAAGTCCCGATTTTGTGCTCCGCGGCTCTATCACTTGCCAGAAGCGGCCTACAGAGGCCCCTCCCCCGCCGTCTATCCTCCCGAATATCGCCTCGGATTCACTTCTCCGCACATCCTACCTTCCAGAAAGTGGTTGCTTTTCTGTTCAGAGAGTTGTTGCTATTCTTTTTTTCGATCTCCTGTTGAGTTTGTAGGTGTTCAGAATGGTTTGATCCTTATCCAGCTGAATTCCTGAGACTAGACAGAATCCAGGTCTCCTACTCCTCCACCATCTTGCTCCGCCCCCCCGGAAAAATGATATTCTTAAACCCGCCCTCAAACCCATCTCTTTAGAAGAGGGAGGAATGTTATTTCATGACCCCAAAGTTTTATTGCTCTTTTAGGTAAAAGAAGAAGTATTATCTAGGAAAGGTCAAACAAAATGAGAAGCATAAGCCCCCTATGGAATTCCAATAAAAGATATTTTGATTATCCAAAAAGCCAACTCATAATAGAAGGGTTAAGGCAAGAGGATTTAAAAAATCAGATAAAAATACCATGTTGGGTAACTGAGAAAACATTTATACTACTCTTCTTCTCTTTGGAGTTAAAAAAGATGAGACATTCCGTAGCCATATTGATAGAAACTTAAAAACAGGCCAATTAACCCAGAGTATTAGAAATCATGATCATGGTTACCTTTGGGGCAGAAGGGTGGCAATGGGGGCTGAACAAGGTGAATTCTGAGATAATTGGGATACTCTTTTTTTTTTTTTTTTCCTGGGTTGTGGCTACATTAGTGTGTTCACTTTGGAACTTCATCTAGTTCTATGCTAATGATCTTTCCACTTCTCTGTGTATACATTATTCTTCAAACACAAAAGTTCGTGTAAAAAAAAAAAATACCCCAAGGACTCCTAGGTGGCTCATTCATTAAGCGTCTGCCTTCGACTCAGGTCATGATCTCAGGGTCCTGGGATCGAGTCCTGCATCAGGCTCCCTGCTCAGTGGGGAGTCTGCTTCTCCTTCTCCCTCTGCTGCTCCCCTTCCTTGTGTTCTCTCTCTCTCTGCCAAATAAATAAATAAAATCTTTAAAAAAAAATATATCCCAAAGTGGAATTTGAATCAAGAGGAAGTAGAAGTTTTTGGCAGGTTTCAGTAGCTCCAGACTCTGAAGTCTGTGCACATCAGTGCAGCATCCAAAATGCACACCATTTGTGTTCCCAGAATGTGGCTTCAAAGTCGGCAACAAGCGTACACTGAATATTTGCTCCAGGACCCAGTGCATGGATGCACGTCAGATGCCCTAGAAAGCTTTTAGGACAGGAAGCAACAAGTATATTTTACACAAAGGGCATTGTAACAAAAAGAACAGTTCTAGCGAAGTGATAGTTTGTGGTTTGAGAAGTGAATAGCAGGGGCGCGTGGGTGGCTCAGTGGGCTAAGCGTCTGCCTTCGGCTCAGGTCAGGATCCTGGGGTCCTCTGATCAAGTCCTGCATTGGGCTCCTTGCCTGGTGGGGAGTCTGCCTCTCCCTCTCCCTCTGCCCCTTCCCCCAGCTCATGCTCTCTCTCACTCTGCTGTCTCTCAAATAAATAAATTCTTAAAAAAAAAAAAAAAAGTGAATAGCCGGTGAAGAAATCAGCCATTGGAGCCAGGGCTGCTCTCAAGAAGAGCCCCTGTGAGTGCACAGGGTGAAGATCCAGGAAGCTTGAACCTCATCTGGTACCTGGATCTTGGACTTCCAGCCTCCAGAACCCTGAGAGATGAAGTGCTGTCGCTTATCAGCCGCCTAGACTCTGGGATTTGCTGTCGTAGCCTGAATTACTGTGACATTATCCAAATTAAGAACAAGTAAAAAGGAAGAGACTGAGACTCAGCAGTTGTGTAACTGTTCACAGATCCTCAGCCGCCACTTGATACCGAACCTGGCGCACAGGGCAGGCTCAACAAATACTTGTTAAATTCTAGATAAAAAGAGTAAATAGGGGAGAAAGAGAATTGAAAGAAGGAAACGAGGACTCTTTGAATATAAAGTCCGTACTCTCTCCCATGCCCTGCTTACAGTACATTTAGGTTTTCCGTGTAAGAGAAAGGAAATTTTTGAATCTTCAATCACCTATGTCAAAGTAAAAAGAAATTCTAAAATATCATCACCTCCTAAATCATGTTAGCATCCCAGATGTGCTGTTTGCTCCAGAAGCGAAAAGTCTTTTGTTTTTATAGTTTCTTTGTAATATACTTAATCTACAGGCTAAATCTCAACCATAAGCTTTAGTTAATACACACCAGACTGATCCTCTCACCCTGAGTCCCACAGTAGAAGGACTGGGGTTTAGATTTCTAATGAGATAAACAGTTTTGTGAAAAGATAGAAGCTGGGATTATGTCAGCTCAGCATTACTCATTAAATATTATAACGAGCATTTGCTGTCTGTGTCTAACAGAGAGTAAGATAAGAAATAATCAGTTTCAGCTCCTATGTAGTATTTTATCCTCTTTCATCTTCTATAATTCATAAAGCTACTTGATAGCATTTTGGAGTTTATAGTCTTAAAATTATAAGTGTTATATAATTTAATTGCAAATAACTGGGCCATCTCATTTAAATTCTCATTACTTTGACATTTTCTAAACCCATGGAGTCCTTTGAGATTATCTTAGTTTGCCAGAAAATTATCAGACATAGTTTGGTTCCGTTATAAAAGTTTGAGAATCATTACCTTTGAGATTCTCTTTTTTTTTTTGTTCAGTAAAATCACTGATGCTGAAAACCTTCAGCTGTCCATTTTTATCTGTTTCTTTAACATTTTCTTTTTTTTTTTTAAAGATTTTATTTATTTATTTGACAGAGAGAGACACAGTGAGAGAGGGAACACAAGCAGGGGGAGTGGGAGAGGGAGAAGCAGGCTTCCCGCTGAGCAGGGAGCCTGATGTGGGGCTCGATCCCAGGACCCTGGGATCATGACCTGAGCCGAAGGCAGACGCTTAACGACTGAGCCACCCAGGCGCCCCTGTTTCTTTAACATTTTCTAACATTGATGTTAGCACTGTAACTTGGGTCCAAAGAACTGTCTGAACACTAAATTAAATATTTCTCTCAGAGAGAGTGGGACAGAGACAGAGATGGAGAGGGGGGAGAGAGAGCGAGACATTGTACTCACATAGCACATAAATGGTTAATTAATTTCAATTTAAATTGAGTTTTGTTGTCTGGTAACTTTCCCTTCTTGAGGCAGGAGAAGTACTAATGCTGTGCTGATTATCTTAACCTTCCTTAGTTATTAGTAGACAAAAGATTTAGAACAAAATGATTCCAAGATGTTCACATGGGGAGGAGGAGACTTGGCTATAATCAGGAGCAAGCACACTCTTTTTAGCTTCATTTCTTGACATGCATTTCCAGACGCTTCTGTTCAGTGACCTGATTATTGGATATCAGCAGGTAAACCTCCCAGCTCTCCTCTCATCTGCTGCATGGTGACTAACTCACAGGTTCGCCCCTTCACTCACATCTTACATCCTTGCCATTGGCTAAGAAGACCCTAAGTCACAGAAACTTATGCTGCTACTCACATGTGTCCACAAGGTGGATCAACACCTCGCAAGGTGACGATGAAGCTAAGAAGTCATAGTTTGCGGGCAGTGGGACAGACACTGCTAAACCATGAAATGCCTCTTTAGCTTCCTCAGATACTGAAATGTGTTTATTTCAGTTGGTCTGGTTTGCAAATTTCCAATATGCAACATTGGAGTGGGCAGGCTAGAATTTCTATCCCATTTGGAGCCCATTTTGGTCTGTTCTTTCCCACAATCTGTGTTGCTTTAATTGAAGAGATTCTCATTCCCTGTCCTAAGAGAATTGCATGTTGTCTATTAAATAAGGAACAAAGCTTCCTTACTGAGTGTTACATTCTTGGCCTGACTTGCAAAACATCCAGACACATGTAAAGACAGAATTTGAAAATCATGGAGATCAAAATTCTGCTAAAATCTGAGAATATGGAAATTCCAGTAATATATTTCTTGAGATTAGTATAACTTTGATAACGAACTAGATAAAGATAGGAGGATAAGTTTGCAGATTAATTTTATTATATAGGGACAAAACTCTTAAAACCATGTTTAACCAACTTCAAGTGTGTATTTTAAATAAATATATACATATTATGTATTATGCATACATTACATTATTATATATATATATATATATATAGAGAGAGAGAGAGAGAGAGAGACTAAGGCTTGCTTACCCCCAAAATGTAAGAATATTTTAACATCAGAAAATTTATTATTATAATTCACTAAATTATTTAAAGTAAAATATGATAAGGGAAATATATTAAGAAAAACACTGCCTAAAGTTTCATATTTATTTTGGAGTCAGTGTAATAAATCAAAAAAGATGCTGCCTATAGTTTCATATTTACTTTTTATAAAACTTTTAGAAAAATAAGAATTGAAGAGAATGTCCATAATATGTAAAGACTAATACAAAACTAGACTAAACATCATTCTCTGTGGGGAGAATCCTTAGAAACAGTTTCTTTAACAGAAAGGACAAGATAAGGACACCCGTTATCTATGCTCTTATTCACTATATCACATAAGAGATGGTCAAAACAATAAGGAAACGAAGAAAGAAAAAGGGATCACCATTTGGAAAGGGGGATATAATGGTATAGTTATACCATTGTCAGTAACATTGTTATTTCCATGTCAGTAACGTTGGAAAATGCAAAATCTGTTAGTCCGGGAAATTCCTCTACACCATGGAAGATCTTTCATAAAATTAAATGGAAAAGATGTGCAATTCACATCAGCAACAAAAACTTTAAAATACCCAGGAATTAACTGAACCAAATATACAAGTATAATTATGGAGAGAAAGTTTTTGAAATACCACGTGAATGTGACAGTCATCTCAGTAAATGGACAGATGTGCCAAATTAATAAAGTGGAACACTTAAGAAGATGAAGATATTAATTCTCCTCAATGGAATTTCAATTGAACTCCAGCTTTGGGTTGGGGGAGGGGGAGAACGAATTCAAAAATTTATGGAAAGAATACATTCTTGCAGAGAGCAAGGGCATTGTGAGGAAGAAGAGCAAAACTGATCCACCCTAAAAAGCACGACCTATTAAAACTCTCAGTAAGTAACATTTGTGATCAGACACTTGGAAATTAACCAAAATGGCTAGTCCCCAGCTTCTCCAGCTATAGTTCCTTTACAGATAACAATTCTGCTACACCATGATGTGGAGAAATACTCCTTTTTCAAGAGTGGATCTTCAGCCCTTTCCATAATGCACTGAGCTCCCCAGTAATTTACAGAAACTCCTTTTTCTGCCTAACCCAGTCCAAGTGACCCTGCATTGCTTAAAATTAGGAATCCTGATTGACAAAATACCTGTAACCAACAATGAATCCTACAAATTGACAAGAAAGAGACAAACCAGTTCTTTAAGAAAATAAAATTTGGGGAATAACTATGAGGTTTTTAAATTGAATGCAACAAATCCCTTTCTGCCTGTCAACCAGTGTTAGCCTGGACCATCTGTTTCATGGCTTCCCCCAAGCTCAAAAAATACACATAGAAAACAAATGGCTTTTTGTTCTTTTTCTTCATAAAATCCTATCATACAGTGAATATACCTCTGTGATTTTCTCTCTTACTTTGGGATCAAATTACAGACCCTCAACCAATTCTTTCCCAACTTGTGGATATTAACGCTGTATTCTTTTTTTCCCTTTTATTCTTTTTCTTTTTCTTTTTCTTCTTTCTTTCTTTCTTTTTTTTGGTAGGAAAGAGCTAGTAAAATTAGTGCTATAATAAATATCTGACATAGATTTTAGAGGCTTTTTAGAGGGTCTGTCTTCAGAAATGGACTTGCTGTGTCATATCAGATAGTAAAACAAAGCAGAATATATACAAAAAAACATTGTAGTCTCCTACTCTTTCACTAATTGATATGACTCCATATACATATTTTCCTTAAGGAGAGAAATAATAAGATACATTTTAAGATACACTTTTTAAAAATATGGCTGTATTTCTGATTTCTTAACATGCAGGAAAGATGTACGTTGGTGAGGATAACAGGGCGCAATGCTGGGTCCCCCAGGATTCGGGGGTTCACAGTTGTGGCCGGCATGCCCGGAAACCTCCCTAGTCCGCCAAGAGCCCTGGCTAGCTCCAGCGTCTGCAGAGTAATTTGTACTCCGTCTTTGCTAAATGTGGCAGTGGCTTCCACCTTTACATTCTGAACGGCCTTTGTACCATAAATAGCAGTCAAAGATTTACCCAGAATAGATTCAGCCTCATAGGCCCATACGTTCAAATGAGGGACCTGCAGCCCGTCGGCGTGACACTCTCCCTCGAGAGGTTCAGTTATTCCCCAGTGTCGCTCATACATGCTCAAGTTTTGATTATCATAGTTTCTTCCTTGTTTGGGGTTTTGTTTGAGTCTTCTGCCTTCATTTCATTCTTGCAAAACCCGTAGAAGCAGCCCCGCTCAAGACAGTCCCACAGTACCCAGCGTTGCTGGTGGCATTTCAGATGGTTTGAGCAGCGCATCGGGGCCTCCTGGGACTCCCAGCGCCCTCGGGCCCCACAAGGAGGAGGCCGGCGCCCTGGTGGGAAGGCTCTGTCCCCAAGTTTGTGACCTGATTTATTATCTGGTCCTGATATTTATGCTTCTGCTACTCTGATTCTATGAAATCTTCCAAGAAATGGGCTCCATCAGTTTCTGTCCTGACCCCTTTCTCTGGGGTCAACACCAATTCAAGCAGCGTCGAGAAGAGTATTGTGTCACCTCATAGCAACTAGTCTTACAGGTGTACATGGGGGCAATAAATAAATCTTGCCTCCTCTTCCAGCCCCAATTACAATGCAGCTCTCTATGTATCACAGAAACGTCTAGGTGTGTTTGTTTGGGCCCAGAACACTCTAATACATTCAGTAAGGATTTTATTGGAACAAACATTTTATTTTTTGGTTGTTGGATTGGGTAATTGGTTATTTTACTCATGATGTTCCTAAAAGACCTCTCAACTATTTGATGTTGACAGTGAGGTCTTCATGGCTAGGATTTTCTACCTGCACACAACACCTACTTGACAATAATTGTACCACTAAATCAGGTAGGCATAAGCATTTATTGGTGATAAGCTTTAGGAAGGACTTTCAGGCTTATTTTTATATGAGTTTATCTGGGACAGTGAGAGTTCCCAACTGAAATTTATCAGACATATAGGGTTCAGTTATAAGCCAACTTTTAATTTTGTAAACGGCTTCATTCTAAAAACACAAATTCAGTAGGTGAAAAATGGCACATATAAAGAAAGGCAAAGCAAAAGTGTGTCACTTGACAAATTGGATGTGAATAATTCATCTACCCCTCTGACTTGCTAACTTCAGGCTTGAATCATTTGGAGAAAATGTTGAGACTGAACACAGAGTTCTCACCAAGTCTCTTTCACAAAATTGCCACGGGCAAAGACAAAGGGAGGAAAGGACAGAAAAAAAAGAAAAGAAAAAGGAAAGGAAGAAAGGAGAGGGTGCGAAGGGAAAGAAGAAATGAAACATAACTGGCAATATCAATGGTACCTGGTTCTCTTCTTTCTTTGTATTTTTTTGTTTTTTAAGATTTTATTTATTTATTTGAGAGAGACTGAGACAGAGAGAGCATGAGAGGGGGGAGGGTCAGAGGGAGAAGTGGACTCCCTGCCAAGCAGGGAGCCCGATGCGGGGGTCGATCCCGGGACTCCAGGATCACGACCTGAGCCAAAGGCAGTCGCGTAATGACTGAGCCAACCAGGCGCCCCTCTTTCTTTGTATGTTAACGTTCGGCTACACCCTCAGTGTTTTAACTTTGGTTTAGTTTACCATTTCAGTTTTAATCTGGTTTCTAATTTTCTATCTGGCTCAACTATAAAATCTGTCCTCTTGTATATATAAGCAAAATACACGAAAAGTGTGATTCAGGTAGTTTGTTGCACATGACTGGTGACTTCTGGGTCTACAAAGCCCCTTCGGTGTTAGACCTCCTTGCTTTAATACTTTGAATAATTACTATCAATCATTCATTTTACATTTTCTATTTAGTCATTGACTTCATTATTTCTTTGTGGAATACAGAAAAAATAAATACCAGTTACACAATGTCTCCCATCATTTGTTCATTTTAACCTATTCGGAATAGTGCTAACAAGCTAAATTCCTTGATATATAACTGCTTGTTGAAATGGAGCTTGCTGTCCAGTTTTTTGGGTGATTATGAGACTATATATGTAATGTATGTGTATGATATAATATGAAATAGAGGGGCACCTGGGTGGCTCAGTTGTTAAGCGTCTGCCTTTGGCTCAGGTCATGATCCCAGGGTCCTGGGATCGAGCCCCGCATCGGGCTCCCTGCTCAGCGGGAAGCCTGCTTCTCCCTCTCCCACTCCCCCTGCTTGTGTTCCTGCTCTCACTATCTCTCTCTCTGTCAAATAAATAAATAAAAATCTTTAAAAATAGGGCGCCTAGGTGGCTCAGTCAGTTAAGCGACTGCCTTCGGCTCAGGTCATGATCCCAGGGTCCTGGGATCCAGTCCTGCATCGGGCTCCCCGCTCTGCGGGGAGCCTGCTTCTCCCTCTCCCACTCCCCCTGCTTGTGTTCCCTCTCTTGCTGTGTCTCTCTCTGTCAAATAAATAAATAAAATCTTTAAAAAAAAATCTTTAAAAATAATAATAATATGAAATAGATACCATATAAAATATATATAGATACCATATAATATATAATGGTATAATATATAAAATGTATGAATATCATATAGTATCTATTTCATATTTTATGTGTATAAATTGCCATGTATGTGAATATTACAAAATATAAAAGATGTATCTATTTAGTTTATTTTTAAATTTTATTTATTTTTGCCTTATGCATTCACATTAACAGATTACATCACTTGAGCATATCTGCTCCACATCCTAACCCTAGGATAGTCTTCCCACACGTGCCCATTTCCTACCTTACTCATTTTTTAGACCCAGATGAAAATATCCTGCTTGCATAAGACTTCCCGAAATGCCTCCTCCTATTATTTGCCCCCTCCATTTTGTTCCACAGCATTGCACACTCATAATTATACACTTTGTGGTACGTAGCTACATCTACCTCCCGGCTACAAGATACTGTCTTTTTGGGTGACATCCTGTTTTAATCCAACTCAACACCAGAATTCTCCGGGCCCTATTATATGGCTGGCTCTACGTTGTGTGAATATGAAGATGCATAATCCTTCACCAGGAGGAGATCACAGGCTGCAAGTGAACTGGTGACGATTTGCATGATCAACGTCTTGATTGCTGTTAGATGACATTTCAGAGCAGCATGTAAAAAATTCCCCCATATTCGCAGGGTTTCCATGCTCTCGTCTGCTTCTCTCAGATTTTTCTAATTAACGGTATACTTCCTTGTCACTACACTCCAGAGAACACTTAGCTTTCCAGACACATCGCCTTCAGCTGGGGGTCAGAAAGTGTAGGTCATAGAAGCTCTTAGTAAATTTATAGGTAAATCATTCTTTAGAAAAGCAAATACATCCTCAGACTCTTAGTACTTCCCTCTAAGGCTAGGCTGTTATAATACCCTGCATTCAATCTTTCCTCCTCTGATATGTTCTACCCTATACTTGTCAGGTCAATATTAAATTCTGCTATTGTCATTTTTTTCTGACACTCAAACACTTTGGTTTTCCCTCCTTTCTGAGATGTTGTCCTTCTCACTCCCTTGTCTCGTGATTTCCCTTCCCTTGTGGATGCTGCCATGGGGTTGCCCTTACTGTGAGTTCCTGTGGCATAAACATACTCTTTAACACTTGGTGGCACATACATATTTTCATGTATTTATTTGTTCCTACACAGATCATATAGCCTTAGCTGGATTAAACATAGGTTAAAAGTTAACATTGTGATTGTATAGTTATGATTTTCTCTATAAGTTCCAAAGTTATCAGCACTGGACCCTTCACCAAATAATAATCATAATGTATTGAAGAAAAACTTGATGATATCATTAGAAATGGTATGAACAGCCTAGAAAGCATTTAGGCATCTTTAAGACATTGGAAAACTCAGTTCTTCACTATATTTTATTAAATTCTGTACATTTTTAGTCTTTGATTATAACATGATAGGGCTTAAATCATATCTGAATATTTTCCTTCATACACAAAGACACCACATGAACTTAATCATTGGAACAGAAATACCTGAAATTGTGTAACTATTTCAACTAAAACTAAAAAAATTAAAGCATAAGTGGAAGCAAATCTTTATCATTGGAGTTTCAAATTACATAAGATCTATCTTATAAGGGGATTTAAGGAGATATTTGACATCAAGAAAAAGTGAAAGTCTACAAATGATGGCCATATTTCCTTTAGTATATGGAGACATAGGAGAAATGATCTACTTCATAGGAGAGGGAAATTACAAACATTTAATGTATCTAATTATCTGTATTCACTTAGCTCAAACCCAAAGTGAAGTAACCGCCTCATATGTGTGATTGGCCACGTCAGTGAAATTGAAAGGAAGCTGCCAAACTGCACGTGGTCTCACGGGGAGGCAGATGGGTCCCCTGATGAAGAGTGTTGGCTCTGGCAGATTCTCATTAGAGTGGCCCTACCACCCTGAGGATCCTGGGTAAGTCATACATCCTGTTTCTTTATTCTCTTACACAAATAATGGTGTGATGATTTATCTTCTGGGTTGTGACAAAAGTTAATGAAATAGTATATGTATTGTCATGCCAGATTAAACTTGCAGAAAATGAGAGTCATTATTTTCAGGCAACATAAAATTCCGTATATTCTCCCAAAATATTTGGTTCTAATAGGGAGGTTCTACTCTGCTGTCTGTTTTATCATAATGATTCCTTTATTAGGAAAATATTATTTGTTGAGATTCAAAAGGAATTTAAAGCTGAAGACTTTCTGTGGAACTGCTAATTGAAAGAAATTGTTCATTGAGGAAGAAGAACTCTGAAAGGTCCTTTTTCACTAATTTAGTTCACGTTTTATTAATTCATTCATTTCACAAATGTCTCCTTCCAAAATATGCTATTTCTCCGTATCTTAATATGTCCTTGAAAGATGTTTCTGATAGTGTTTTTATCAAAATTAGCAGTATGTTTTCGTGTTTTGATCAATTGTGCATTAATTACCATTGAAATGATTACCCAAATGAAATGGTGACAGGGGTTTTTAACAGCAGGATTTTAGGGCCACAGGAAAAATTTCTATTTAAAAGAAATACATAACTTGGTAACAGCATACTATGATGAGGTGAGTAATAAAATATTTTCAAGCATTTTTTCAAATAGTTTCAAATATTTCAATATTTTCAAAATAATTGAATACATTCAAATATTTCAGTATTTCAAAATAGTATTATAAAATTCTGTGGGGCAAACATTTTATATGTATTATATATGTATATATGAGTTCGGAGTAAAAACTAAGTTACTACATATGAAAGTAAAACTTGCTCAAGTATTTTTGAATGAATGATTTAGGTTTCATCAGAGAATGAATGAATGAATGCATGAATAAATAAATAAATGAAGGATGTGATAGTTATCAGTATAAATTACAACCTTTGCAATATTTTAAATCATAAGCTGAAAGTTTCAAACATCTTAAAAAAGGTATAACATCTTTAAAAGGAAGGACATCACTTTACAAAAATACTTTAGGATTATAAGAATGCAATTTTGAATGCTGTAAAATGGTATTTTTTTTGCTTTCTTATTCTTGCTTTATACTGCTAATCTTTTTTTTTAATTTTTTTATTGTTATGTTAATCCCCATACATTACATCATTAGTTTTAGATATAGTGTTCCATGATTCATTGTTTGTGCATAACACCCAGTGCTCCATGCAGAACGTGCCCTCCTCAATACCCATCACCAGGCTAACCCATCCTCCCAACCCCCTCCCCTCTAGAACCCTCAGTTTGTTTTTCAGAGTCCATCGTCTCTCATGGTTCTTCTCCCCCTCCGATTTCCCCCCCTTCATTCTTCCCCTCCTGCTACATTCTTCTTCTTCTTTTTTTCTTTCTTAACATATATTGCATTATTTGTTTCAGAGGTACAGATCTGAGATTCAACAGTCTTGCACAATTCACAGCGCTTACCAGAACACATACCCTCCCCAGTGTCCAACACCCAGTCACCCCATCCCTACCACCCCACCCCCCACTCCAGCAACCCTCAGTTTGTTTCCTGAGATTAAGAATTCCTCATATCAGTGAGGTCATATGATACATGTCTTTCTCTGTTTGACTTATTTCGCTCAGCATAATACCCTCCAGTTCCATCCACGTCGTTGCAAATGGCAAGATCTTATTCCTTTTGATGGCTGCATAATATTCCATTGTATATATATACCACTGCTTCTTTATCCATTCATCTGTCGATGGACATCTTGGCTCTTTCCACAGTTTGGCTATTGTGGACATTGCTGCTATAAACATCGGGGTGCACGTAGCCTTTCGGGTCCCTACTTTTGTATCTTTGGGGTAAATACCCAGTAGTGCAATTGCTGGATCATATGGTAGCTCTATTTTCAACTTTTTGAGGAACCTCCATACTGTTTTCCAGAGTGGCTGCACCAGCTTGCATTCCCACCAACAGTGTAGGAGGGTT
>NW_022589746.1:15054452-15055088 GCF_004348235.1 Phoca vitulina
GTTTCTAGGAAGAAGTTGCTGCGGCTGAGGTCGAAGAGGTTGCTGCCTGTGTTCTCCTTTAGGATGTTGATGGACTCCTGTCTCACATTTAGGTCTTTCAACCATTTGGAGTCTATTTTTGTGTGTGGTGTAAGGAAATGGTCCAGTTTCATTCTTCTGCATGTGGCTATCCAATTTTCCCAACACCATTTGTTGAAGAGACTGTCTTTTTTCCATTGGACATTCTTTCCTGCTTTGTCAAAGATTAGTTGACCATATAGTTGAGGGTCCATTTCTGGGCTCTCTATTCTGTTCCATTGATCTATGTGTCTGTTTTTGTGCCAGTACCATACTGTCTTGATGACGACAGCTTTGTAATAGAGCTGGAAGTCCGGAATTGTGATGCCGCCAGCTTTGCTTTTCTTTTTCAACATTCCTCTGGCTATGCGGGGTCTTTTCTGGTTCCATACAAATTTTAGGATTATTTGTTCCATTTCTTTGAAGAAAGTGGATGCTATTTTGATGGGGATTGCATTGAATGTGTAGATTGCTCTAGGTAGGATTGACATCTTCACAATATTTGTTCTTCCAATCCATGAGCATGGAACGTTTTTCCATTTCTTTGTGTCTTCCTCAATTTCTTTCATGAGTATTTTA